>NW_026000143.1:779196-784736 GCF_001458135.2 Marmota marmota marmota
CCATCCATCCACCCGTCCACCCACCCGTCCACCCTCTTCCCCCTCCTGCCGTCTCAGCCCTAGCTCCCCTCCCAGCCCCTGGTGCTGGTTCCCCCTCAGTGGATCCTGCCATCTCTGTGCGCTGTGACAGGCCGCCCAGCCCTCTCCCTCCCGCGTGGTGGCTGTGTGGGTGAGCCGAGGTCTATTTAAGCAGCGTCTCCTCTCGCTGGAGAAACACTTGGGTTCTTTCCAGCCTCTTGTTGAGTAAACATTTGGCTACACTGAATAACCTGGGAACATCTCACTTCCTATTCGTGATGCTGTGTCTTCGGGGTAAATGCCTAGACACACGGCTGCCTGCTGCAAGTGGTGGAAGTGGAAATGCACCTGTGACTTGCTATCCATTCCCCAGTCGCCCTCCACGTGGGACGTGCTGCCTTAGACCCTCTCCCTGAGGCTTGGGAAAGGGTCCGTCTCTCTCAGATGGACCACGACAGCCTGTTCTTAGACATTTGGGGTTTTGCCCATATAATAAGAGGTTGACCAGCTCAGATTTTAAGAGCCATTATTTCCTTTTAGGTGAGCTGAGTGTTCACGTCCTCGGTCATTTTTTTTTTCCTCTCCAGGTTTTGCATTTCTTGTTGATATTTCAGAGCTCTTTATATATGACTTGGTCATTTGTCTTTTGACTTTGTTTGGGTTGCATTTAACCACGCACAAGACTTTTATTGATTGATTCGGGTGCCAGGGATTGAACTCAGAGGCTCTTTTCCCTTGAGCCCCGTCCCCAGCCCTTTTTATATTTTATTTAGAGACAGGGTCCTGCTGAGTGGTTGAGGCTGGCCTCCAACTTGCCATCCTCCTGCCTTGGCCTCTAGAGCTGCTGGGACGACAGGTGTGTGCCACTGTGCCCGGCTGCCTTTTAATCCCTCTGCCTCTCTAAAAAGCATACTCTAAGCCGGATGCTCAGGAGGCTGAGGCAGGAGGATGGCAAGTTGGAGGCCAGCCTCAGCAACTTGGCGAGGCCCTAAGCAACTCAGCGAGACCCTGTCTCTACATAAAAAGCAAAAAAGGGGCTGGGGACGGGGCTCAGGGGTTAAGCACCCCGATACCAAAAATAAAAAATAAATCACGCAGAATATTTCCACCTTGCAAACATCTTCCCACGTGCAGAGAGAATGTCCCCCAGGAAGCCTCCTGAGAGCCCATGATCCTGTTTAGGCTGGAATAAGAAGACCCTGGGAATCCTCTGACCTTTCTTTTCTCAGAAAACCTGTTCTACTTAGTATTCCTTTTCTTACAGGGAACAAAAAGAAAAAAAAAAAGTCTTCAGTAAGGAAAAGAGACTAAGCCTTAGAAAAGCCAGAAAAATGACACCTGAGATTTGTGTAGGAGTCTGTGATTTATCAAGCACAATCCCCAGAGGATTTCATGTGATCTTCTTGGAGTTTGTAAGTTAAGCATTTCTTTTACCACGGAGCCCCATTCCCAGCCCTGTTTGGCATTTTATTTAGAGACAGGGTCTCGCTGAGTGGCTCAGGGCCTCTCTAAGTGGCTGAGGCTGGCCTCCCACTCACGATCCTCCTGCCTCAGCCTCCCGAGTTCCTGGGATCACAGGCGCGCACACTTTCTGGATTTTTTTAAGGGGACCTTCTCCTCTGGAGTCCAGGGCCAGGGTCACGGGAGACACCCAGGCGGAGCTGAGACTCTGCAGTGCTGACCTCTGTTTCCTGGGGACAGCTGAGGGTTAAGAGCACAGGCTGCTTCTCCTCCACAGTGTGGATCTCGGCCCTGCGTTTCTGGTCAACCCACGGGAGGTTGGCGAGCATCAGGAGGGAGGAATCTTGCAGACTAGGTGGCTGAGCCAAGGAGACAGCTGGTCACTGTGGAGGCTCTGGCCTTGGGAACCATATGACAGACCCAGGAGGAGCCAGATGTAGGAGTCTTGGTCCTTTCAGACCCAAAGCAAGAATAAAGCCCCTTGTCAAGGAGCATCAGGGTGGAATGGATTCTTGGGGAGCAGGAACACGACTTAGTCCCCTCTCCTATTTTTTTTTTTTCAAGGTATTGAGGATGGAACCCAGGGGTGCTTAACTCCGGAGCCCCCTCCCCAGCCCTTTTTCTATTTTATTTAGAGACAGGGTCTCGCTGAGTGGCTCAGGGCTTCACTAAGTGGCTGAGGCTGGCCTCCACCTTGCGATCCTCCTGCCTCAGCCTCCCTAGCCATTGAGATTGACAGGCGTGCGCCACCACACCTGGCTCTATAGTTTTCATATTTCAGAAGAGAAAGGTTCAGCAAGTCTGGGAGGTGGATCTTAGGATTCTGGTGATTTCGACAAAGGCCAAAGGTCGGCGTTTTCTGTCTCAAGAGAGTAGAAGGACCCGGTTGTGCCGCCAACACAGACACAGGAAGTGGTTTCTGCCCGGGTGTGTGTGTGTGGGGGGGCTTGGTTCAAACTTCCCAACAATCAAGGGGACAGATTTGTACATTTCTACCCAGTCTGGGCCTGGTCAGGGTGCAGGGCCCCCCTCCCCTTTCCCCGTGCTGTTTTGGTGAAGGGAGAAGATGACCAAGCGCTATTGCACATTCAGCTAGGGACATTATAATGTGGCAGAAGAGGCTTGCTTATGAAGCGCTTGTGGTCTACCTGCAATCCAGGGGAAGGCAGGAAGTGCGTGCACAGAGTGCTGGTAGGAGACGGAGTCCTTCTGCGTAGAGCAGGGCACGTAGTACCTGCTCACTAAACTCTCCGTGGGGGGGTGGGCGTTGGGAGCTGAGAAGGACAGGAGGCCAAAGAGTGTCCTTGGGCCCAAGCCATCTGCCAGGATCAGAGGCACCCTGCAGCCTGAGCCCTGAGCCCCCCGCCAGACGGGCCATCTGTCCCTCTCTGTCCCCTGCTGGGCTTGCTGCTCAATCTTCTGGTGGCCGCCCATCCAGCCCTGTGCGGGCAAGTGCGTCCGAAGATGCCAAGCTGGTATTGGACCTGGCGTCCACCAGCGGGCCACAGAGTCCCATGGAGGCCACTGGACCCGGGATTGAACCCAGGGGGTGCTTCACCCCTCCTCCCAGCGGCTGGGGAGGCTGAGGCAGGAGGATCGCCAGGTGGAGGCCAGCCTCAGCCAAAGCGAGGCCCTGAGCCACTCAGCGAGACCCTGTCTCTCAATAAAATAGAAAAAGGGACTGGGGACGGGGTTCAGGGGTTCAGCACCCCTGGGTTCAATCCCTGATTTTTTTTTTTAAAAAAAGCGAGGAAATGACATCTCATAGGTCCATTTACGGCCGCCAACCGGAACATTCCATGATCACTAAAAGCAAACATGACATCAGGTTTCCCCCAACTCCAGGGGAACAGAAAGGGCCACAAGTCAAAGGGAGCCATCTAAGGTGAGTTAGATGAGAAGGTGGGTCACCCCCTGTCCCCCAGGGCCAGGGGACCACAGGGGCAGAGAGGTTCCGTTTCGTCTCTCTCTTTTTCTAAAAAAAATAAAAATAAAAATAAAACGCCCCGCCCAGATGGCAGAAAGTCCAAGATCTCAGCTCGTCGGCCTGGGAGAGAGTCGGTTTCCCCACAACAAAAGCCACTTCCTCCTCTTGGGTTGGCCGATGGTTTCCAAAGTTCCCCTCTCCGGGGGCCCTGGGGACCCCCCTGTCTCACCTCTGGATCTCCTGGTTCCCCTGCACCAAAGGAGGGGGTGGGGGACAGGTCACCTCCTCTGGTGTCTACAGATACATGTGTCACCTCCTCTGCACGGGAGCCCGGCTCTCCATTTTGCAGAGCAGATAGAAGCAGAAATGAATCTCTTTACTAATTGAACAACAGCTTGGGAGACGGATCAAGATGCCAACGCTCAGCATATGGCTAGAGATCCCAAGTCAGATCCCCTCCCTCTCTCTCTCTCTCTCTCTCTCTCTCTCTCGAGGGAGGAGGACGATTCGGAAGTCTGTAGCCAGATGACAGGATGAGGCTTGGGCCCCTGGCTTTCCAAGCGACCCCAGCGCCTTTGAACATTCAGGGGGAAAAAAAAAAGTGTGATATATACATATATATGTAAAAAAAAGAAGAAAAAAAACCTTGCATATTCTTTGAACTCTATAGAGAGGGGGAAATGTCAAAAGAAGAAGCAACATGACCCAGATTTTGCAGAATAATGAATTCTAAATCCAGAAGAGCTTGATTTTTTAAACGACGCTCTCTCTCTCTCTGTCACCGCTATTTGGGTTGGAAAAATACATTAGAGAGACTATGATTTGACGGATCCACGTGCCCCTGTGCCATCAAACCCGTCTGCATGGGCAGAATTTCTGGAAAACGGCGGAAAGAACACAGACCTGAAGCAAAGGGGTGAGACGTGGGTTCGAATCTTGACTGCTGCTTGGTGGCTGGGGGCGAACTTGACCAAACTAGTCACTACTGGGATTCTTGGTTTCCCTGTCTGTGAAAACTAACATCTGGAATAATTGCATTTACCCACTAAGGTTGCAGAAAAAGCTATCATCAGAAAGCAAGAGGAAGCCGGGGCGCGGTGGCACACGCCTGTCATCCCAGCGGCTAGGGAGGCCGAGGCAGGAGGATCGCCAGGTGGAGGCCAGCCTCAGCCACTGAGCAAGACCCTGAGCCACTCAGTGAGACCCTGTCTCTAAATAAAATATAAAAAAGGGCTGGGGACGGGGCTCAGGGGTTAAGGACCTGAGGAGGGAGGAGGCCCGGATTCCCATTTTCCTAAGACTGAGAAACCAGCCATGGGGCAGGACCGACCCCAAATCAGAGAGGACGCTCAGCCTTTGGTTTTGGGGACTGGCTTATTTCACTCCAGCTTCATCCATTGACCAGCAAATGCCATCGTTTCATCCTTCTTGATGGCTGAGTAATATTCCACTGTGTATAGAGATCACAGTTTCTTTATCCGTCCATCTGCTGAGGGGCACCGAGGTTGGTTCCATAGCTTAGCTTTTGTGAATTGAGCTGCTGTAGCAATCAATGTGGCTGTGTCCCTGTCGTGTGCTGATTTAAGTCCTTTGGGTATACACCGAGGAGTGGGACAGCTGGGTCCCAGGGTGGCTGCATTCCCAGTTTTCTGAGGCCTCTCCGCCCTGCTCTCCAGAGTGACCACACCAACCTGCGGTCCCACCCTGGGTGAGTGGCCTTTCTCCCTGCATCCTTGCCAACACTCAGTGTCACACAGTGATCCTTGTTCTGTTTCTCAGGGTCATGAGGCCCTGTCCCCTAGAGACCTGAACCCCGCCCACCCGCCCAGCATTCCTGTCTCTGTGGGGAGGGCACCTCGCGACCCTTCCCTCCTCTGCCACCTCCTATCCACCGAGATGGTTCTTCTCCTTCCTCGTTTTCCCTACAGAAGAAGGTCTCTGAGTTGGACGCCTGTTATTTTACATCAGGGACTGAGCCCTCTTGGGAGTGGAGTTACTGTCTTCTAGAAAGTTCTTCTTTCTTTTTTTAATTTTTTTTTTTTTTGTTGTTGTTGTTACTGGGCATTGAATCCAGGGCACTTGACCCCTGAGCCCTTTTTCTATTTTATTGAGAGACAGGGTCTCACTGAGTTGC
>NW_026000143.1:788591-795413 GCF_001458135.2 Marmota marmota marmota
AGCACGCTTACCCCCCCCCCCAGCCCCTCTGCGCCCCTGCAGAGAAGGAGCTGCTTAGATCCACATGAGAAAATGTCCCCCTTTAGGGACTCCACCCTGCTATGCCTCCCGCACCCATAAAAGGTGACATCAGAGAGAAACCCACATGCACCGTGTTTCCTCAGTAGCTGAGGGAGATTGAGCCCCGGGTCCCCAGGGATATCCAAAGCCACAGATGCTCAAATCCCTGGTGGGAAGTGGCCTCATATTTGCAGAGAGCCTACGCCCATCCTCTCATGTACCCTGATCACCCCTAGGTGACTTGCGTCACCTAGCACAGAAGCAATGCTGTCAATAGTGTCAGGGTTTATTTAGGAAATAGCGAGAAGAGGTAAGGCACAGAACCTCACTGCCACCGTAACCTTTTATTTTATTTTATTTTTTTGGTACCAGGGATTGAACCCAGGGGTGCTTCACCCCTGAGCCCCGTCCCCAGCCCCTTTTCATATTTTATTTAGAGACAGGGTCTCACTGAGTTGCTTAGGGCCTTGCTAAGTGGCTGAGGCTGGCCTCCACCTTGCGATCCTCCTGCCTCAGCCTCCCGAGTCACTGGGATGACACATGTACGCCACGGCACCCCGCTAACTTCTTATTTTTAAATACTTTAATCCCCAGTCGGTCCAATTCAGAGCCCCCCGATATGGAGGCTGACCTTATCCGTATATCAGAAGCCCTATGCCTCCTTTCCCCTCTGGCTGACTCTCCTCAACCATAAGATGCGATTCCTCAGCTCTCTCGCTGGGGGTCTTAGGGGACACTGAGATGGCACATCTGAGGTCTAAGACCATTCGTGTGTTAAGTGACTTGTGTTTGCACCAATACTTCTGGGCGGGGCTGGTCTCCATTTTACCAAGATGGAAACAGAGGTCCAGAGAGGCCCAGGGCTCATCCCAGGGGCACAGGAGGCTGAGGCAGGAGGATCGCAAGGTGGAGACCAGCCTCAGCCACTTAGCGAGGCCCTAAGCAACTCAGTGAGACCCTGTCTCTAAATAAAATAGAAAATAGGGCTGGGGACGGGGCTCAGGGGTGAGACACCCCTGGGTTCAATCCCTGGGACCAACAAACTCACCAACAAATAAATTAAATGAATTCAGCCCCTGAGGGGGTCATCCAAGTGAAGTGGTTTCTGTGTCATTTCTCGGCTGGTGACTCCCTGAGGAGACGCCCTCGGGGACACGGGTTCTGCTCTTTCCGCCCACACAGCCTCTGGGTCCCCATGGGGACACCCCCCCACTCACTGCTTAACCTCAGACAGAAAAGGAGAAGACAAAGCCCAAGTTCAACCCCATTTCACTTCTCCTGAGTCAGGGACAAGGGACAAGCCAAAGTTGAAACCGTGGTCACATGAGCTCTACTCAGAGTTGTTTGTGGAAGGGACAAAGGATATTTAAGGAAAGGGGAAATTTTGATATTTGCTCACAGCTGGGTCACGGGTAAAGATCCTCACCCGGGCACGGTGGGGGCACTCGCCTGTCATCCCAGCGGCTGGGGAGGCTGAGGCAGGAGGATCGCAAGGTGGAGGCCAGCCTCAGCCACTTAGTGAGGCCCTCAACCACTCAGCGAGACCCTGTCTCTAAATAAAATAGAAAAAGGGCTGGGGACGGGGCTCAGGGGTGAAGCACCCCTGGGTTCATTCCGTGGTTTAAAAAAAAAAAAAAAGGTAAGAGTCACTCTGCCACCAAGCCACCTCCGCGGCCTCCCACGCCCCAGATGGGCCTCCAAGGGTCTTCTCATGACAAGTTCTGAGAGTCGGGCTCTGAATGGAGGGTTGGCAGCACCTCAGTCAGTCACGGGGGGCCCCCACATGTTTGCAGTGTGACTCAGAACAGCGGGGACTCGGATGGCTTTGAATATATGTGTCACTATTGCTCCGAACCCAAAATGACAGGTCTAGTTCCCCCACTGCGGTCCCCAGAGAATGCATCCAAACTTCTGTTGTCCCCAAGTGAACCCTGGACGTCACCTTGACGACTTCCTGGTGGCCAAGCCTTACCTGTGTGTCATTATTTACTTAATATAGTTCTATACTCCGTCGACTCAGGGCCCCCCCCCCCATAAGTCAATATGCTTATCAGAGGTGACTTTTTTTTTTTTTAATCACAATGGTTAATGGAAAACCTGTCACTTCCCCAAAGCGGGGAGAGTACCTGGCAGAGGCTGTCATCTGCCTACCCAATACCCAATACCCAGATTTTATTCAGATGGACAACAACGTCACCAAGTCACCCACTGTATCTCCCAGGCTCCCCAGCAATCAGGTGTGGCCATGTGACGAAATCCACACCACGGAAATAGGGAAGGAGGGGATGGATGAATTTTTCCAGAAAAGGCTTCTGAAATCAAAGTGGGGCCTCCTTTCTGAATCTCATAAGGATAAGTGTAAAAGGTGATGGCTGGAACGCCTGCAGCCATCTTGGGCCAAGAGGGAAATGTGGATGCGGCTCGGGAGGCTGAAACCCAGTCTGCCTGGTGCCCTGGGCCCCCCGCAGCGGCTGACGCAGCTTCGGATAACTCAGCCCACAGCCTCTCACCCTCTCTGCAGGGAATGTTCCATCGTTAACTTTGCAAGACCAAGTGCCAATCTCTTTTAACAGCTTCTGTTGGTACGGGGAGTTGGCGGGGGGAGAACAGGGGAGTCACCCACAGTTTTCTTTTCTCTCTCTCTCTCTCTTGCTCTTTCCAAAGGCCTTTCAAAGTCAGATAGATTTCACAGGAAAACAATGAGAGGAACAGTTGATTTATCACGTCAATGACAAATGATTAGAGAGGGCTGGGGGAGAACGTTATTCTAGAAACCAGGCAGAAAAGACAGGCGCTGTAAGTCGTAAATGTCACCCTTGCAGGAGAAGAGGAGCCAGAAGGTTCCTGGCAGCCTTTTCTAACCGTTTCCGTGGTTCTAAATCACCTCTTGGTTGACCCCAGAGGCTGGGATATACAAGGTCAGGTGGACCTCGGCCTTCCATTATGCCGAGGTTGCTCCAGCTATCGCTGCCCATCTCCTCGGGCCTGTCCTTACCCCTCACTGGGGTCCCTGTGCCACTCACAAATGTATAATTAATCTCTCAGCCAGGCACATAACAAACAGGAGCCAAGGGGCGGGTGCTGTGGCGCACACCTGTCATCGCAGCGGCTCAGGAGGCCAAGGCAGGAGGATCGCCAGGTGGAGGCCAGCCTCAGCATAAGCGAGGCCCTAAGCAACTCAGGGAGACCCTGTCTCTCAATAAAATCAAAATAGGGCTGGGGATGGGGCTCAGGGGTCGAGGGCCGCTGGGTTTAGTCCCTGGTACAGAGAGAGAGAGACAGAGAGGAGTTTTCTGGTCAGACTCTGTCACAAGCAAGGAGAAAGGGTTGGGGGGGGGGTTGAGTCTCGCCTTGCTATCTAATGGCTGTGTTGCCTTGGGCTAGTTACTTGGCATCTCTGAGCTAGCTTCCATCGCCAGTCTGGCTGTATTTCTCCAAGGTTTGAAGGCAACAATCCATGGAAACAGAACTGGCATCAAAATGACGCATTTCCCCAGTGGGGGAAGCACCGTGGGTTCCTCTTCCACGGGGCCCACCCTCCAGTTCAAAGTTAGACCCCCGCGGGCCAAGGCTGAACTTGAGCGTTAGTTGAGCAGCTATTAAGTGCGAGGTGGCTCGGTGCAGGTCAGCACGGGGGGGGGGGGTTGGAGGGAGGCTCCTGACTTTGCAGATGCCACGGGCCAGGCCAGTTCTCCCATGATGCTCTGCTTCCCAGAGCCACTGACTTGGGGGTGCCCGCTTGCACAGGGGGTGCGGCGAGATGCTCTGAAGGACTGGCCTCTCCAGGTGTTTCTCCTGCTACAGGCACAAGCCATCACTTGGGGACCCTGAGGACACTGGTCACAGAAGCTACTTTTTTTTGGGGGGGGGTGGTCCACCCCTGAGCCCCGTCCCCAGCCCCTTTTCATATTTTATTTAGAGACAGGGTCTCGCTGAGTGGCTTAGGGCCTGGCTCCGTGGCTGAGGCTGGCCTCCACCTGGCGATCCTCCTGCCTCAGCCTCCCGAGCTGCTGGGGTGACGGGTGTGCGCTCTCCTCTGCCAAAAAAAGCCAGTGGCTCTACCTGACTGGGAAGCGACCTGCGGAACTGAAATTAAATCCAAGCCGTGGAGGCCTTGAGAAAGGGTGTCACCAGAGGGGGACACGGGTCACTTCTTATTTCCCAGCCGGTGGCCATTTGGAAATGGCCACAGAGGCTTCAGGAGGAAGCCTCGTGGGGCCAGCTGATGGCTCCTTTTTCCAAGGGGACCCTGCTGGGCGCCGTTCTGCCCCGCTCTCCCCGACTGCTCTCCGGCTGGCCCTGACAGTTGGCAGCACCGCCACCGTCTATTTTTAGTGCTCGGTGGGCTGGCGTGTCCTGGTCACATGCTGTTGGAGCTCCCACTTCAGAAAGACTCTGGCTGGCAAAACAGACTCTTCCCCGGAGCCACCGCCAGGTTTCAGCAGGAGCCCCGCATGGACATGTGGCATCTGCAAGGGACGTGGGTACGTGAAGCCAGCACACACCCTACTTCTTCCCTTTTTTTTTGGGGGGGGTGGGTGCTGGGGATGGAACCCAGGGGGTGCTTAACCCACGGAGCCCCGTCCCCAGCCCTTTTTCTATTTTATTTTAGAGACAGGGTCTCAGTGAGCTGCTTAGTGCCTCGCTAAGTGGCTGAGGCTGGCCTCCATTTCCATCCTCCTGCCTCAGCCTCCAGAGCCCCTGGGATGACAGGCGTGCCCCACCACGCCCGGCTATTTAATTCCTTTATATATATATATATATATTTTTTTTTTTTTTTACAATCCTAGGGATAAAACAAAACCCAGAGCCTCGTGCGTGCTCTGTCTGTCCCCAGCCCTATTTGACCCTAAGAGACAGGAAGAGACTTTGATTCTTCTCTTGCTGCAGGTGAGAAAACTGAGGTTGGTTCCTCAAGGTTACAAAGACTGTGTCCCCGACACTCATCCAGGGGGCCGTTGTAAAATTCCGGACCGTTCCTGACGGGCAAAACGTCCAAAAAACCCATTTGGAGCTGAACTTTACATCGAGGTTCCCAACCCTGACTCGTTCCTTTCTCTATTCCACCGTGAAAACCGCCAGGACGATACGACTCAATCCATGTTTCTTGAAGGAACGATGAACAGATTCCTTGAGAAATGAGAGCCCTGGGGGGGGGGGGATTCTGTTCCCATAAGACAGAAAAAAGGATCCCCCAAGACATTCTGAAGCTACCCATTTGAATTCCTGAGACAAATAAAATGAGAGATGTGTACAGTATGGTCGCAGAATGAAGTCGATGACGTTATTCGATCGAGGCAGGTTTCAGGTATTAGGAAATAAGAGTTCCAAGAATTTCCGGTGTGTGTCATGGGCAGTAATAAGTAGCTGTTAAATATTGCATCAGTCAGCTTTCCCGTACTGTAACACAACGGATGAGAAAAATCAACTTATAAAGAGGAAAGGTTCATTTGGCCTTGCCATCCGTGGTTGGTGGCGGATCCTTTTGCTTTGGGACTGTGACCAAGTCTCAAAGACCACATCATCGTGGGGAGTGTGTCGTGGAGGAAAGCTACTCACTTCATGGCCAGGACAAGAGAGAGAGAGGAAGAGAAGAAGTACCCCATAATTTCCTTTGAGGGCATGACCCCAATGACCTAAAATCTCCCATTAGGCCCTGCCCCTTAAAGGAGATATCCCCTTCCAATAGTGCCAAACTGAGGACCAAGTTTCTAATCCACAGGCCTTGGAAGAACATTCTAGATCCAAACCAGAGCAAATCCATATAGGGGATTGAACCCAGGGGGAGTTTACCAATGACCACATCCTCAGCCTGCTTTTTTAAAAATATTTTATTCAGAGACAGGCTGTTGCTGAGTGGCTGAGGGCCTCACTAAGTGGCTGAGGCTGGCCTCCACCTTGCCATCCTCCTGCCTCGGCCTCCTGAGGTGCTGGGATGACAGATGTGAACTTTGCTCTGGACTCCACAATCACTCAGTAAAGGACTATTTCCCAGCAGCAACCTCCACCCAGACCCTCTCTTCCGCCTTTGGCAACTTCCCAAAAGAAAAGCAATGTCCTTCCCCACTGAGTGCCCAAGGTCACTCTGCTATAAAATAAAGAAAAAATTGGTGAGGAAGAAGAGGAGGAGGGTAAAGGGGAAGGGGACAGCAGACGGCAGGGCATGGGAACCACGGCGCATTCCATTCCACTAGACCTGTCTCAAGCTCATGGCCACCCAAGCCCAGAGGTGGCCCCGTGAGCGGAACCCTTGGAGGGCCACTCACTCTGTGTCTCTCTCATAGTTATTAAGCCAAAAAAAAAAATTGTCAACACATTTTTTCAAACATTTCCCACAAAAACACATTCCTTGTAAAACGGGTGGCGATCTATTTTGGAACCGCATCCCTCAAGGAACCTGGACTCAAATCTGTCCCCCTGCAGCGCAGCGCGGCTTCCGTCCCCCGAAACTTCTAAATATTCTTTCTCTGTCCACGTGGGACCCCGGCCTCGGGGAGACCGCACCTCGGGGCCGCCCCCAGACTCGCCTGGCAGCTGCCGCCTCTCCCTGCTCCTGAGTTACAGAGAAAGAACAGACCACGCACACTCACACTCACTCACACACACACTCACACACCACACACTCATGCACACACACTCACACACACACACACTCACCACACACTCATGCACACACACCCACACACGCATACTCATACACACTCACACACACACTCACACACTCATGCACACGATCACACACATTCACACACTCACATGCAC
>NW_026000143.1:804778-809700 GCF_001458135.2 Marmota marmota marmota
TTTTTTTTTTTTTTTTTTTTTAAATGCTATCTGGCCAGAGAGACAGAATGTCTGTTCCTACTCTCAGGCAGCTTTGAGAGGGGGCCCTCATGAACGTCACCAGAGGGAGGAAGGAGGACAGCCTCCTCCTGCAGTCTCCCAGGGTATGTTCTCTCGGTTCTTGCTTGTTTCCGAATCATCCCAGTCACTCAGCCAAATCCCCCTGTTTCACTCTCCTGCCAAATCCCAGCAGCTTGGGAGGCTGAGGCAGGAGGTTCACAAGGTGGAGGCCAGCCTCAGAAATTCAGTGAGGTGCTAAGCAATTCAGCGAGACCCCGTCTCTAAATAAAATAGAAAACGGGGCTGGGGATGGGGCTCAGGGGTCGAGGGCCCCTGAGTTCCATCCCTGGTACCCTCCCTAAATAAATAATAGGCAAAGGTGGACAGGTGACACTTGCTCTCAACAGATCTTGGTTTCAGAATGTTATCACCAGTTGATGCGTTGACACCTCACGACAAGTCCGTGAGGTGGGGACGGTTCACTTTCCCCATTTTACAGATGAGGTCCAGAGAGGCCAACCAGATCGCCTAAGGTCACACAGCTAGGAGGTGGATGGGTGGATGGATGGGTGGCTGGGTGGGAAGCCCCGTGGACCGCAGGGGCCCTGAGGAAGGTGGTGGCCCAGAGACTTGGCTAAGTGACAGAGGGCAGGTGGCCTGGGTGCAGCAAAGGGACTGTGCCTGGTCTCCTGCAGAGGCTCAGGGGACCCTGCAGCCCTCTGGGCTAGCAGGCAGGACCCCTGGGTCGCTGGAAGGGAGAGTTGAGATCTCTGCACACGCCATGGGAGTTAGACTGATCGTCTCTGATGGAGACCCACCAAATCTTAGTTCCCTTTTACAGGGTGATCTTTGAAAGAGGCCTTCTCCAAGAAGAAAACAGAAATGACCAGCATTAAAAAAAAAAAAAAACACAGCAAAAGTTACCTGGGGAATTCTGTCACTGAACCCACCTTTCAAAATGGAATGCCCCAAACCCAGAATGGGCTAGCCTCCCGCGTATTTTATTATTTTATCTTTTTTTTTCCCCTTTGGGTACCAGGGATGGAACCCAGGGGCGCTTAACCCCTGAGCCCCGTCATCCCCAGCCCCTTTTTCTATTTTATTCAGAGACAGGGTCTCGCTGAGTTGCAGAGGGCCTCACAAATTGCTGAGGCTGGCCTCCAACTTGCAATCCTCCTGCCTCCAGCCTCCTAAGCGGCTGCGGATGACAGGCCTGCACTACTGCACCCGGCTATGATTTTTCTCCTCCGTGTGTCTGATTTGCCCTTCCTTTTCCCCATCAGGAGTCCGAGAATAAATGATGCCAGCAGCATGCTGTCGGGCCTCCAGAACTGTGACCCCACGTAAACCTTTTTCCTTTATAAATGGCTCCGTCTCAGGGTATTCTGTGATAGCAACGGAAAACAAGCTAATACACTCGGAACACATTTCAGAGGTCAACTCGTACACACTCCTCCTAGGTACACCGTTCTTATTTTAGAGAATTTATTGGGAGATTTCTAAATGTCTTAAGATCTGGGATCCCGTGGCAGAATGGCCACCTTTGGGCCGTGCTGTGGTGTCCATTTTCCGTGACTGTAACAAATATCTGAGCCGATCCACTTAGAAAGACAAAAAGGGCGTTTACCCAGATCATCAAGAGTGTCCTTCAGATTTCTGGCGAATGCTCACCCCTTTCTCATTCATTCAGAGGACAGCTAAGCTAGGTCCAGTATTAGAATTGGAGACGGGTGATCATCGTAAGGGTTCCTGCCCCCAAATCTTTCAGGCCAGATGAAGAAGAAGAAGGTTCAGAATCACCCTAAATAGCTACTCAGGATCCTGCGGAGGATGAGTCATGTGTCTGTTGCATTTGTGAAGTGAAGAAATCACACCACCAAACCTCCAAATGTGTAATAGTAAGTAAACGCGCACACCCACTCACATACGCATCATTTATGTACGCTCGAAACGGGGAATGGGGTGGGGGGGTTCATGGCAGGAAAATGGAGAAATACAATTTTCTCCATTTAGAGAAAAGAAAAAAGAAAAAGAAAATCAGGGCTGGGGCTGGGGCTCAGGGGTGGAGCGCTTGCTGACCTGGTGCGAGGCCCTGGGTTCGAGGTCTAAGTGGCCGAGGGCCTCTCCAAGTGGCTGAGGCCGGCCTCCACCTTGCGATCCTCCTGCCTCCAGCCTCCCGAGCCGCTGGGATGACAGGTGTGCGCCACCCTGCACACTTTTATAGGAAGGTTGGGCTCAGAAGCATTCACGGTGGGCAAAATGAGGGGGGCGGGTGGCATCCAAGCCTCTAGTTAGAGGGGAGACGCGTTCCCTCTGATTCCAGGGCCACATTGGGACATAAAGCATGTCATCAGAGGACTCTGCTGAGCACTAATGTACGGCAGATGCTGGCTCCCTGGGGTGAGCGTCCCCCGGGGTGTCTGGAATGGTCTTCTCCTGGGAGCAATGAACCTCAGGAAGAGATAATCAGATTCCAAAGCGGGAGGCAGGCCTGCCCTGAGGTTATCCGACTAGAAAATTACAAGCCACTTGCAAAGATGCATTTCCATATAAATGTGCAAGAGGGGGACAAGACAGCTTGGTGCATTTCACAGCTCGTTGATCAGGGCGGCTGACATCTCTCTCTGGGCACTCAGCTCCGCGCCCCCCACCAGGGTCTCCTCCAGCCTGCAGAGCGGAGGGTCAGGGCCAAGCCCGTGCACTCTGCGGGGTCTCCGGGGAGGGCCCGCAGGCAGGAAGGGCAGAGCAGCCTGAAGTTCTTCCTCTCTGGACCCCGCCTGCCTTTGTCCCAGAGCTCACTGGTCCAAGGACTGCACGCCCAACGCAGCTTCTAGAACATTCCTGGCTGGCTCTCTGCCAACCTTTCCTTGGCTGATTCCTCTTTCCCCTGTATTCCACGTAACTATCCCCCCAGGAGACCTGGGCACAGCAGAACCTCTATTTTTACCAAAAAAAAAAAAAAAAAATTAACCTAGACTTAATTAATTTATTTAACCTATACTTAGTGAATTATTTACCAATAATTTATTTATTGGTACCAGGGATGGAACCCAGGGGTGCTGACCCCGAGCCCCGTTTCCCAGCCCTGTTTTGCATTTTATTGAGAGACAGGGTCTCCCTGAGTGGCTCAGGGCCTCGCTCAGTGGCCGAGGCTGGCCTCCAACTGGCGATCCTCCTGCCTCAGCCTCCCCAGCTGCTGGGATGACAGGCAGGTGCGCCACTGCGCCCGGCTTCTCGTTTTAAAATATCTGGTGCCTTTAAAGACTGGTCGTAGCCTCAGCCTCCTTGAATATATGCCCAGATACATCTGCTGGGGACATCATGTAACAAATGTGCAAATTTTCAGGGGCCCCAAACATGGAAGAATCCAAAAGGGATTCTCGTAGCTGGAGAGCGTCTGCTTATCCAGAGACGAACCCAGTTGTCTCAGGAGCTCTTTCCAACCACAGCCTCTGTATTAGGCAAATTGGACCTCTGTGACGGTAACGAAATACCTGATGTAGGCTACGGGTGAAGGAAAAAAAGGTTGATTTAAGCCCAACAGTTTGGGAGGTTGCAATTTCAAACAGCATGACCTAGGTTCTTAACCTCAGGGCCTCCCTCTAAGTCCCATCTCTTCAAGGTCACAAGTGTCCCCATATCACTACCATGGAGACGCCCCCCATCTTTGTCACGTGAACCTTTAGGCAGAGACATAATGAACCGCGGCGAGCACTTTGACATAAGTCACCTTCGCGCCTAATTTTACAGAGGAGGAAACCGAGGCTCAAAGAGGGGAGGTGATTTGCCCGCGGTTAGATCCCCCCGGACCTGGACTCTGACTGCACAGGCCTTGGAATCCCAGCGACTCGGAGGCTGAGGCAGGAGGATCGCAAGTTGGAGGCCAGCCTCAGCCCAAGTGAGGCCCTAAGCAGCTCAGGGAGACCCTGTCTCTAAATCAAACAGAGGGAAGGAAACTGGATCCCCTGAAGGACTCTATGGAGCAGGGTGGCCCCCACGAACCTGAACTACTTGCCTCTGGACTGGTAAACGGGAGAGAAATCAGCCTCTACCTTCTTGGAGATGTTAGGGTTTGGAGTCTCTCTGTTGAACCCAGGGGTGCTGAACCCCTGAGCCCCGTCCCCAGCCCCTTTTTTCTATTTTATTTAGAGACAGGGTCTCGCTGAGTGGCTTAGGGCCTCGCTCAGTGGCTGAGGCTGGCCTCCACCTTGCGATCCTCCTGCCTCAGCCTCCTGAGCTGCTGGGATGACAGGCGCGCGCCACCGCAGCCGGCCTGTTAGTCCCCAACTCTGGGACTTTGTTTGAGTGTCTGAATCTCTCTGAACGTCTGTATTTCCTCACTAAATGACATGGGATGCACACAGCAAAGCTAGCTATGGTGATGGCTCTCTTATTAAAATGCTTTTCTGCCCAGGGATCGGGGGTTGGGGGGGAGCCCCAGGCACAGGGCCCACGGGTGAGTCATTCCTGAACCACAGGAAATGGCTCTTAGGTCGGTCCCCTCTGTGTTTAGCTGTGTGTCTTCCGGCCACAACGGATCTTAACAATCCTCACGTCTGTCAATCCGTCCGTCCGTTCTAATGGGTAGTAAGAAGGCTTGCACCAGAGGAGGCCCTTGACCCTGGACCAGAGCCGCAAGCCAAAATAAACCTCTTGTCTTCGGGACGTAGGCCACCTGTGGGACTGTGGTTAGCAACAGAAAACAGACTAAGTAGTTACTCATTAAACAGGGGCCAAGTTTCAGAGGTGAGTTCAGATGCACAAGTTTTCCTACACAGACTGCCTTTAAGGGTCACTAGTGATGGAACTCAGAGACACTGGACCTCTGAGCCCCGTCCCCAGCCCCTTTTTCTATTTTATTTAGAGACAGGGCCTCGCTCAGT
>NW_026000143.1:812095-816668 GCF_001458135.2 Marmota marmota marmota
CTCGGTTCAGCGTTGATCTCCCTTCCCTGCCTCTCACTCCCTGGCCCATGTCCATTTTCAGGACAGAGAGAGAGAGAGGCCTCAGGCTCAGGGTTTTCTTGGCAAGTCCCAAAGTGGAGCTGGAATCCAGCACCCGAGGGCTCTGTTTTTCTTCTCGCGGTCACTTTCTATTTGTGGCACCTCGCGGGGTACTGTTTCTCGAGTCTTGTGTGTGAGGATCAAGTTTCCTCTTAAAATAGATTGGAACGTGAAGAGGAAAGGGAGAGGATTCAAGCCGCACAGACAACCAAGGGGAAATGATCTGGGATTCCAATCCCCCGCAGCTGGGGGTGGAGGTCGGTGGGAGGACGCTCCCTCTGGGCTTCCTGACCCCACCACGAGCTGCTCAGCCCTCACCTCAGACCTATGGAGTCGGCCATCTGTGGACTGAGCCCCGTCCCCAGCCCCTTTTCTATTTTATTTAGAGACAGGGTCTCGCTGAGTTGCTGAGGGCTGAGGCTGGCCTCCACCTTGCGATCCTCCTGCCTCAGCCTCCAGAGCCGCTGGGATGACAGGCGTGGGCCACCGCACCCGGCCAGAGTCCGTTTTATTGGCAGTGACTGAATGAAACAACCTGAGACCGACAAAGTCGGGGAAAGGAGCCCATTCTAAAAGGGACAAAGAGCCACCGCTGAACCAGACCAGTCATCCTGGACAGGAGGGAGGAGGGAGTGGGGGTGAAGGTTCTCCGGAGACCGCTCCCCCATCCTGCCTCCAAGGCCCAACCACCTGAGAAGAGGCCCCTCGCAGAACCCAGGGGACAAGTCCACGTGGACAGGTGGCTTGCGTGTAAAGACCCTGCAGGGCAGAACGGGATCTCTGCAGTGTCATGGAGGACCAAACAGGAAACAGGAGGTAGAGCAGTTGAAATCAGGGAGTGCCTTGGCGGGAGGAGAGGCGGCTCCCCGACCTTCCTATAAGAATGTGCTGGGGCTGCATCTTATGTAACATCAGCTTTTTTCTTTCTTTCTTTCTTTTTTTTTTTTTTTTTTCCTGAAAGGAGAACAACATGAACTCCCCAGACTGCAGATGGCTCCCAGATCTGGGTGGTGAAATGCCAAGTGGATACAGCAATAGACGATGGGGGATTTATTGGGAATAAAAAGGAGAAGCGAGAAGAGTGTTCGTGGGAAGGGAAAAAATGGTCCCGAATCTTCTGCACAGGAGCAGCCCCTGGGCTATGTGCACAACTGAGACCATTTCACAAGGCAGATTCGGGGGCAGGAGGAGATGTACCAGGGATGGAACCCAGGGGTGCTGAACCCCTGAGCCCCGTCCCCAGCCCTATTTTGTATTTTATTTAGAGACAGGGTCTCGCTGAGTGGCTCAGGGCCTCGCTAAGTGGCTGAGGCTGGCCTCCACCTTGCGATCCTCCTGCCTCAGCCTCCTGAGCCGCTGGGATGACAGGTGTGCACCAATGTGCCTAGAGTTTAGCTACTTGTCTCTTCCTTAGAGGTGTCACAGTAGATCCAGGTCCCATCCACTTGGGGGTTTTGGGGTGGATTAAATGATAGACGGATGGATGGTGAGAGATGGATGATTCTTACAGCTATTTATTTATCTCTTCCTTTGCAGATTCTGTAGGATATCCAGCATCTTTCTATTTGGGGGTCCTTGGATGGATGGATAGATGGATGGACAGATGGATAGATGGATGGATGGATGGATGGATGGACAGAAGAAAAATGGGTGGATGGATGGATAAATGACTGATAGATGGACAGATGCATAAATGGGTGGAGAGATGGATGGTAGTCCATTTTGTCCAATTCTCTTTCCATATCAGATGAGATGATCGTGTGTGTTTCATTCTTGCGTCTCGCATCGCCCGTGCTGACTGATTTTTTCCGGGATTCAACCATCCTTGCATTCTTGGCACGGATCTCGTTTGGGTGGCATCGTAGGGTTTCTCTACTGTTGTTTGGATTCGGTTTGCCAGTCTATTACTGCAGAGTTTTGCATCTCTCTTCGTAAGAGACATGGATCCATAGTTTTCTTTTTTTTTTTTTTTTGGAAGATTTTTGTGAAGAATCGATATGGATTCTCCTCCCCACGTTGGGTGGAGTTCAACAATAAAGGCCTGGACTCGTCTTTGTAGGTAGTTGGTCTTTTTTTGTTTCGTTTTGTTTTGTTTTTTGGCTTATTTCAATCTCAACTTGTTATAAATGTATTCAGATTCTCGATTTCTCTTTAAGTTGGTTTTGGTAGTTTGCATTTTTTTTTTCTTTTTGCAGAAATCTGTTCATTTCATCTAAGCCACCTGATTTATTGGCATCTACCCGTTCAGAGCATTCCTTTAGAATACTTTCTATTTCTGGAAAAAAAAAAAGGTTCCTTCTTTCATTCCCAATTTGAATAATTGGAGTTGATTATTTTGCCTAGAATACCTCTCCTCCTCCTCCTCCTCCTCCTCCTCTGTGCTTCTATCCTGGCCCCCTCCTGAGATGCGGTACAGGCAGCCGCAGCCCAAACACTTCACCACCCACATTCAGATAGAAAATCATCCTTTGGTGGAAAGCAAATTGGAACATAGATGGTGGTGGGGAGGCATAGACCTGATTTCTTTCTTTCTTTTCTTTTTCTTTTTTTTTTTCCCATGAGAATCAAAAAAATCTATTTGTAGGCAGACCCGAGATTGCTTCAGCTGTTCTACCAACACTCAGATTTCCGGGTGCTTCTCCTCCAAGTCCCGGTGGCCAGGTCCCACTAGTCATCTGCAGCGCGAGATGGGCCTTGGATCTGCGAGCATTCGAACCCCACTCTGATGTGAGAAGGCAAGTTCCTCATCCAAGTGCAGACACCTTCCAGCCATATGGAGCCTTGGAAGATTTTCCTCCAGTCGCTTTCAATGGACCAGGCTGTAAAAAACAGTCACCAACCCCCCGTGACCTCCGACTCGGTCACCATTGAGGCCACAGTAAGAAGTCCACATGGGCAAGCCCCGGGAGAACGAGGCCTCCTCTGGAGAGACTGACCCTGCCAATGTCCTGGGGTGTTAGCAGGCTTTCTGTGACTGTGACAAAATACCTGAGGTAAGATGACTTAAAGGAAAAAAAAAAGGTTCAGATGCTTGGCTACATTGCTTTGAGCCTGTGGTGGGGTACAATGTCATGGTGGGGAGCACACAGTGGAGCCGATAGACAGGAAGTGAGGAGAGAGACAGGAAGAGAGAGACAGGGAGAGGCAGGGCCCCCACCATCCTTTTCAGGGCCACACCCCTGATGACCTCACTTCCTACCACCAGGCCCCACCTCTGGAAGGTTCCACCAGGTCCAAGAGGTGGATGACAGCTAATGACCTTTAACACACAGGTCTTTGGGGGAATGTTCAAAATCTAAACCCGGTGAACCTCCATGCTCCAAACCCGTCAGCAAATTGTCCTGTGGTTCAAGGGCTCATCTGTAGTACTTTGTTACGGTGGCCCACGTGGGCCATACCGCAGCCCAAACCCATCTTCTGCTACACACTTTTCTTGGTGGGGGGGGGGGCGGGCAGGGTTGGATCCTGGGGATTGAACTCAGAGGCGCTCAACCACTGAGCCCCTAGTTTGCATTTTATTTAGAGACAGGGTCTCCCTGAGTTGCTCAGGGCCTTGCGAAGTGGCTGAGGCTGGCCTCCACCTTGCGATCCTCCTGCCTCGGCCTCCCCAGTCACTGGGATTACAGACGTGCGCCATCACGCCTGGCTTGCCATGCACTTGAGACTCCGGAGCCAGGCTCTGTGATGCACACCTGTAGTCCCAGCTACTGGGGAGGCTGAGGCAGGAGGACTGCTAGCGCTCAGGAGTTCGAGGCCGGCCTCAGCAACACCGTAAGCGATCATCTCAAAAGATACAAAACTTAGCCTCCAGCTTCTAAAAGATCCTCATCATTTTTGGAGCATAGCATGGGGCAGAGTGGCTTCGTTTCCATACCTCCAAACTGGAGGGAGACCTTGCACTCACGCGGTGTTTGGAGAAAGTTCGTGCAAATCGTGAGTTCTAGATTCTCCAACAGGCCTGAGAATCCAAGCTGTCTGCGGGCCCTTTCGCTGCTGGCTTGCAGAGGGCTGAGTTTACCTTAGAAGCTCCATCGAGACCTGTCCAGCCATTGCCCTCATGTCAAAGAAAAGGAAGCAGCCGGGCAGGGTGGCGCACACCTGTCATCCCAGCAGCTCGGGAGGCTGAGGCAGGAGGATCGCAAGGTGGAGGCCAGCCTCAGCCACTTGGCTTCCTTGGGCCCTAAGTGATTTTTTGATGCAGGCAGAGATTTGAAAAGCGCTGCTCCTTTGGCATTTGCTCTCAGTTTTGGAGGACAGTGTCCATAGACCCCGGCCTCCCACAAGACGAGCCAGAAAGGCAGGACTTGTAAGGATCACTATAAATTGCTGTCGCCTCTAGGTCTCAGGTTATCCCAGCAGCTTGGGAGGCCGAGGCAGGAGGATCTCGAGTTGGAGGCCAGCCTCAACCAAAAAAAAAAAAAAATCGCAAGGTCTAAGCAACTCGGGGAGACCCTGTCTCTAAATAAAATACAAAAATAGGGCTCAGTGGTTGAGA
>NW_026000143.1:821842-830340 GCF_001458135.2 Marmota marmota marmota
TTTTTTTTTTTTTTTTTTTTTTAGAGACTGGGTCTCACTAGGTTGCTTACAGCCTTGCACAATTGCTGAGGCTGGCCTCCAACTTAAGATCCTCCTGCCTCATCCTCCTGAGCTGCTGGGGTGACAGACGTGTGCCACCACCGGCCCCTGGCTGAACTTTTATTTTGAGATGATGGTAGATGCACACGCAGTTCTAAGAAATAATACCGAAAGACGTCATATACCCTTTAGCCAGTTTCCCACAATGGTCACTTCTTACAAAACTACAGTACACGGCTGGGGATGTGGCTCAAGCGGTAGAGCACTTGCCTGGTGTGTGCAGGGCGCTGGGTTCCATCCTCAGCACCACATAAAAATAAAATAAAGATATTGTGTTCATCTAAAACTAAAAAATAAATATTAAAAAAAAACTACAGTACAATCTCACGACCAGGTTATTGACGTTGATACAGTCAAGAAACAGAATCTATTTCCATCATTGCAAAAATCACACAGGGTACCCTTTCAGTGTCACATCTATTTCCCGGGCATCCCAACGTCCCCTATAAACACTGGAAAACATGAATTTGTTCTCCAATTTCCAAAAATCCTGTCTAGAATGTTTTGTGTGTGGAATCATATAGTGTATATATATATATATATAAAATCCTTTAATAGACCAGGACTGCAATTGATGGATGGGGTAGAAATGGCATGTTTTGTGTTTTAAAAGATATAGCCGGGTGCCGTGTTGCACGCCTGTCATCCCGGCAGCCTGGGAGGCTGAGGCAGGAGGATCCCAAGTTCGAGGCCAGCCTCAGCAACTTAGAGAGACTCTAAACAACGGATGGAGACCCTGCCGTAAAAACCAACAAAACCAAACAAACAAAAAAACCATACAAACAAAATGGGTTTGGGAAGTTTTTGCCATTAAAAAAAAAAAAAAAAAAGAATGTAGTAGAGGTTCCAAGAACTAGATATGTTTAACCCAATTCAAACGTGTACTGAAACACCCCTCGGGACCTCATTCATGTGCAAAACTGACACCTTATTATTTATCGAACCTCATTAATATGTAAAACTGTCACCTTATTATGTGTCAGTTAAAATAAGTTTAAATGAAGATTTAAATCTATTCTGCTGATGTCTGATTTTTTTTTAGACCATTTACATTTAATGTAATTATGGTTATGGTAGGGCTTAAGTCTACTATTGTATTTTATTTATTTATTTATTTTTTGGTCATTTTGTCTTGTTTTCTGTTCTCTCTTTATTTTTCTAGTCTTCTTGTGGGCTACCGGGGCAGGATGGTTGTTTAGCTGTGCTGTGTTGGAGTGTGTCTCTCTGTAGAGATTGCTTAGCCACGTCCCCTTGTATTGCACTTGATATAATCCTAGCTTGCTGATGACTTTTTCCCAGTCCTAGTGAAACAGAAACCTGACATCCCTTCATGTGTCCTTACTGTCATAACCATGTCCGGCACATACACTGAGAACCTCATCAGATAATGTCATCGTTTTTGTTTCAAACATCATTTAGAAAAGAGGAGGGAGGGGGACGCTTATTTTATCGGCCCTGTTTTTGCTCACTGTCTTCTTTCTTCCTGCATAGTATTCCACGATTCCTTTTTCTACCCTTTGAGTTCTATTTAGAAAAATCGTCTTAGCCATTCTTTGAGAACCGTCTCCCTTTCCCTGAGAACGTATTGATTCTTCTTCATTCTTGAAGGATATATCCACTAGATACAGGATTCTAGGTTAACAGTAAGTTGTTTTTTCTTTTTTTTTTAAGTTGAAAAATGCAGGTGTGGTGGTGCACGCCTGTCATCCAAGCCGCTCAGGAGGCTGAGGCAGGAGGATCGCCAGTTGGAGGCCAGCCTCAGCCACTTAGTGAGTCCCCCTAGGCAACTTAGCGAGACCCTGTCTCTAAAATAAAATATAAAAAGGGGCTGGGGATGGGGTTCCATGGTTAAGTGCCCCTGGATTCAATCCCTGCTACTAAAATAAATTAAAAAAAAAAAAACTTTGAAAAATATTGTGCCCCTTATTCTGGCCTTGACAGTATCCAACCCACGGCCATTTGAACATATTTTCTTTTATGGGTGATGTGTTCTTTCTCTCTTGTGGCTTATAAGATGTTTTCTTTACCTTTCATGTTCAGAACTTTTCCTATGATGGGTCTTGGTATGGATTTCTTTGCTTCTATTCTTTTTTTAGGATTTTTTTTTCTGGTTCTTCAATCTGAACAATTCAAGGCTTCCATCTCCTGCCAAATTTGGGGACATTTCTAGTTTTATTTAAGTACATCTCAGCCCCACACTTTTTTCTCTTCTGCTTTTGGGACAATGAGGACATGAAGGTGACAGCTTGTCTTACGAGACCCCGAGGCTTAGATTTCTTCCCATTTTTTTTCTTCATCTATTTTCTCTGTCATTCAGATTGCACATTATTTTTTTTAAATTTTTGTTTTTGGTTTCATGTTCCAGTTCACTGATTCTCTCCTCTGTCCCCCCCTCCCCCACATTCTACCTCTGAGTCCATCCATTGCTTGTTCCATTTCAATGATTGTATTTTCCAGCTCGAGGATGGCCATTTGGTTCTTGGGTCTTGGATTCCTCTGCTGAGACTTTCTGTTTTTGATGGGGTTTTCAGCCTGCTCCTAATTGTTCCTTGAAACATTTTTTTTTTAATCATGCCTGCTTCAAAATCTGAGTTCTTCTCAAAAAACTTAACACACACACACACACACACACACACACAAAATAACCCAATCAATCAATCAAAAAAAAAAAAAACCCCATCAATAAGTGGGCAAAGAACTGAACAGACGCTTCACAGAGGAGAGATGATCCATCAACAAATATGTGAGAAGATGATCATCATCTCTAGCAATTAGAGAAATGCAAATCAAAACTACACTGAGATTCCACCTCACTCCTGTCAGGAGGACAATTATCAAGGATACAAGTAAAACAATAAATGTTGGTGAGAATGTCGTGGGGGGAAAAGGTACATTTTTAGTACATGGCTGATGGGACTGCAAATGGGTACAACCCCTCTGGAAAGTGGGATGGAGGTTCTTCCAAAAATCTGGAATGGAACCCAGCTGTCCCACTCCTCGGTCTATACCCAAAGGACTTAAAATCAGCAGCACACAACAGGGACACAGCCACAGCGATGTTTATAGCAGCTCAATTCACGATAGCTAAACCATGGAACCAGCCTAGGTGCCCTTCAACAGGTGGATGGGTAAAGAAACTGTGGTCCATATACACAGTGGAATATTACTCAGCCATCAAGAAGAATGAAATGATGGCATTTGCTGGTCAATGGATGGAGCTGGAGACGATCATGCTGAGTGAAATAAGCCAGTCCCCAAAACACCAAAGGCGGAGTGTCCTCTCTGATATGGGGATGCTGACTCACAATAAGGGGGGGGGATGGCAGTTCACTGGATGAGACGCAGGGGAGTGGAGGGAAGGGAGGGGAGGGGACTAGGAGAGACAGGGGAATGAATGGGCGTCACTTTCCCATATTCACATAGGAACCCACGACCAGGGACACCCCACAGCAGGTCCAGCCACAGGAGTGGGACGTCACACCTCCGTGTAGGTGGGACATGTCATAATACATGCTACTGTCACGGAGAACTAAGAAGAACAAATAAAAATTTTTTAAAAATCTATGTTCCTTCTCTGCACCTGTTGATTGTGTGTTTTTTGTTTTGTTTTTTTTTTAATCCAGTGTTGGATCTTTTGGTCTCTTGGTTAAATCAGTGATTTTTCTATTGTGATGTCATCCTCTACGTATCACATCATCCAACTCTGGATCTTGTTGGAAACGTTTGTTTTTTTTTCCTGACTTTCTCTAAAACTACTTTGGCCAAAGGAATGAAGTGGTGTGTCCTCACGATCCCCCGGTAAAGATACAAGTCCAAGGTTTCTCACTGTTTTTTCTTTTTTTTTTAGTTTGGTCATAGGTGTGGAGCACAGTCCCCTTTTTCTATTTTATTTAGAGACAGGGTCTCGCTGAGTTGCTTAGGGCCTCACTAAATAGCTGAGGCTGGCCTCCAAGGTGTGATCCTCCTGCCTCGGCCTCCCCAGCGGCTGGGATGACAGGTGTGCAGTTGCCGGCACCTGGCTGTCCTGATGCATTTGATGTCACTGAATGACCTTTCCCAAGAGGCCTGACCCTGGTGTTTCAATGTAGAGTTAAAAACAGCCACTTTCAGAATGACTGTTGGCAAGAGCTGGGCCAGCCTTTATCTTGACTGGCAGAAGTGAAAATTATCAGGCCACCGTTGGAAACCAACCCCAGAGAAGCCACTTAACAGGTCAGAGGAAGGACAGGAGCGATCATCAGCTCTCCCCACGATGTTCCTCCCCCTGGGTCCCCAGTCTTGGTCCTGGAGACATCTCTGATATGGTGACTTTGTCTATTATTTACTGAGTATCTTTCTTCAACTCATATTTTAATTTCACTACAGTTATTTGAAAAGGGTTTTTCTTCCAATAGAAAGCACTTGCCATAAAATAAACATAACCCTACAAAGAACATTAACGAAAGCAAAGTCAAGTTGTTTAAATGTCTGGCTTTTTTTTTTTTTTTAAAGAAAGGTAATCCGGGGATGGTGGCCCGCACCTGTCATCCCAGCAACTTGGGAGGCTGAGGCAGGAGGATTGCAAGTTGGAGGCCAGCCTCCGCAAAAGTGAGACCCTGTCCCTAAATAAAATACCAAATAGGGCTGGGGATGGGGCTCAGGGGGGTGGAGGGCCCCTGAGGTCCATCCTTGGTACCCTCCTCCTCCAAAAAAAAAAAAAAACCTATCAGGAGAGAAGTTCGAGTTCTGCCCACCCAGCCCTTTCCCCCTAGGCCCTTGGTAAATCCTGGATGTCCGCCATTCGTCCCCAGCACCATCATGAGATTTGGACTCAGCAATGGAGAAGAGATTCTTGCACTGACTAATGGAGTTCGTGAAGCAATTAAAACTTGTGCACACTGGAAAAAAAAAAATATTCCTCCAGGGTCATCAAGAGGCGCACATAAAACAGACTTCCAACAACAGGGCGGCTCCTGAGGGGGTGCATCCTCCTCCTGGGGTTTTTGAACAAGATTTTAAAGATTCTTTTTTTTTTTTAAGATTTCTTTTGAAATGGAATCAGCTGACCCCATTCTCCAGTGTGAGGTTTTTGTTTTTTTTTTTCAAGGGAAATGTGGTGGTGGTTATGTTTAAACAGGGAAAACCCAGAGACGGGATGAGTAACTGTAGAAACCACTTCATAGGGAGAGTAATTTCCAGAAAATCTGGGCAAGGTGAAGAGGAAGGAGGTGGGTGGGAGAGGAGCAAACCAGGTACCTTTTCTGAATCATAGCATTATTTTCTGGGGCTGCTTTTTTTTTTTTAATGTGCTTATTTTTATTTTTAATTTTTAAAAAAGTGACAAGTGTGTATTTTATCATTATGACACCATATTTTTAAATATATATATATTTAAATATATATATATAAAATATATTTTATATATAATATGTATATTTAAATATATAAATATTTAAATATTCATATTATATATTTAAATATAATATATTATGTTGATATAATATTAATATATATTTTAAATATCTATTTAAATATAATATATTACATTAATATAATAGTAATATATATTTTAAATATACATTTAAATATATAATATATATTTAATTTTTTATATTTAAATATAAATATATATTAGGTCACTTTATCTTTATATATATATATGAAGCTGGGCTGCTTTTTAAATTCAATTTAATTGATTATTATTTTATTTTTTATTTTTTATTTTTTTTGGTACCAGGAATTGAACCCAGAAGCACTTAACCCCTGAGCCCCATCCCCAGCCCTTTTTTATATTTTTATTTAGAGACAGGGTCTCGCTGAGTGGCTCAGGGCCTCGCTAAGTTGTAGAGGCTGGCCTCCACCTTGCCATCCTCCTGCCTCAGCCTCCCCAGCTGCTGGGATTATAGGCCCTGTGCCGCCCAGCCCCGGGGGCTGGATTGCTTTTTAATTGGCAACTTGGGGATCACCGAGGTCCTGTGGACCACAGGTCCTGTGGTGTGTCTGAGTCAACTCTTGGACTTGGAAACTTGGTGACCTTGAGCGAGTTACTGTACCTCTCTGTGTCCTCAAGGGTCCGGGGAAGAGAATGTCTCCTCCTCTTAGGATCCTGGTGATAGGAGCCTGATCAAAGTGCTTGGGAACAATATGACGCGGTGGCCTGTGATAAATGCCTTCTGTCCCAGCTCGGTGACCGCCATCTGCACAACTTGGCCCACGGTCCCCTCCAAACAGCCCCCTCCCGGTGAGTGCCACTCAACCTGAGCACCAGCGTCTCATCTCGTCGCGACCCTTCGTGCGAGGTCCACTGTCCTCTGAATATCCCCAGCAGGCCACAGGTGACATTATCTGGTGGAAACCAGCATTCTGGGGGTGCAGCGACTGAGGCCAGCGAGGCGAGGGGGGGACTTTCCCAGGGTGGTGAGGCCCGTTCCCCGTCTGGAGGCCAAGTCCAGAGGAGGACGATGGTCAGGCCTGTCCCTTTGCATCATGGGTACTGGTGACCGAGAATCGTGGCCAACAGATTCTGGGCATTTCAGGTAGAAAAAGAAACCAGAGAGCGGACCGCGGTGGCGCCCGCCTGTGATCCCAGGACCTCGGGAGGCCGAGGCAGGAGGATGGCAAGGTGGAGGCCAGCCTCAGCCATTTAGCAAGGCCCTAAGCCACTCAGGGAGAGACCCTGTCTCTAAATAAAATAGAAACAGGGCTGGGGACAGGGGGTCAGGGGTGAAGAGCCCCTGGGTTCAATGCCTGGTATTGCCAAAAAAAAAAAAGAAAAAAAAATCTATAACATAATTTAACTTATATGTATTAAGCCACAGACCCCTAAACCAAACCGTTTATAACGAATAAATTAGAAGCAGGACAAGTGGGTTGTATTTGCTTAGAAGAAGAATGGAAAAGGGACGCAGAGACTCATGAATGCCAAATAAAAATAATAATAGCAGTAAATAACACAATTAAAATAATAATAATAATAATAATAATAACAACAAAGTACTAAATCACGAATCCCGGTCTGGGACGTAGCTCATTTCAATAGCATGTTTGAGGCCCTGGATTTGACCCCAAGTGAGACAAATAAATAGATAAAGTGGACAATAAAATAATAAGGAAGGAAGAAAAAAATAGAAATAAAATAAGGAAATAACCTTCTTTGAACCAACAATGTTAAATTGACATGCGTTGAGCTGCACCTAGAGCCCCCAAATAGATTTTTTTTTTGGTAGGAGGGATTGAACCCAGGGGTGCTTGACCCTTGAGCCCCGCCCCCAGCCCTTTTTTTATTCTATCTAGAGACAGGGTCTCTCTGAGTTGCTCAGGGCCTCGCTCAGTGGTTGAGGCTGGCCTCCCACTTGCGATCCTCCTGCCTCAGCCTCCCAAGCCGCTGGATTGCAGGCCTGTGCTACCACCAACGCCTGATGCCCTCAAATAAATACGTGAATCTATAAATAAGCAGCCACCGGGGTCTAAAGGCATGGCCTAAACCCTGTCTGGGGTTTACCTTGGCTCCTAGTTTTCTCACACAGCCTTAGGCCACCCCCCACCACCACCTCCTGCTGGGTTCCTGTAGCGCCCAGGTGCCATTTTGCTCAGGGCGGGTCTCTCTTTAATTTGCATATTCATGAGCTGCTCCCGCGGAGGGTGGTGCTTCCCTCCGCCTACCTGGGGCCACCCAATCACTAACGCCCTCAGGCACAGGATCCCTGCACCCAACCTCACTCTCCAACCTTGGACCTCAGCTGCTCAAATTCTGGGCCTGGGTGGATGGGTTCCCACCTGAGAAGCCTCAGGACTCTTCCTGGGGCTGGGGGTGTGGCTCACTGCAAGGGGGACTCACTTAGGGTGTTCAGGCCCTGGGTTCCAGACCCAGCTCTCCCCCCTCAAAAAGCCAACAACAAAGCCCTCTTCCTCCTCTGACAGTCTCCTGTCACCTTGGAACAGGGAGAAAAATCTCCACCCGCCTGCAGATTTGATCATTCTCTGTTGACTCTTGGGAATTTCACAGGTTGAACAATAACAAAAAAAAAGATGTTCAAAAATGTAAGTAGATCCCTGTCATCCTAGGGGCTCGGGAGGCTGAGGCAGGAGGACCGCAAGTTGGAGGCCAGCCTCAGCAATGTATCAAGGCCCTAAGCATCTCAGTGAGACCCTGACTCTAAATAAAAAAATAGAGAGGGCCAGGGATGGGGCTCAGAGGTTAAGCACCCCTGGGTTCAATCCCTGGTGCCAAAAAATATATATACATTTGTAAATAAAATATAAAAATAATATATATAGGACTGGGGCTATATAATATAAAATATATAAATATATATATTATTATTATTTTTTGGTACCAGGGATTGAACCAGGGGTGCTTAACCACTGAGCCCCATCCCCAGCCCTTTTTATTTTTTTATTTAGAGACAGGGTCTTGCTGA
>NW_026000143.1:832882-843912 GCF_001458135.2 Marmota marmota marmota
CACACCCCCCCACCCCCGTGTGTCTAAGATCATCTACTCCTTCACCCACCCCTGGGCCCTGGGATTGTCTGCCTGGCTTTGGAGGCTGGTGACATATTCCATGACGGGCTCTTCTCACCCCTTGGGAGAATTAGCAAGGAACCAGCTCAGCGCTTGGTCAGTCTCCCTGGGCAGTCCCTTCTCTGGAGGCTGAGGCAGGAGGATCCCAAGTTGGAGGCCAGCCTCAGCAACTTAGCGAGTTGTTCACGGCCTGAGTGGCTGAGGCTGGCCTCCAACTTGAATCCTCCTGCCTCAGCCTCCTGAGCCACTGGGGTGACAGGCGTGCACCACCGTGCCTGTCTTCATTTAGTTTAATTCTCATTTCTCTTAGGGCCAAGGTGAGGCCTATTTTAGGGTCACTCGCATTTCTTTTTCTGAGTACTGGCAAAATGGCTTATTGGGGAGTGACCTCATTTTGTCCCAGATTTCTATAGGGACTCTTTATATGAACCAGATGAGCCCTTTTTGGCTGGGCGATGGGATGCTGGTATTTTCCTAAGTATATCCTCTCTCTTCCAACGTGGCTTTCTGAGCTCTTTATTTTGGAAATTTCCAAGCATTTACATAAGTCGAGAGATAATGTAATGAATTCCATGTCCTCGATCCTCAACTTCAGCAATTACCCAAACATGTCATCTCGCTCCCTCTGTCATGCCAGTCACTCCCACCCCCACTCAGATTATTTTAAAGCAGATCCCAGCCAGAGCCTTTCATCTGCAAAGAGTCCAGTAGGGATCTGTGAAAGATTTTATTTGAATCTCATTAAAAAAGAAAAAAAAAAATAGGCTGGGTGCGGTGGCGCACACCTGTCATCCCAGAGGCTTGGGAGGCTGAGGCAGGAGGATCGAAAGTTGGAGGCCAGCCTCAGCCACTTGGCTCTAAGCAAATTAGTGAGGCCCTATCTGTTGTGCTGTGGCTGTGGGGTGTCCCCAGAGCCCCCTGGGAGGTGACACAGGAAGGTCCAGAGGAGGAGTGAGGGGTTTCGAGGCCTGAACCCTGGCAGTGAATGGCTCCCTGGGGGTCCCGTGGTGGCCCCTGGAGGCAGGTGGGGTGTGGTGGAGGAGGTGGCCCTGGGGCCGTGGCTTGAGGTCTCAATTTGTCCCTGGAGAGTGGAGTCTCTGCTCCCTGGTCCCCATGGGAGCTGCTCCCTCCCCACACTCTTCCTCCATGATGTCCTGCCTCCCCTCGGGCCCTGACCCATGGACCCGGCCATCTGTGGACTGGGACCTGGGACCTTGTGGACACTCTGAGCCAAATACACTTCTCCTCCTCTAACTCTTCTTCTTATCAGGTATTTGAATCCCAGAGGCCAAAAAAAAAAAAAAGCTGAATAAAATAACAAATCAGAAGTCTGCCTGATGATGACTCAAGTATTTTGACTGAGCCCCATCATCTGAACCATGTGCTTTTTAATCCTCCTTAATGAGAAATGAACCATTTCTAATTTAAACGGATAATCACGGGTAGACAGAGAATCTCTTTGCATGCCACAATAAGAAAAAAAAACCTGATATTTCAAAGGAGATGTGTCTGAGCCATTTTATTTAAACAGAGAGAGCAAACAAACGTATATTAGGTGGGAAAGTCTATGTCAGACCAATTCAGTCCCGGGTTTTTGATCCATGAATATCAATAAAATTGACCCAGGGACATTCAAATTGGTTGGAAAGAATAAGATAGGGCTTATATAGACCCTTTTATTACATATGATGATCCCCTGGGGCAGTGGCGCACACCTGTCATCCCAGCAGCTCTGGAGGCTGAGGCAGGAGGATCCCAATTTAGAGGCCAGCCTCAGAAACTTAGTGAGGCCCTCAGCAACTGTCTCTAAATAAAAAATAAATAAATAAATAAAAAGAGAGTGTGGCTCCGTGGGTTAGCACCTCTAGGTTCAATCCCTGGTACCAAAAAAAAAAAAAAAAATAGAATCAAATATGAGGGCTAGGGTGGTGGCTCCGTGGCAGAGTGCTGGGACCCAGGGTGTCCCAGGTCCCAGTCCACAGATGGCGGCCCCACTCCTGGTCGAGGGGAAGCAGGACATCATGGAGGAAGAGTGTGGGGAGGGAGCAGCTCCCATGGGGACCAGGGAGCAGAGACTCCACTCTCCGGGGGGCCAGAATTTTCTTTATGCAAGTCAACAGCATCTGCCAAGGCCCAATCTGATGAGGTCTCTCTCCTTCCAAGGGGATGAATTCTTGGCTTTGGGGTCACCCTGGGTGATTCCCATTTTTATGCTCTGGTGTGGCCAATTTTCTGGCTGCCAGGAACACGCATTCAGCTCTTATTTAGAGACAGGGTCTCGCTGAATTGTTTAGGGTCTTGTTAAGTGGCTGAGGCTGGCCTCCAACTTGCGATCCTCCTGACTCGGCCTCCCAAGCCGCTGGGATGACAGGTGTGGGCCAGGGGAATGAGCCCACCCTTTTCCTGGTAGGGTTGAAAGAGGGTCAAGTCAGGGGCTGGGTACTTGGTCTCTACTGCCATTTGTCCTTGAGCCCAGAGTCGCTCGGGGAATGTGTGGAGAAGATGGATCCGGGGCTCGTTCTTTTTATAGCCCCATAATTGCTAAAGGAGAATTGTATTTGTGTCAAAAACCGAGCTGAACATTTCCATTCTTCTATTTATGTCTCCTCGTGTGTCCTGGCACCAAAGTCTTCTGAGAGGGACCTCAGGCCAGAATCTTTATCAGTCAAAATCTTAGCCTTCCTGGCACAATTTCTGAGATTTTTTTAATTTTTTTTTTTTTAGAGGGGGAGTCCTGGGGATTGAATTCAGGGGCCCTTAACCCCTGAGCCCCGTCCCCAGCCCTTTTTAGATTTTATTTAGAGACAGGGTCTCACTGAGTTGCTGAAGGGCCTTGCTAAGTTGGCTGAGGCTGGCCTCTGCGATTTAATGAGATCATGTCTCAAAATTTAAAAATTAAAAAAAAATATCTATATTTTTTTCTTTTTAAGGGTTGGGAATGTAGCTCAGTATTAGAGTGGCCCAGTACCTCCCCCTTCCAAAAAAAAATATTTTATGAAATGGAATGAAACTTGCGATTTGTGTTATTACGGGTGCTAGAAGAGCCACGGGGACCCACGACAATGACGTGTCAAGTGGAAAGGTTTGTGAATCTACAGGTTTGAGCAAATTGTTCTGATGATGTAAGAAAGGTGACAACTCATTCTTCACATGGGCACGTTCGTTCCAGGAAACGACGGCAAACGTGGCCATCATGTGACTAACTCAGAGCCTTCCGTGGCTATGGTAAAACACCCGAGGTCGTCAACTTAAAAAGAAGAAAGGTTCATTTCAGTTCATGGTTTCAGGTGACTCCATCTGTGATCTCTTGGCCTTGTGGCTTTGGGCCGCGTGGTGGTGGCACACAGTGTGCCATCGTGGGGAGCACGTAGCCGAGGTTTGTTCATTTGAGGGCAACTGGAAAGCAAAGAGAGAGAAAGAGCTGGGGGCCCCCATGACCTAACTTCCTCCCATGAGGCCCCTCCCATAACTTCTCCACCCACCTCCCTGGAGTGCCACAGGCTGACCTTTAACCCAAGGCTTTGGTGGAATGTCCCAGACCCAAACAGGTGCCTTGGAGCATCTGATATAAAACTTAAAAAATTTAGGCTTTAAAAATAACATTGTGTCCAAGACAGGGTGGTGACAGGGCAGGCTATTTCCTGTGATCTGAACTTTGGCCTTGACCTAGGAAAAAAAAAATACTTCCTACCATTTGGGATGGGGGGGTACCCAGGAATTGAACCCAGGGGCCCTCCACCACGGAGCCCCGTCCCCAGCCCTATTTTGTGTTTTTATTTAGAGACAGGGTCTCACTGAGTTGCTGAGGGCCTTGCTAAGTGGCTGAGGCTGGCCTCCAATTTGCGATCCTCCTGCCTCAGCCTCCCGAGCCGCTGGGATGACAGGTGTGCGCCACTCCACTAGGCTATTTCTAAGATCTTAAACAAATATGAAATCATGAATCTTTTGGTGGGACGTTATTACGTGACAAAAACAGGTCAACCCTACCAGGAAAAGGGTGGGCTCATGCCTCAGGAAGGAGCATGTTGATATTAAAAACCTGTGGCAGCCGGGTTCCGTGGCACATGCCTATCATCCCAGCAGCTTGGGAGGCCGAGGCAGGAGGATCGCAAATTGGAGGCCAGCCTCAGCAACCTCGTGAAGCCCCAAGCAACTCAGTGAGACCCTGTCTTAAAATAACAACAACAACAAAAAAGGGCTGGGGACGGGGCTCAGTGTTAAAACCGGTTAAATCCCCAGTACCCACTCACCCCCCCCCAAAAAAAAAGATTACAATTTAAGATTGGTCAGAAATTATCTATGAAATGCATGCCTGTAATCCCAGCTACTCAGGAGGCTGAGGGGACGAGGATGGCAAGTTTGAGGCTGGCCTCTGCGATTTAATGAGATCATGTCTCAAAATTTAAAAATTAAAAAAAATATATCTATATTTTTTTCTTTTTAAGGGTTGGGAATGTAGCTCAGTATTAGAGTGGCCCAGTACCTCCCCCTTCCAAAAAAAAATATTTTATGAAATGGAATGAAACTTGCGATTTGTGTTATTACGGGTGCTAGAAGAGCCACGGGGACCCACGACAATGACGTGTCAAGTGGAAAGGTTTGTGAATCTACAGGTTTGAGCAAATTGTTCTGATGATGTAAGAAAGGTGACAACTCATTCTTCACATGGGCACGTTCGTTCCAGGAAACGACGGCAAACGTGGCCATCATGTGACTAACTCAGAGCCTTCCGTGGCTATGGTAAAACACCCGAGGTCGTCAACTTAAAAAGAAGAAAGGTTCATTTCAGTTCATGGTTTCAGGTGACTCCATCTGTGATCTCTTGGCCTTGTGGCTTTGGGCCGCGTGGTGGTGGCACACAGTGTGCCATCGTGGGGAGCACGTAGCCGAGGTTTGTTCATTTGAGGGCAACTGGAAAGCAAAGAGAGAGAAAGAGCTGGGGGCCCCCATGACCTAACTTCCTCCCATGAGGCCCCTCCCATAACTTCTCCACCCACCTCCCTGGAGTGCCACAGGCTGACCTTTAACCCAAGGCTTTGGTGGAATGTCCCAGACCCAAACAGGTGCCTTGGAGCATCTGATATAAAACTTAAAAAATTTAGGCTTTAAAAATAACATTGTGTCCAAGACAGGGTGGTGACAGGGCAGGCTATTTCCTGTGATCTGAACTTTGGCCTTGACCTAGGAAAAAAAAAATACTTCCTACCATTTGGGATGGGGGGGTACCCAGGAATTGAACCCAGGGGCCCTCCACCACGGAGCCCCGTCCCCAGCCCTATTTTGTGTTTTTATTTAGAGACAGGGTCTCACTGAGTTGCTGAGAGCCTTGCTAAGTGGCTGAGGCTGGCCTCCACCTTGCAATCCTCCTGCCTCAGCCTCCGAGCCCCCGGAATGACAGGTGAGCTCCACTGTGCCTGGCTCTTCCTACCATCCTTGGCACGGAGCTCCCAGAAATGTAGGAGACAGATACATGAAATCCTTGGAGGATCACCTTCTTTGAAGCAGCCGGACTCAATTCTGAGAAATTATTTGCTTTCAAGTAAAGAAACCCTGGGCCAGGTGATCTAAATAAATGATGTCCCTGCGGTCACACAGCTAGAGAGAGGCAGGGTTTTTAGATGGGAATGGCATCTGCTGCTTTCCAGGAAGAAAAAAAAAAATGTTAACGTTTCTCCCACCCCCGCTCCTTGAATTTTCATTAGATTTAGAATCAGGCATAGATTGAGATCATTGTGAGGTTTCAGATGACACATTTTTTTAAAAAATATCTTTTAGTTGTTGATGGACCGTTATTTTATTTATTTATGTGGTGCTGAGAATTGAACCGAGTGCCTCACCCATGCTAGGCGAGTGTGATACCACTGAGCCACCACCCCAGCCCCCAGAGGATACATTTTCAATACCTTTATTATTTTCTTTAATTTTATTTTTATGTGGTGCTAAGGATCAAACCCAGTGCCTCATACACGCTAGGTCAGCTCTCCACCACTGAGCTACAGATACATTTTTGTTGTTGTTGTTGTTTTAATTTAGAGACAAGGTCTCCCTGAGTGGCTCAGTGCCTTGACTTTGGTGAGGCTGGCCTCCACCTTTCGATCCTCCTGCCTCAGCCTCCAGAGCTGCTGGGATGACAGGCCTGAGCACCCCCACCGCCGTGCCCGGCCAAGCAACTCAGCTGTGATGGGGCTTGTCCCAGGGTAGTATTTCTGTGAAGGGATATTTGTTGGGGTTGAGCGCGTGCCTGCTGCTGTCCCTAGCTTCAGTGAAAGGATGACCTACTTGTTGGTTGAGATATGCCTTCCCAGGCTCCAACTGGCTCTTTGCCCTCCCACAACCACCCACTGCGGATCATAGAAAAGTGCCCAGAGTGGCCAGGAGCCAATCTGAATTATATGCACAGTTTCCTTGTGTGTTCCAAGTTTTCTTTTTTTCCTTACCACACCCAGATGGCCAATTTTTTATTTATTTTATTATTTTATTTTATTTTTATTTTATTTATTTTATTATTTTATTTCATATTTTATTTATTTTTATTCTATTTTATATTTTACTTTATGTATTTTTATTTTATCTATTTTATTTTATATTTTATTTATTTTATTTTTTTATTTTATTTTACGTTTTATTTATTTTTATTTTATTTTTTTATTATTTTATTTTATTTTTGCAGTTAGCACAGAGCTGCCGCTCAGGGGTCCCCTTGAACCCCACTGTCTGACGAAATGAGTCACCGAATGCATTTTTGAACGTTGCTTTTCTGGTGAGGGACAAAGGGTCCCTGGGAGATAAAAGGCCCTCCCTCTCTCCTACCTAATGCATTTCTAAATACACCAATGCCATTTTGCACCAAGAAGCAAATCCACCCGCATTCGATTTGGATTGCATCTCATTTTAAAAAAATAAAATAAAATGGAGCTCTGGGGATTCAGTATGGACCCACACTGTCCTGGGGTGGCTGGGGGCTAAGGAGGAGGTAAAAATTCTTCCATTCAATCCCTGGGGGGGGACCCCTTCCAAAACTGGGTGTGCAGGGGGACTTGCCTGTCTCCAAAGAAATGTGTCCCTTGGCGCTCCTCAACTTGCTTAATTACTCAGCAGAATCAAAGCTAGACTCTGCAGTGACCCAGGGCCCTGGGGACTTTTAATATGCAAATGCACATTGTCCTGCTCTCAGGGGGTACTGAGCGGGGCCACACTGCCTAAGCCAACTTGGCCCCGGTTACCCTGAGAACTTTCTGGGCCCGAGGACATGGGTGGGGGTTCCTATCAGCCCAGGGAACTCGAGTTTGGGAAACTCTGGTCTCGTGTCCAGCGAGGTCATGAATCATCCTGTCACCTACCCAGTCGGGTTCCAAGCCACCATCCGGGGGCCCTCAGTGGCCTCCCACTCCCCCACCGGTGGCTGGTTACCTTTTTATGGTCAAAGCACATTGAAGGGAATTGAAAGACTCCCAGGCAGGAGGGAGAGGGGAGGTGACAGCCACTAAATAAGTCAGAAATGACCCCAGACACAACACTTCCTGAGCCCCAACCAAGTCCCATGAGGCTATTTTTTTTTTTTTTAAATCCATAGTTATGTCACAGTGTCTTGCAACACTGGGTCTTTGACAGAACTCGGGGAGTGGCCCCAAGCTCACCAGGCCAGGGGTTGGAGCTCTGCAGGGAACCACGTCTTTGGCTCTGGTTTCTAGAACATTCCTTTGAACTCTTCTTGGCATGAGCTCTCTCTCTCTCTCTCTCTTGCATCTGGTGGTCTCTTGGATGCTGTGGCCACATGGAGCAGGGATTGAACTCTGGGGCGCTCAACCCCTGAGCCCCATCCCCAGCTCAATTTCGTATTTTATTGAGAGACAGGGTCTCACTGAGTTGCTTAAGGCCTTGAAATGTTGCTGAGGCTGGCCTCCAACTTGAGATCCTCCTGCCTCAGCCTCCCGAGCTGGGATGACAAGCAGGGGCCACAGCACCCAGCCAACACCAGGGGGTGTGCGTACAAAATTGAAGGGGTGAGGCCGAGTTGTCAGTCTTGTGGTCAAGGACGGTGACTTTGAAGAGGACATTGGTACCCCTCCTTCTCTCCTTTTTCTTTCCTACCTGGCCGTGGGGAGAACCGACCACAGGCGGAAACCTCCACAAGTGTGCACCCAACTAAACCTTTTTGCTTTTTAAGTCCATGCTCTCAGGCATTGTGTAACAGTCGGGCAAAGCTGACCAAAACATGGAAAGCTTAGTGACCTTCAAAAGTCCACGTCTAGCTATTTTCTCACATGGCTGTGTCTGCTACAGGGCTCCTCAGTGAAATGCACCTGCCCCACTGTGGGGCAGGTGAAGCAATCAGGTTGTGTGAAAGAGCTCATTCAAAGAACGAGGATATTTCTCACACCACACCCCAACGTGTGAAGCAGACAGACAAGCCACAACAATAAAACACACAGGCAACGCCCTTGTCCGCCCAAGTAGAGGGAGGCCTTGCCCAAGAGAGGGGAGGATGGAGGGAGGGTACACGACTAACCCTTTTACGAGTCATTCATTCACCAGTGAAAAAACAAAACAGAAAGAACTGGGCTCAGGCACACACACCTCTAATCCCAGTGAGTCTGGAGGCTGAGGCAGGAGGATTGCAAGTTGGAGGCCAGCCTCAGCCACTCAGCGAGACCCTGTCTCTAAATAAAATATAAAAAGGGCTGGGGATGGGGGCTCCTGATTAAGCACCCCTGGGTTCCATCATCAGCACGAGAGAGAGAGAGAGAGAGAGAGAGAGAGAGATTGGATTATGGATGGAATATACATTATTGCAAAATTATCGTTTGCTCACCGACTGTTTTAGGGTATTGGTAGAATTCAAGTTGATGGTGTTGTTATTTTGTAATTCAAGACGAATTTACCAAATGATTTTTTCTTAGAAAGTGAGAGGAAATGTTTCTAAAACTGAAATAGAAAAAAAAAAAAGACATGTGAGGATAGCCAAGAAATTTTTGAGAAAGACAAGAAACTTCCTAGCATGTGTTGAAAAATATTAAATAAAGTGACAGTCATTAAACTATACTGTTAACGAAGACGGGGGAAAAAACTGAATAGAAAAAATAAAAAAAAGAGAGCACAGATGGACAGAATAGGCAAAATTGTTATGAGAGAGAGGGAGATGATAAGTGTTTGCCGAGATGAAACATTTACCCTGATTTAAATATTATACAACGTAGATGCGTGTCAAAATATCATATGGTGCCTCCTATATGTGTGCAATTATTATGTTCTTATGTATTGGTTTTTAAAAACCCATTTAAATTCTAAGAAAAGTTAAAAGTTAAGATGTCGTATCAAAACACTCCGGTCCAGCACAGTGGCCCACACCTGTCCTCCCAGGGTTCGGGAGGCTGAGGCAGGAGGATCGCAAGGTGGAGGCCAGCCTCAGCCACTTAGCGAGGCCCTCAGCAGCTCAGGGAGACCCTGTCTCTAAATAAAATATAAAAAGAGGCTGGGGATGGGGCTCAGGGGTTAAGCACCTCTGGAAAAAAGTTCGTTTCATATTGTTTAGATCTCAAATCTGAAATAAATAAGAGCAGACACAGTTGACCTGCCGCATCTGGAGATCCAACCAAAAATATTTTTTGAATTGTGTCTGAACTGAACGTATACAACCTGTGATTGTCCCCCGAACAGCATGACAACTATTCACACAGTGTTTACGTTGGACAAGGCCTTGTAAGTCATCTGGAGGTGATGTATACCAAAGGATGTGCGTAAGTTCTGGGCAAAGACTTCACCATTTTTAAAAATGTACATTTTTCTAGTTGTCAATGGATCTTGTCTTTTATGTATGATTTATTTATTTCTATGTGGGGCGGAGGATGGAACCCAGGGCCTCTGCCATGGAGCCCCAGCCCAGCCCCAATACTTCACCAGTTTACATAAGGGCTGGGGGCATCCGGGGACTTTGGTACCCAACTGGGGTCCTGGAGCCCATCCAAGGAAGGCCCATTATAGAGCAAATCTATGAGAGGAAAATCAAAGGCGCTGAACAAGAAATGTTACAAAAGAATTCAGATGGCAAAAACCTTGAGGAAAGATGTTCCATTGTATTAACCAAAAAATAAATAAATGAAAGAAAGAAAGAAAGAAAAACAAAACATTTCTTTTTTTGTACCAGGGACTGAACCCAGGGGCGCTTAACCACTGAGCCCCGTCCCCAGCCCTGTTTATTTTCTTTCTTATTTTATTTATTTTTGAGACAGGGTCTCATTTGCTTAGGGCCTCGCTAAGTATCTGAGGTTGGCCTCGAACTCGCGATCCTCCTGCCTCAGCCTCCCAAGCCGCTGGGAGGACAGGTGTGGGCCACTGTGCCCCTCGCCCCCCGCCCCCCAAAAAACCCTTTTATATACTATATATAATATAGTATATATTAATATAATGCATAGATGTACACATATATTTACATTATATATGCATAATATATAATATTTATATGTTAAATGTGCACATATATTTACACTCTATTGTAAGATAACATATACAATATTAATATAACATATAAAATAAACACATACTAATGCATAGTATTAAAATAATTCGTAAATGTACACTTATATATTATATGATTTATATTATACATTATGTGTAATATGTAGTGTAATATAATACGTAATGTAAGATAATATATAACGTAAACTTATATATAATATATAAATACATAGAATATATAAATGAACGCATGTATTCATATATCACAAAATAGTATATGATATTAATATATAAATATTTACATGTTTGCTATATAATAGGTTGATATAATATACAAACCTATCCACTAGTTATATTATATATAGGATAATATATATTAACGTATATAACATACATACACACATATATTTATATATTATAAAGTATATTTATTTACATATTTTATATATAGTATTTACATATTATATAGTATATGTAGTATTTATATATAGTATCTATATACTATAAAGTATATA
>NW_026000143.1:845375-849242 GCF_001458135.2 Marmota marmota marmota
AAATGTATGCACATATTTATATTATAGGATAATATATATTAACATAACATATACACATATATTTACATATTACAAAGTAACATATAATATTAACTAATATAGAAAACTATAGATATGTTCGTGCTGTATATATTGTAAAATATATCAATATAACGTAAAAGCATTTCTGTTGCATATGCATGGAATATAATAATATGTGAATGTATGCACATATTTATATTATATATAGGATAATATATATTAACATAACATATATATTTATATATTATAAAATAACATAATATTAATATATAAAACTATAGATATGTTCGTGCTGTATGTATTGTAAAATATATCAATATAACATGCATATGCATGGAATATAATGATATGCAAATATATGCACATATTTATATTATAGGATAATATATATTAACATAACATATACACATATATTTACATATTACAAAGTAACACATAATATTAACTAATATAGAAAACTACAGCTATGTTCGTGTTGTGTATATTGTAAAATATATCAATATAACATAAAAGCATCTCTGTTGCATATGCATGGCATATAATGATATGTAAATGTATGCACATATTTACATTGTATGTGATCTATAACATAAATAAGGCTGATGGGCAGCTGGCCCGGCAGATGGCGGCGGCTGTCCTCGGCCAGCTCCAGCAGGGGCTACGGTGCCATCCTGTCACTTGCTGTCCCAGTGTCACCAGCCCCAGCCACCTCCTGGCTGCCTGGGGAGGAAACCTGAGCCCCCTGCAGGAGGCCGTGGGCCAACGCACACCCACGTGACCCCTCACACTGCCTGGCACCTGCCGGTGGCTCAGCAGGTCCTGGGGGACAGCAGAGGGCAGCTGGGGCTCCTTCCTGAGCGGGTGGCCTGTGGGTTCTGTGCCGCCGTCTTGATTGGGTCTGGGAGCCGGGGATTTGCAGAGCTGCGAATCTAACTGTGGCTGATTTGCACAACACACCGGAGGGACTTCCTCCCTTCCTGTTCTTCCAGAGGCCAGACAGAGGCTCCAGACTTGGAGAAATGCTTCACAGTGTCCCTTGGGATCAGCCAAAGGGGTCTTCACAAGCCCCCGTTTATTTTCAACTTCACACTTTCTTACAGCCAAAGTCCACTTCTCTGCAGCCCCTTGTAGTGACAGCTGGTGTTTCTGCCTCCAGAATGCTCCTGCCCTTGGGTCCCTTCCTACTTCAACGCGGCTGGATGTTAACCATGTGTGACATGTTTTATGGCAGGGGTTTATCTTGTGCGGATGAAACAAACCTAAGTAGGTAAAAGAGGCTGAGGCCGCACACGCCTGTCATCGGGAGGCTGAGGCAGGAGGATCGCAAGTGGGAGGCCGGCCTCATCAAAACCGCGGCGCTAAGCAACTCAGGGAGACCCTGTCTCTAAATAAAATCCGAAATACAGCTGGGGATGGGGCTCAGGGGTCCAGCGCCCCTGAGTTCAATCCCTGGTACCCAAAATTAAAAAATAAAAAATTTTAAAAGGAGGTTCAGGCTTCTTAATTAGCTCCCAGTAAAGAGCTCTCTCTGCTTCCTACTTTGCCACCGAGATGGCATGGGGGACCTTCAAAGTGACTATGTAGTTAATCCTGATTCACTGTTGCAGTCCCTGACCTCTCTGTGTCATCTGGTAGTGTGACCTTCATGACCACTTGCTGCTTGCTGGGTCTCTGCAACCGTGAAGTCTCTCTTTCTGCTCTTTTCAGGCTACAGAAGGTGTATTTTTCTCTCCCTCCTTCTCTCCTGGACCACGGCTTCCTGCAGCTTTCAAAATCCCTCTGTTGGCTGTTTTCCGGTTCCTCTGAGCTTCTCTCTTGAACTTGCTTTCCTCTCTGATTTCAGGGCCTCTATCATGTCACCCAGACACTCACTCAGGGCCCCAGGCTGACGGCAGCTCATCCATTCTACGTATCTACAAATCTCCTGGACCTCACACCTGTGCCCCAGATCCTTATCCTGCAGTTACCTGGGGATTTCTTCACCAAAAGAGTCCCAGGCCACAGGGTGCAAGTGGCCTTAGAGATAGTCTGTGGGCACGCCCTTGAAACGCCTTCATATTCTTCAGGTCACATCCCCCCAGCAAGAAATTTTTTTTCTTTCTTTTTTTGGGTACTGGGGATTGAACCCAGGGACGCTTGACCCCTGAGCCTCATTCCCACCCCTATTTTATAGAGAGACAGGGTCTCCCTGAGTTGCTTAGGGCCTCACTTTTGCAGAGGCCGGCCTCCACCTTGCGATCCTCCTGCCTCAGCCTCCCGAGCCGCTGGGATGACATGCTATGGGCCACCTCGCTTGGCTCCCAGGGAGGACTTTTCTAAAAATGGCTTTTTTTACCGTGATATCACACTATCCTGTCTCTTTCTATCCCCTTCACCTGTTTTATTTTTCTTCAGAGCCCTTATCACTGCTTGAAAATGTATTCTAATCTTCCTTGTGGGGGACCTCTCCCACCAAGTTCCAGAAGGTCGGATTTTTTTTTATATTTTTGCTGTATCATGAGGACCTGGAACAGTGCCTGGCAGGTAATAGGTGCTCAATAAAACTCTGTTGAAGGCGGTAACGCCCCAGAGTTGTGCTCAAAGTCACAAAGTAAATCATAGACCTCAGACGGCAGGTAATAGGTGCTCAATAAAACTTTGTTGAAGGTGGTAACGCCCCAGAGTTGTGCTCAAAGTCACCTAGTAAATCACAAACCTCTGACCCCCTCTCCCCACATCGGAAATCACTTTTAACTCCCACAAAGTGTCTCAATATTCAAGAAAGGCTGCATAGTCTCCTCCAGTGGGTGACTCCATTTATATCACTGATCCCTTTAGCTTTCTCAGTTGTCCTGGTTGAAGATCCGGTTCTCTTTGACTTTTTACCCTCTTGTGTCTCTCATATCTCAATCTGTGTGTTGCCTTATTTCTGCATTCAAAATGTCTCTTTACTCATGGGGCCTCTGTTCCAACACCTGACCTCAGGCCTGCAAACTTCATTCTGGTTGATCTCCCGTCTTGACATCTTGGGTCCCCTACAAAGGATCTTGGTGACCTCTAAGGACCAACTTCACACACTATTTGTAGAGGAAATGTAAGAAACGGATGGTAACCCCTCTGGAGACGGGGACCTGGGAGCTTGGGAGATCTGGGGTACCCTTTCAACTGTATATACCTGTGAATGAGATGGATTTTTTTTTTTTTTAGCAGTTACACTATTTATCTTGCCGTTTAAAAAAAAAAAGTTTAAAGATTTGTGTTTCATCCCCAGATTTTTTTTTTCAGATCTCATTTTCTTTGAGGACAGAATAAACCTCTTCCATCACCCAGGCTAAAGCTATATGACATGAAATCATGGTCCGGGGAGAGAGAATATTACAGTCCCAAGAAGAAGGTAGTAACCAAGTTTCCTGAGCCTAAGAAAAGGCCATTGGTTTTAACTGGGCCACTTGTGACCACCCCCCAAGAGTGATTTTAGCACAGTGGTAAGCACAGACGCAGAAAGGTCAGGAGTAGTAAGGAAATGACCACCCTCCAGCCCAGGTCACACATTTTAAACTTGACGTTGAAGAGGAAAGATGAGAATAAATTGTCAGGGAAGAGAAGCAAAAGAAGAAACACTTTTGGAATAGTTTTTTAAGACTAATAAAAGGTTTTCATATTTGAATTCAGAAGAGAGGGAGGATTGGCTGGGCACAGTGGCCCACACCTGTCATCCTGGTGGTTCAGGAGGCTGAGGCAGGAGGATCGCAAGGTGGAGGCCAGCCTTAGCTACTTGGTAAGGCCCTAAGCAACTCAGCGAGACCCTGTCTCTAAATAAAATATAAAAAGGGGCTGGGGACGGGGCTCAGGGGTTGAGGGCCCCTG
>NW_026000143.1:854145-859639 GCF_001458135.2 Marmota marmota marmota
ATCGTGGGGGGGGGGGGGATGGATTATGGCTATTAAGTGAATCAAGTCTTTTTTTTAATTATTATTATTTTTTAACCCTCTACCTTAGTGGGAGGCTCCAAAGTACATTTTGGGTGGTGCAAGAGTCGTTTTCTACCAAGGCCTGCAAGTGTGGGATTGGGTGCAAGCGGATAAGGCAGAAACTAAACAGGATATGGGGCACTTAGGGTGTCAATGAGGGGTCCCAAACAAGTGGCTATAAAATAATCAAAATGGTCCAGGGGCCAGAAATGCAGGATCATAGGACACACTCAGGGTGGGATGCTAGGAACTAGGCAGTTGGAGAATAGACAAGTCCATCTGCGGGGCAGCAGCTAGCTTTGGGGTGCTTGCATACTGTTGTCACTTGGGAATGAAGGGATCGTTGTTGGATGATCTTTTGTTTTTTCAGTAGGTGCTGGAATGCTTCAACTCTGTGTGTTGACAACTCACTTAGACACACGTGTATACGCAGGCGCACCTGCTGGTTAGCAGCCAGTTTGTGGTCCCTAGAATCAGGAAAAGCCAATGCAGGCTTTGCTGTTGCCTAAAAGTGAGGTCCAAATCTCAAAGAGCAGACGATGAATTTATTTTGGAGAATTAATTTTGAGAGTAGGAGTATAATGTACCTGTCATAAGGCATCAAGCTACAGGCAAGGGAATCAAGTTAATAATTCTGGATGATTTATTTGACTTGGACAAAGGGGATAGCACCTTGGATCACTAAGCATGACTTATTTTTTATTTTTATTTTTTTGGTACCAGGGATTGAACCCAGGGGCTCTTAGCCACTGAGTCACATCTCCAGCCCACTTTTTAAATTTTTTTTTTTTTTTTAATTTTTAGACGGGTTCTTGCTAAGTTGCTCCAGGCTTCACTAAGTGGCTGAGGCTGGCCTCCAACTTGCAATCCTCCTGCCTCAGCCTCCTGGGCTACTGGGATTATAGGTGTGTGCCACCGCACCCAGCAAGCAGGACTTTTATATGTAGAGAGAAATCTTCATGATAGTGGTTTGCTGACACGCACTTAGGCCTTTGCAACAGGTCATCATAAACCTGCAACCTGATTGATGCTCAACATAGCATTAATTTGATTGAACGAAACATATTGAGTAACTCTTAATGGCTAGGTAGCATCACAGAGCCGTAAAGGATAAGAAAGTGATCAAGACATAGTCCTTTACCTTCCACAAGCTTCTCATTAAAAGGTGAGGGAGGCCGTGCACCAATAAATTATTTTTTGCAACATTTTTAAAATAAAAATGCTATCATTTGAAGGCAGGTGAGTGTGGATAGGTTTTTATCCTTCCTGTGCATAATTGTAAAAGATAGCAGTGCTTCATCTGTTTACTAAAAGCACTAACACTGTGGTATATATTTAAAATAGAAAACTCCAAGTTTCTCAATTTTCCTTTCCATAGGATTTTTTTTTTTTATTAGAGCTTTATGTTATACATAGTAGTTGGGTTCATTCCAACAAACTGGTACATACATGGAATCTGATTTCAGTTTAGAATCCCCCCTTTCCCTCCTGTCCTTCCTCCCCTCTCCCATTCTTCTCCCTATACTCTTTTTTTTTTTTTTTTTGCTTATCTGTTAATTCCTTTTGTTTTTCTATTAATTTATATTTGATTGGTTCTCTATGCATAAAGGTGAAGTTTCCTATATCATATTTATCATATGCACATAACATGATTTTTCTTTCTTTCTCTTTTGGTACTGGGGATTGAACCCAGAGGCACTCAACCACTGAGCCACATCCCCAACCCTTTTTTGTATTTTATTTAGAGACAGGGTCTCGCTGAGTTGCTTAGGGCCTCATCAAGCCAGGCCCGATGGTGCACACCTATGATCCCAGAAGATCAGGAGGCTGAGGCAGGAGGATCACAAGTTGGAGGCCAGCCTCAGCAACTTAGTGAGACCCGAAGCAACTCAATGAGATGCTGTCTCTAAATAAAAATTTTAAAAAGGCCTGGGGGTGCTGGGGTTGTGGCTCAGTGGTAGAACACGTGCCTAACATGTGAAGCCCTTGGTTCGATTCTCGGCACCACATATTAATAAATAAAGGTCCATTGACAACTAAAAAATATTTTATAAAAAAGGAGAGTGCTGAGGAGGCGGCTTAGTGGTTAAGCATCTCTGGGTTCAATCCCTGGTCCCAAAGGGGGAAAAATAATAATTATTATTCTTCATTCACATTCCACTCTCGCTATATGAATTCTTAAAACACAACTTTTTTGACTTTTTAATTTTGATATGATTCCAAACTTGCAGAAAAGTCCCAAGAATAATACAAAAAGCTCCCACCGACCCTTTACCGCCTTCACCAATAGTTTATTTTGTCAAAATTGACTGTTATCCTGTTCTGTGTCAAACTCGTTCATGTACACAAAATGTCTTGTCCAGTCTGCGTCAGACCCCCATGTGGATGAGATCCCCGCGTGCCACCCGTTGATCTCGTCTGTTTTTTTCCTATTGTGCAGAATTCTTTTGATGGAAATACTGTAGTCTGTCCCATTAATGGATAGTTAGGTTATCCGCACATTCTTGCTGCTATGAATTTAAACTAGTTTTATCTTCAGCCAAACATGGAGGAATTTTCATGGAAAAAGAGGGCTTGGCCGTGTGTTTAGAAAAAAAAAAAAAAAGTAGCAACTGTAAAGATAATGCAAAGATGATAAAATCAGACACTATGAAAGCAAAACATTTGTGGTATAAGGAAATTGCCATTTTTTTGCCCCACATTAAAATTTACAGCGGCCCGTTTGTCAGAACGCAATAGAATGGCCCTGGGTGTAACTGCATTTTGGACTGGCGAAGCAATCACGCTTTATTCTGTGGTTTGTATTTATCTCTGCTACTCATTTTTCCTCCATTATTATGGATACTATTATTGTGAATGCACCAGCTCAGTCCTCTATAAATTGGAACAGAGAATGACTTCCCATTGATATCCCTGGGAACATTTCTACAATTTTCTTTTGCTGATAAAGGAAAATGCGCTCGTCTGCCCTCATTATGGGGAAAAAGTCGCTGTCAGCTCTCTGTGCAGGAGCTGTGTCTTTATCCGCAGTGCTTGGTACGTGTGCCCAAATATTCTTATGATTTGAAAAGTGTTTGTGCAGGTTTTACCAAGCAAACTTTTTTAATATGTATTTTTTTAGTTATAGGTGGACACAATATCTTACATTTATGTGGTGCTGAGGATCGAACCCAGTGCCTCACACGTGCTAGGAGAGCGCCCTACCTCTCAGCTACGGCCCCAGCCCTACTGAGCAAATGGCGTATGGTACGTGCCTGACCTTATTCAATTCTCCAAACTATTTCTTTTTTTTTTTCTTTTTTTGGGTACCGTGGATTGAACCCAGGGGCCTTCAGCCAATGAGCCCCCATCCCCAGCCCTATTTTGTATTTTATTTAGAGTCAGGGTCTCCCTGAGTTGCTGAGGGCCTTGCTAAGTTGCTGAGGCTGGCCTCCAACTCATGATCCTCCTGCCTCAGCCTCCCAAGCCTCTGGGATGACAGCCATGCACCACCGTACCTGGCTTCCAAGCTTTCCTATAGAATCCTCAAAAGAAATTCCAGATGAGAACAACTATAAGAAATACAATACTCTAAGTGGCATGAGCAGGGTCTCAAACCCAGACCTCAGTAGCCCCAAGCCCAAATTCACGTGCCTGAACATGAGCCACACGAATCTCCCTCATTCTAATGGCTAGGAATGTCCCTTTGTTGGGTGCTTGGATGCCAAGACTAATCTGAACACCCCCATTGTACAGATGAAGGAAGAAGGTTTAGAAAGGCTTTAAAAAAATTCTTTTTTATTTACAGCAAACAAGCAGCTCATTTGGAGTTCATACCCAGAACTTTTTCATGTCGAGTCTCCCATCTGTCATGGTGATATGGTCCATGTACCTTATGTAGATATACAGGAAACAAGGCTGAGATGTTTTTGAGGTCTTAATGGTGACTGATTTAACTCCCCAGACATTCCTCAGGATTTCTGTCTATAAATTCATTTGATCTGTAAATCCATAGCAATTAGAGTAGCTTTCAGGAAGCTTTTTATAAAAGGCAGTTGGATGGGGCACAGTGGCACATGCCTATCATCCCAGTGGCTCAGGAGGCTGAGGCAGGAGGATGTCAAGTTGGAGGCCAGCCTCAACCACTTAGCGAGGCCCTAAGCAATTCAGCGAGACCCTGTCTCTAAATAAAATATAAAAAGGGCTGGGGATGGGGCTCAGTAGATTATGGCCCCTGGGTTCAATCCCTGGTTTAAAAAAGAGAGAGAGAAACAGTTGGGAGATTCAGATACTTAATAAACAGATGCCCAGTGAAAAAGTTCATCCATAACAATTTCTTCAGCGTGTTGCAATAGTTATTTCGGCTTTGTGGTTGATGTCTGTTGAAGCCAGTGTTTGAAAGCAACATGCTCCCTCCCAGGGCAGGATTTCTTCGAGAAATTGACTTATATTTGGGGAATCTGGGGACAACCAGATGATCTTTTAAGAGCACCACCGAGCCGCCCCAAAAGCTCCTCAGCTGGGTTTCAGAGGAGAATTGGAGATGAGTCACCCGGACAGGGGCCTGTCTTACTCACAATCTGGAGAATGGCTGTATTTATAACATCCAAGCAGCGGTGGCAGCCTGCCACTTGTCATTGTGTAGCGCGGGAGCCGAGGGGGAGAAAAAAAAGATGTCATCATTTTAAGTGACTTTTAAAAACCCAAAGAATAACACCCCAGGTCCCTGAAAACAGAAGACGAAGACGGATGGAAGTGGGGTTCGGCTTCCCCCCCCCAGATCTGATTGATCCTGGCCAAGAGCCTTCATTTGCATTTTACTAAGTCGGAGTCGATGGTGGTGGCCCACAAAGACTAAGATCCTTACCGTCTGGCCCCCGTTTTCTGACCTTTGTGCTAGAGGAAGTGGTCAAGTGTGCAGGGAACTGGGTCAAAGGGTGGCAGCCGGTTCCCAGGCGAGGGCACTTGGAGGAGGGACTTCAGGTTACCGTTGCTTTTTTATCACAGAGAAACAAAGATAAGAGGTTTCTATGGTTCTCATAAAACATAAGACTGTCACAGCGGGGATACTGTATGTCACTACAGTGACCTCAGGCAACCTTCGCTCAGTATTTTTGCAAATGGTATACCAGAAGGGACTCTCTTTATGGGATGGGGGCATAACAGGGGATTGAACTCAGGGGCACTTGACCACTGAGCCACAAGAGAGTTGGAAATAGAGCCCTTGAAGCTGTATTTGTAGTTTGGAGCTGTAGTGTTGACTGGTTTGAGTTGGGCTTGCTCTTCTTTACAATGAGGAGTCTTGCTATCCAGGTCTAGGGGTGCATTCCTGTCATCCCAGCGGCTTGGGAGGCTGAGGCAGGAGGATCGCGAGTTCAAAGGCAGCCTCAGCCACAGCGAGGCCCTAAGCAACTCAGGGAGACCCTGTCTCTAAATAAAATGCAAAAATAGGGCT
>NW_026000143.1:860775-870682 GCF_001458135.2 Marmota marmota marmota
CGGGAGGAGGGCATCCTGGACCTGGTCCTGCGCTGGGTCGGCCGGGACCCGGGGGCGCGCGCCCCGCACCTGGCCCAGCTCCTGAAGCAGGTGCGCCTGGAGCTCGTGGCCCCGGCCTTCCTGAGGGAGGCCCTGCGCAGGAACACCCTGCTCCTCAGCGACGCCGGCTGCATCGACCTCCTCCAGGGCGCCTTCAAGGCCCTCCGCTCGCCCCGCCAGCGCGCCCCGCACCTGCGCTACGGCATGGAGACCACCAGCCTCCTGCTCTGCATCGGCAACAACGCCTCGGGGATCCGCTCGCGACACAGGAACTACGGGGACGCGAGTTTCTGTTACGACCCCGTGGCCAGGAAGACCTACTTCATCTCGTCTCCCAAATACGGGGAGGGTTTGGGGACCGTGTGCGCTGGCGTGGTCCTGGCAGACAACACCCTGATCGTGGCTGGGGAGGCCACACCCTCCAGGCTCTCGAGACAAAGGAGTAAGAACGTGGAAATCTACAGGTTTGTAGCAACAGTAGAAGGGAGTACGGCCAAGAGTGGTCACTTCTATAGTCCCATGGAGCCTGTCAGGTGACCCTGAAAGTCTCCACAAACATTAGTATAAAAGGCACGGTGCAGTGGCCCACGCCTGTAATCCTAGCGGCTTGGGAGGCTGAGGCAGGAGGATCACCAGGTGGAGGCCAGCCTCAGCCACTTAGTAAGGCCCTGAGCAATTCAGTGAGACCCTGTCTCTAAATAAAATAGAAACTAGGGTTGGGGATGGGGCTCAGGGGTTGAGGGCCCCTAAGTTCAATCCCTGGTACCAAAAAATATATGTATAAGATTAGTATGCACAACCCAGTTTTATGTGTACCTGTGTATAAGGCCATAAGTCTGAATGTAGCATATATATAACATTCATTAGAAGTCATCCACATTATAAATCTATTTTTTCTTCCTTTAATTCCGAAAAACATGATTGAATCTAAGTCACCTGTATTTATGTTACAATTCAATTGTATTTTTCACTTAGCTTTCATGATTTATCCATATTGTGCATTATAATGAATTTTTTTGTGGACCTTGATAGAACTTGAAACAATAAGAAAAGTTTATATCACAGACTTCTCTGAACTTTTTAAAAAATTACTCAGAGTAGTAAGTAATTTATTTTCCTAACCAGAAAGCTTTCGCTCTCTGTCCTTAATTTCTGCATCTTTTCTAAATCCCTAATACTCATGAAACCATGTGGCTTTAAGAATGGCTTCCGGCAGGACATAGTGGCCCACGCCTGTCATCCCAGTGGCTTGGGAGGCTGAGGCAGGAGGATCACAAGTTGGAGGCCAGCCTCAGCAACAGCGAGGCCCTGAGCAACTCGGCGAGACCCTGTCTCTGAATAAAATGCTGGGGATGGGGCTCAGGGGTCAAAGGTTCCTCCTGAGTTCAATTCCTGGTACCCTCCCCCCCCCAAAAAAAAAAGAAAAAAGTTTTGTATTTGTAGCTGGGCATTTTTTTCTCCTCGTTTCCAGTTCTCAACGTTGAAACAAAAATGCGATCAGTAAGTCACTCAACAAACAAGTGCTGTGCAACCTTCATAGGATCCATTCTGTTCTGAGCCTGTTTTCTCACAGTGTCTCAAAAAACCACAGCCACCTTTCAGCTCTACGTGGGTATTCGCCCCGTTGGGCTTCATCAAGGAGCCCTACGGAGACCCGGGTCTCCTTCCTGTTCCAAACACCCACACAGTGGTGAAGGTGTCACCCTGGGATGCTCGGGACTTTGGTTTCCTGCCCAGAGCGACAGGGGTTTGATCGTCCCTGCAGTCCCTGGTGACAAGCCAGGCACACACCTCCAAGTGGCCTGTCCAGCCCCAGGCAGAGTGTTCCTGATGGGAAATGTGGGTGTCGCCCGGAAACAGCTCCTCAGAGAAGCTGAAAAACTGCCCTCGGTACAGAACACACTTCTCCAGTTCTTCTTGTTCACGGAGGGAACCTGGCTTCTCGGTTCCGGGTTGTCCTGGGTGGTGCGTGTGTGGGGTTTTGATTCCGGGTACCTTCCTAGGTCTTCTGAGACTTTGGATTTCACATATTTTATCCACTGCTGCCCTAAGTACTTTGTCCTTCTCAGATCACGACTGGGAAAATGAGACGTCACCCCGAGTGGGACAAGGGGCGGATGTAAGTGCTCATGCTCGGTGACTGACAGATGTCAGCTCTCTAGAAGGCCCCAAGAGACCCCAAGCCCCTGTCCCCTGCGACTCTTCTTAGATCAATCTGACAATTCATACAAGAAGTCACCGTACCTAGTGGGCTAGACTGTCTGCCCAGCGCCCAGCCCACGTCCTCAGATGAGCTTTTACGCCGTCCTTTGACCCAGTTTGAAGCCTGTTAGAACTACAGTCCTTAAATTCTCTGTGTCCTACATCAGACAGCCTGTTAGAAATCCTGAGTTGGATATTTTCAGATTCTCTGCCTGAAAACCATGATTTTTTCATGTAATTTTTTCTTAGAAATTGAACCCAAGACAGGCTTAACCCCTGAGCCCCGTCCCCAGCCCTTTTTGATGTTTTATTTAGAGACAGGGTCTCCCTGAGTTGCTGAGGGCCTGGCTAAGTGGCTGAGGCTGGCCTCCACCTGGCGATCCTCCTGCCTCGGCCTCCAGAGCTGGTGCGTATACAGCTGTCTCGTGTTGATCTTCTTTCCCCTCCAGTTGGGAGAGCCAGACTTGAGTATGTCCCTTGGGCCTTCTGTTTTCGAGTGGACGCTGATCCTCGGCTCCCTTTCTGCTGATTTCCAGGTACCATGACGGAGGGAACCAGTGTTGGGAGAAGGTGTCCTCCACCGAGTTCCGGGAGCTCTATGCTCTGGGCAGCGTCCACAAGGACCTCTATGTCGTAGGAGGACAGATGAAAGTCAAAAACCAGTACCTCGTCACCAACTGTGTGGACAGGTACTCCGTCGAGCGCGACACCTGGAAGAGAGTGTCCCCCCTCCCGCTGCAGCTGGCCTGCCACGCCGTGGTGACCGTAAAGGAGCAGCTCTATGTGATGGGGGGCTGGACCCCGCAGGTGAGAACGTTCTTTGGTTGTAGTTATTCATTAGTCCTCCTTAGCTCCCCGTGACAGCAGCGAGCATCCTGCCATGTCACCTACACGGGATGTGGCTTCCCACTCCTGTGGCTGGGCCTGCTGCGGGGTGTCCCTGGTCGTGGGTTCCTCTGTGAACATGGGAGTCATGTAGGAAATCTCTTGGATAACTAACTGGCATGGCTCCTCTGGGCCTGGCTCTGTTGAAGACGCCGTAGTCACTGGACACTAAGAGTGTCACACCTACATTTGATAAGATGCTCTCTAAGACGGGTGCAGGGGTGCAGGACTGGAGTCCCAGGGGCTCAGGAGGCTGAGGCAGGAGGATCGCAAGGTGGAGGCCAGCCTCAGCTACTTTCGTGAGGTGCTAACAACTCAGCGAGACCCTGTCTCTAAATAGAATACAAATAGGCCTGGGATGGGGCTCAGGGGTGCAGGGCCCCTGGGTTCAGTCCCCAGTCCCCAAAACATAAAATAAAAAAAAAAAACAAAACACAGTTTGCTTGGTTTGGATCCAGCCCCTCAGCCCCGAGACCACAGAAGGGGGGTTCCTGTGACATTGACGATGTCCTGCCACCCCGAGGCCCAGGCCTGGGCTCTGTGAGGGACCACAGACGCTCTGTCCCCCGGCTGCTGTTCCTGGCGGAGACCGCTGACTGGTCTTGCTCTCTGGCCTCGTGTTTCACGCAGATGGATCGCCCCGACGAGGAGCCCGATCGATTGAGCAACAAGCTCCTGCAGTACGACCCGGGCCAGGATCGATGGCGGGAGCGGGCGCCCATGCAGTATGCCAAGTACCGCTTCAGCGCAGCCGTCCTCAACGGGGAGATCTATGTGCTGGGTAAGCTCCTGGCCGACAGCGCGGCCATCTTTATTCTCCTGGCACTTTGGCTCAGTCAGCCTGAAATATTCTCCCTTGTCTGTCCCCTTCCAAATGTATCTGTGAGTCGCCAAACTTCATCTCAGTCAGGAAGACCAAGTGGCCGTCATTTCACCAGATCCACCAGATTTATAGAGATGTCACCAAATAATTTCCTCTGAATCACATATTCTGGGGGGCCACGGGGTTGAACCCAGGGCACTACACCACTGAGCCATCTCCCCAGCCCCTTTGTATATTTTTTTATTAAGACACAGGGTCTCGTGGCCGGGGCTGGGGCTCAGTGGTGGAGCCCTTGCCTGGTACATGGGAAGCACGGGGTTCAGCCCTCAGCACCTCATAAATAAATAAGATAAAAGTCCATTGAAAACTCAAAAAAGTAAAAGAAAAACAAAAAGGAGAGAGGGCCTCACTGAGTTGCTGAGGCTGGCCTCCAACTGGCGATCCTCCTGCCTCAGCCTCCGGAGCTGCTGGGGTTGCAGGTGGGCCCCTCCAGGCGCGGCCTTTTTTCTCATGTCTTGAACACGCCTGGTCCCGCACACATCAGCGCATCTCAGACCCGCGGGGACAGGTAAGAGACCCGAGGGCCACAGACGGGGTGAGCCCAGTTCCAGCACGTTCTCCTGAGGCCCATTCTTCCCTCCTCCCCCCTCGTTTGTTGAGTTCTGCACCCTGAGCGCCTTCCTGCTCCCTAAGGTCACCCCGTCACCTCCCTCCTCTCTGCGCATGGGAGACAGGAAGGACGCCGGCTGCCCTGGTGCAGGGGGACTGTGCCCTTCGTTCTTTGGTCCCATCTGCAGTGAGGGACAAAGGGCACACACCTGGGGAAGGGGACGGGTCGCAGCGGTGGCAGGAGGAGACAGGAGTGGCAGGATGGGAACGGAGCACGCCTGTGAGCAGAAGTGAGACGTCTTCAGCTCAGGGGTGACGTCGTCCTTGTCTGCCGGTCCTGAAGGGAAGCAGGACTCGTGCCCGAGTGTTAATAAGGGTTTTATTTAAGGACAAGGCACGGTGCAGTGTGACTTGTGACGGCCTCAGTGACAGGGCTCACTTGAGTGAAGCTTTTCCTCTGGGTAGACATCCTGTGCTTTGTCAGCACCATGTGCCACGTCACAGGCCCAGAGGAGACGGCACCTGAGCTGAGAGACAGGGACCCAGCTCAGGGCCGGGAGCAGCTGACCCCGAGTCCTGGAGGAATGGCGTCAGCAGTGGCTCGGAGCTGGTTCAGACAGAAAGAAGCAAGAGCACAGGAAGCAGATGAGCCCTCCAGGACCCAGAGTCGAGAGCACTAGTGTAGGTACGGGGAGCCAGGTGACAGGCTGTGAGTAAGGAATTAAGAAACTCAGCTGGGCACAGTGACACACACCTGTCATCCCAGTGGCTCTGGAGGCTGAGGCAGGAGGATCGTAAGTTGGAGGCCAGCCTCAGCAACAGCGAGGCCCTGAGCAACTCAGCGAGACCCTGTCTCTAAATAAAATACAGAATGGGGCTGGGGACAGGGCTCCGTGGTCAAGGGCCCCTGAGTTCAATCGCTAATACTCTCCCCACCCCAAACTGGAATGTCTGTCTGCCTGGGAGTTATTAAGGTTAATAACGGACGAACGATCCCTGCAGCCCAAGCACGCGGCCTCATAACTGCTGCTGTGGGCGACTTTATGCCGTAGGCACTTTGTTGAATTCTTTGCATAAACAGTTTCCTTTAATGGTCATAAAAATGGACCAAGTATTCACTCTCCTCTGTGTGGCTGGTAGATATCCAGGCCGAGTCTCCATGTGAGAATATCTAACAATGTTCCATGAAGCACTTTTTAAGCTTCTGAAATCTATGGTGCCAGTAAGCATTTAGCTAGCAAAAAGATAAGCGAGATCAAGAGACTTCCAGCTACAAAGTAAAAATGCCACCATTCTCTCCCCTGGAAGAGGATTTGGAAGGAGACACATTGTCAAAAAGAACCGTTTCAGATCTAGAAATCAATCAGAAGTCGGGTGGGGTGGTGCACGTCTGTCGTCCCAGCAGCTCGGGAGGCTGAGGCAGGAGGATCGCAAGGTGGAGGCCAGCCTCAGCCACTTAGCAAGGCCCTGAGCAACTCAGTGAGACCCTGTCTCTAAATATAATATTAAAAGGTTGGGGTTCCATGGTTAAGATCCTGGGTTCAATCCTTGGTACCCTCCAAAATTAATTAATTGATAAAAATGCCATCTCACTGACGGACTGCAAGACACCAGAGCGTCTGTCAGACCTCAAGTCTAGGGCTGGGCTGGGGCTCAGTGGCAGAGCGCTTGTCTAGCACGTGGGAGGCCCTGGGTCAGATCCTCAGCACCAGAGGAAAATAAACCTAAAAAGAGAAAGGTACTGTGTCCAACTCCAACTAAAAATAAATGTTAACAACAAAAAACCCTGCAAGTCTAAACTGCGGTGTCTCCCAGGGCACCAGAACTTCTGCAGGTGGGACACCTGGCTGGTGTCCCTGGGGTCCACTCTGAAGAGCCGCGTCCCTGTGTCAGGGTGTGTGACAAGTCAACTTGCCCTATGTCTCCCGTGTCTGAGAGCAGCAGGGAAACTTGACTTGACACAGGATTACTGAGGTGCAAGACTCGCACGTCCCTGAAAAGCGATGACCATCCACGCGGCCACGAGTGGGGCTCCACTGCGCCTCACACACCCAAGCCCCCACAGCAGCCCTTTCCGTCTGTAGGGTGGCGCACGCTGCTGGTGCCCTGGGTGCCTATAACAGGAAATCAGTTCCCTTCCTTCTGGAGCCGTGTGTCTTTATCCCAGACCTCAAAAAGTCCCCACAGGGGCTGGGGATGTGGCTCAAGTGGTAGCGCACTCGCCTGGCATGCGTGCGGCCCGGGTTCGATCCTCAGCACCACATACAAACAAAGATGTTGTGTCCGCCGAAAAATAAATAAATAAATAAATATTAGGAAAAAAAAAAAAAGTCCCCACAGGTAACTTCCCAAGGAACAGAAAACATCCCGCAGCTAAAGGAACAAGCACCTTGAGCAACAGCCCGTGGAATAACGTCTGACAGAAACAGAGAACCAGGAGGCCACGCGTATTGGAGCCATCGGACAGGTGGTGTCAAATAGCTGTATTCCTTTTAAAGAAATAAAAGATGGCCAAGTGTCACGAAGAAACAGAAAACCACACAGAGTGGTCAGTAGTATTTGGGACGCTGGATGGAGTGGCGCAGCCTGTCACCCCAGCAGCTCTGGAGGCTGAGGCAGGAGGATCGCAAGGTGGAGGCCAGCCTCAGCCACTCAGCGAGACCCTGTCTCTAAATAAAATGTAAAAAGGGCTGGGGACGGGGCTCCGGGGTTAAGTGTCCTGGGTTCAGTCCCTGGTACTGAAAAAAGTGTGTGGGACGAGCCAGCTGGACCCACAGTGTGAAGGGTGCATAGTGATCAAAAGCCAGTGGGTAAGGAGAAAACTAGCAAATCAGGAGAGAGTCTTGAAGAAATTGTCCAGGGTACAACACAGAGTGACGAAGATTATACACTGCACACTCACGAACACTCACACACGCACACACCGCCTCCCTTCCCCGCCACCTCTCTCTCCCTGAATGGAAGAGAAGTTGGGGACGTGGGGGACAGAGGAGAAGATGGGTGACGTTCAGTCAAGTCCCGTAGAGGGAAGAGGCTGCTCTGCTTGGGGACTTCGTCCCCCAGGGGTTCAGGTGCTGAAGGCTTGATCCCGAGGTGACAGTATCAGGAGGTGGCCGGGCCTTCAGAGGTGGGACAGTGGGAGGTCATCGGGTCACGGGGACTCTGCTCTCTGCAGGGGCAGTGACGTCCCGCAGGAGTGAGCCAGCCACAGCAGGGGACCCGGCTGTCCTCCTAGTGACGCGGAGGCCGACGCAGGAGGCCCCGTGTTTGAAGCCAGCCCGTGCCCCTGAAGAGAGGTCGTGCCTCCAACAGGAAGGGCCGGGTGTGGCCCTGGGACAGCAGCCCCGGCCAGGACAGGAAGAGGAAGAGAGGAAGGAGCCCGGTGCTGCCCCGCCCTGCCCTCTGCTCCCTCTTCTCCGTGTGACCCCTCCTGTGCCCCTGCCACCTGTGATGTCACCCAGCACGAGGCCCCCAGAGGAGGCCTCCTCTTCCTGAAGCTCCGAGCCTCGTGTGTTGTGTCACAGCCACAGCGGACCCGCAGGGCCAGGGACAGCGTCTGAGGGACAGTGGGGGGGGGGGGTCCTGGAACTAGGGAAAGACGGACGGAGCCTTGTGCCAACACGGTGCCAGCCTGGCTGGCCATCGAGAGCCGAGGGCACAGGGACCTGACAGGGACTGAGGGACCCCAGAGGAACAGGGCCTAATGCAGCTGGAGGAAAAGGAGCGACAGACTGACAGGTGGCCTCACCCGCCACAGAGATGGGACACAGCAGGGCCGTCCGCTTGGTGTGCCACGGTGACGAGGACACAGCCTGTGAGATGGTCCTGCGAGAGCAATAGAGACGTCTCAGACAAACCAAGAGCATCACCACCCGAGGAGGTCCCCACCAGCAGGTCCCCACCCAAGAAGCTTCAAGAATGTTCTTCAAGCAAAAATAAAAATCAACAGGGACCCGACAGGGAAGGTCCAGAGGCCAGGGGGGTGAGAGGTGGCATGAAGAGCCACCCTGTAGTCACCACGTCCCCAGACGGGTGGACAGTCCTGGAGTGGCCTAACCCTGGGCTGATGGGACACCTGCCGGGGTCCTGGTCCTGGCATCAGAGACGGTCCCCACGAAGGGGAAAGGAAGAGCCGTGGTCTGTGCAGCTCCCGGCTGCTGCGGGTGGCTGTCCTGGGGCCCAGGAGGACGGCCACCGTCACCCCCAGAAAGCTCTGACCCAAACGGCAGGCAGAGAGCTAACAAGTGTCCCAGCCTGCTCTGGGCTCAGGTGGAGGGCGACGTCACTGACGTGGCTGCGGGTCACACTTGGGCACGCACACTTGAGGGGCGCAGCAGAGGTCAGGCAGACATGGAGAAAGACAGAAAAGGATTTTGCAGCCTGTAGGCTTTGGGGGCCCAACCAGAGCGAATGGGCTTCTTTCTCAGACTCGTATTGTCAAGTGGAGTCTGTGTCCTGCTAACAGAATGCGGGTGACAATCTGTTTCACTGTCACACGAGTTGTCCCATCTCTGACGTTTCCCACCCTCACTTGGAGCCTGAGGCCTTAGGAAACATGACCCGGCTTCTCTCTTTGGGGTTCTAACCACGGGGCCGCACCCCGTCCTCATTTTTTTGAGACATGGCCTCTAAGTGGCTGAGGCTGCTGTGAACTTGGGATCCTCCTGCCTCAGCCTCCTGCGCCCCTGGAATCACAAGCCTGCGCACCGGCCCAGCCGTGTCACCCTGCTCTCTCCTTACTGCTTACTGATGGCTGGTGACTGTCCGCACTTCCTGTCGGCTTCTCCCAAGGCACTGCTTACGCGGTGGATTTAAGTTGGGAAATGGGCCCCGCTGGCCTTGACCTGATAAAATGCCACAAGAAACAGTCCTCGCCTTCCATTTGCCTCATGCAACTTTGAAAGAAACCTGTGACAGCAAGTTGACCGTCAATAAGCCATTAATTGGGGGGATACCGGAAATTGAGCCCAGGGGCGCTTAACCCGAGCCCTGTCCCCAGCCCTTTTTATATTTTATTTAGAGACAGGGTCTCGCTGAGTTGCTGAGGCTGGCCTCCAACTTGCAATCCTCCTGCCTCAGCCTCCCAATTTGAATTGCCATCAGTTATAGGTTTAGCAAACACTTGAGAATCATCAAACATGAGACTTGAGCAACTTCAGGACCCGCTGGCTTCCTGACAAACATCCTAGAACGTGAAAAGGAGCAAGAAATAAGACTCGAGTCACAACTGCCTGCTCGCCACGTCACTTAGATACAGTCCCTGAGAATCAGCGTCAAAGCTGCTGCAGGGACCCTCGTGAACAGGTGCCCAGACCACAAACGTGACTCCTCCCTGCCCCCCCCCCCCCG
>NW_026000143.1:871366-894740 GCF_001458135.2 Marmota marmota marmota
GCCCCCCCCCCCCGGTGTGGTCGTCTAATCACTCTGGCACCAATTTATGAAATCACTGTGACATCCTTCGTTTACAGATGACAAAAAAGTGAACTGTTTTAGTCGGCTACTTTGCTGCTGTGACTAAAGGACCCTCCAACACCACTGCAGAGGGGGACAGTGGACGTGGGGCCCAGGGTGTCCCAGGTCCCAGTCCACAGACGGCGGCCCCACTCCTGGGCCGAGGGGAGGCAGGACATCATGGAGGAAGAGTGTGGGGAGGGAGCAGCTCCCACGGGGACCAGGGAGCAGGGACTCCACTCTCCAGGGACAAAGAGAGACCCCAAGCCACGGCCCCAGGGCCACCTCCTCCCCATACCCCACCAGGGGCCACCAGGGGACCCCCAGGGAGCCATTCCCTGCTGGGGTTCAGGCCTCACACCCCCTCACTCCTCCTCTGGACTTTCCTGTGTCACCTCCCACGGGGACTCTGGGGACACTCACAGCCACAGCAGGACATGACACAGGAACCAAATCGACCACCTTGTCCAGCCAGCAAGTGACAAGCCAAGAATATGGAGCGGGCTCCGTCTTCCCAGCAGCCCACGTGGTGTCACCAGGGCACGGGGACACAGGCACCCCCAGGCTGGCCCCGCAGGCAGCTGGGGACCTGGTGACTATCACAAGATCTTCCTCCTGCTTTGGATCAGGCCCCGGGAGAGCAGAATGCGCCTGCCCCCTGGAGGCCACCTGCAGGCGAGGCACACAGGGCCAGCACCACCGTGTCCACGGGTCCTGTGCCCCCGCCAGCTCCCGCCAGGCTCCGTGGGCAGAGAAGGCGACGCCCAGGCCCCTCGGAGAGGGAAGAGTCCGTCCCAGGCCAACGCAGGAGGGAGCCTCCATCTCAAGGAAGGTGGGGCAGGGAGGAGTGTCCCCTCCCGTCCTGTTCTCCGTCCCCTGCAAAAACGCACAGTGATAACGACCCAGGGTTAGGGTTCTGTTCTGCATCTGGGATGTGTTGGGAGGTGACTTGGAAAGAGTCTGTCCATTCACCTGTTTTTGAATTAAACTCGGGCTCACAGGTTCTGGGCACATGAACTAGACATTCGGAGGTGTCCAGATCCCACTGACGTCCCACAGATGCGCCCGTCCGCCCCCCACGAGGGCTCTCATAGGAGGTCTCCCTGGAGGCAGGTGTGGCCTATTAATAAAGATGGAGCCTCTGATTATTTATCTCATCAAGAGTCACCTTCAGTGTGCGCTCGGTATGTCTGCTGCCCTCGTGTCCTTGATGGTGACATCACACCCAGGGGGACGCAGGGAGTAGGTCCTGCCTTTGTGGCCAGGAACAAAAAGGGGACACCCAGGAAGCCCACACACACACCACCCCTCAAGCAGAGCCTGTGAACTGTCACCAGCCAGCAAGAAAGCACAGATCCAAGGGTTAGATTGTGGACCAAGGGACGAACGTCGTCATTGATACACTTTTTTTGGTGCCAGGGATTGAACCCAGGTGCCCTTGATCCCTGAGCCCCGTCCCCAGCCCTTTTTATATTTTTATTTAGAGACAGGGTCTCACTGAGTTGCTCAGGGCCTTACTTTGGCTGAGGCTGGCCTCCCACTTGCGATCCTCCTGCCTCAGCCTCCGTATCTGCTGGGATCACAGGCGTGTGCCACCACACCCAGATAAATACACTTTTGGTAACAGAGCAACAAAAATGACGTCATTTGTTATCTCCAAAAAATCCACAGGACAAGGTAACGCCCCATGTTTGCTGTGTCTGGTGGGGACAGACACAGGGGCTCTGCCGTGAAGGTTCTGAGTTACATGGAGGATGTTGGTCTCTGTGGGCCTCCACCTGACCCCCCCTGTGGCTCACCCTTGACCTTGCTGGTCCCTGACGAGGTCACGATGCAAAGCAGCACAGAGCATCTCCGTGGCCCTTACGGGATCCTACAGCTAAGTTCCGGTGACCCTCCCTGGGGGTGTCCAGCTGTGGCTGAAGCCTCGCCCTGGGCCTCTCACCCCACAAGGAAGAGATTCCGCTTTTGGTGAGGTTGAGAACCTTCTTGGTGGCTCCCTGAAAGTGGGCCCGGGGACAGCAGCTGTGTGGTCAGCTGAGGCCAGTGTTGTCCTCCTTGGACTCAGCCGCTCAGACTCCGCGTGGTCACTGGGCTGCACTGTCGATCCAGTCAGGTCATGCCCGGCAGCCAACAGCCTTCTGGGCTCAGAGCCTCCGTCCCTGGATCCCCACTGAGACGGGACACAGGCCAGACGGTCAGCAAAGGGGAAAAGGACTCCTCTCCACAGCCGTCCCTGGCAGCTCTGGTGCCCAGGCTCAGCCCCGGTGGTGGGGAGAGCAGCCTTCACCTCCAGCTCTGTGGACTCGCTGAGTACTGGGCGGCAGAGCCACCGAGGGGCACACCTGTCATCCCAGCAGCTCAGGAGGCTGAGGCAGGAGGATCGCAAGGTGGAGGCCAGCCTCAGCCACTCAGCCAGGCCCTCAGCAACTCAGCGAGACCCTGTCTCTAAATACAAAATATAAAGGGCTGGGGACAGGGGTTAAAGGCCCTGGGTTCAGTCCCTGGTATCAAAAAGAAAACAAGTGACATTGAATTTGGCCATGGGCACGTAGCAGACATCACTGCTGCTGTGACATGATCTTAGAAGCAGCACCAGGCGGGAAAGGGACGCGCCACCGTCCTGGAGCCTGGGGGGCAGACCCCACCGGCCGAGGTGGCCGCCCACGTGGACCTGCCCTTCCTGACCGGCCGTTTCCTGGGTCGCTCTCTGCAGGGGGAATCGGCTGTGTGGGTCGAGACAAGGGCCAGGTCCGGAAGTGCCTGGACGTGGTGGAGATCTACAACCCCGACGGGGACTTCTGGAGGGAGGGCCCGCCCATGCCCAGTCCCCTGCTCTCCCTCCGAACCAACGGCAGCAGCGCAGGCGCCGTGGACGGCAAGCTGTACGTCTGCGGGGGATTCCACGGAGCAGGTACCACCCCGCCACTCAGGTCCCCGCCCTGGAGCTGCTTCTGACCCTCAGTGTCCAGGTGACTGCCCAAGAGCAGGGCCACACTGGAAGAGTCAGGCTTCGGGAGCTCAGCGACCTTGAGCGAGTCCCTAGACCTGTGCGCTGGGGCTCCACGTTGACCTAACGAGTATCCACACCCCCAGGTGTGGGCCACCTTCAGTGGGTCCTGGTTTCTCCTGTGGCCGGAACACGGCAGACACCAACCACACAGACCCCGAAGGGCAGCATTGAACTTGAAGGGGGGAGAAATCATAGGAGGGGGAGAGATTTTAAAATAGGGAGAGCCAGGCCCGGAGGCTCCCACCTGTCATCCCAGAGACATGGGAGGCTGAGGCAGGAGGATCGCCAGTCGGAGGCCAGCCTCAGCCACTCAGCAAGGCCCTCAGCAACTCAGCGAGACCCTGTCTCTCAATAAAAAATAAAAAGGGCTGGGGACGGGGCTCAGGGGGAGGGCACTCCTAGGTCCAACCCCAATACTGCCAAATAGACTGTGTGTGACCTCACTGACAGCCACAGTGACCAGCACAGATCTATTGGAAACAGAGCTCCGGGCACTTCATGTTCTGAAAGAAAGACGTCCTGCCCAGGCCGACAGTGCAGAGCAGGGCCTCGTGCTAGGCCGACTTTGTTTAATAAGCACATGATCATACACAACAGAGAATAGCGGCCATAACTTCAGCATGAAGCAGGAGAATCAAGTGCCATGATTGAGGTCCTCCGGTTCTTTTTTTTTTTTTTTAATATTTCTAGTTCTAGATGGACACAATACCTTTATTTTGTTTATTGACGTCTTTTTTTTTTTTTTTAAATCTTTATTTTATTCTCTGTGTGGTGCTGAGAATCGAACCCAGTGCCTCAAGCATCCTAGGTGAGTGCTCTACCTCTGAGCCACAAGCCCAGCCCTGACTGAGTTTTTTACGTGGTTCTGGGGCTGAAACCCAGGGCCTCACACCTGCTAGACAAGTTCTCAACCCCTGAGCCCCAGCCCCAGCCCTTTTTATAATTTATTTAGAGACAGGGTCTCGCTAACTTGATGAGGGCTTCACTAAGTTGAAGAGGCTGGCCTCCAACTCACAATCCTCCTGCCTCAGCCTCCCGAGTCACTGGGATGACAGGCGTGGACCTCTGCACCCGGCTCTCTTTTTCTTTATTTGTTCTTCAAAGGACCAGGGCAGCAAGAATCCTGGCAGAGCCGGGAGGCCTAACAGCTGCAAGCCCTGCCGGGATACAAGGATCTGAGCTGTCCAGGGAGGGCGCCCTGCTGCCCGGCCCACTCGGCTGGCCTCTCCCTCCACTCTGGTCACCTCGATTCCTGTCCCTCCCCAGCCGCCCCACTTTCTCTTGACCAAAAAGAAGGCCGAGAATACAGGAGAGAGTGTCAGGCTGTCTGGAAGGATGGAGGCCATCAGTGTGGAGGGGCAGGAGGCTGTTCTGTTGGGCCTCAGTGACCTATTTTCTTCCCCCCACACTGAGGCGCAGTGGACAGCCCATGATAACCGGCCCCCGGAGCCGCTTCTCCTCTGTGCTAGCCCATAATGCCGCAGCCATATTGGTTATGAATAAGCCCCGAAGACCTTAGTAGGAGTTCATTCACCAGCCGTTACTCAGAACGCCAGGGACCCTGGATCCCAAGTGCTTTCCCACGTCCCTTCCTCCAATCTGGTGGGAAATGTGAAATCTTTAACTGACTGAATGCACGGCCAGAGAAAGTTGCTAGACAGCCTTTTATAACGATGCTTATGTGCTCAAGAGGATGGTCAGAGAACGTCCACGTCCCCTCCCCTGCAATGGACCACGTGACAACCAACGAAATGGGCAGGAGGATCCCAAGGTAGAGGCCAGCCTCCGCCACTTGCTGCTGTTTCACACCCTTCAATAGACCAGCGGCCTCCCCCACCACCAAGGCATCGTCTGATGGTCAGGCTTATTGTGACACTCAGGAGCTGCTTCTGTCTACTCGGATCAGAGACATTGTCCCTTTCATTAGCACAGTGGCTCCTTCACCACCAGCAAGACCAGGAAACATCCTCACCTGAGAACAAGCCACGTTCGCCTGGGGTAGGTGCCTTGCTCTACATGTATTAATTCTCCTTTTACCCACTCGCTCCAAACAGGATGGAGTCTGAGAGACTTATCGACCATCCACAGTAAGATAGAAAGGAACGGAAGAAACCCACCACACACCAGGCACGGTGGCCCACGCCTGTCATCCCAGGGGCTCAGGAGGCTGAGGCAGGAGGATCGAAAGCTAGAGGCCAGCCTCAGCCACTTAGCCAGGCCCTGAGCAACTCAGTGAGACCCTGTCTCTAAATAAAGTAGAAAAAGGGCTGGGGACGGGGCTCAGGGGTGGAGGGCCCCTGGGTTCACTCCCCAGGACCCAAGAAAAAGAAAAAGACCAAACAGTAATTAAAGTGAATCAGGACGTAGAAGGAAGGAAAAATAAAAATTAAAAAAAAATAAATCAACGAGACAGAGATAAGGCCAGAGCCCAGGTGGCCTCCAAGCTCCTGCACACTGGCTGTGGGTGTGGACGACCTGTTTCCCTGCCACCTCACCAGAGACCGGTGCACAGAGGAGAGTGTGTCCTGTGTCCCCAGTGTCCCCTGCTAGGACCCCACGGCTGGGCACCGTGTAACCAGGAGGAAATCTCTCCCTGGCCTCATGAGGACTGCTGAGAGTGTCCTCAGTAAAACCTTTTATTGACCAAAACAGCGAGTCAGCACCTCACCTAAGAGCCCGTCAGGGGAAAGGGGTCCCCAGGGTCCAGGGACGGACACTCGTGTGTGGCACTCCCCTGGGCTCGCTGCACTCAGTGACACCTTCTCCAAAACGAGGCTCACCAGCTTACTCCCCAGGTGGACCTGAACACCCCGGCTCCGTCCCCAGGCAGCCGTCCCCGTGCCACCCCGGGGAGCTCTGTGACACCTCGTTATTTTTTAACATCTATCTATATTTTAGCGGTAGGTGGACACGTTGCCTTTAGTGGTCTATGTTTTACGTGATGCCGAGGATCCAGCCCAGGGCCTCACCCGTGCCAGGCAGCGCCCACCTCGGAGCCCCCGCCCCAGCCTGGCCCTGAGCCCTCATCAGTGACCCCCGACACCACGCGGGTCCTTTACCCCATGATACACCGGGGCTGTCTTCATGGGGGATTGTTCCAGAACCGCCCTCACCAGGAAGCAGCCCAGGGGTCCTGAGGAGCTCTGGGATCCCGTGTGAGGGTTTGGGGGACACGGAGTGAGGGGGAAGAGCCGGCGAGTGGGTGGGGTCGAGGCTGCGGCCTGCCCTTGTCAGTGTGGTGACACGTTGAGAACCTGAGCCTCACGTGAGCAGGTCCCTCCAATGCCAACCCTGTTCCTTGCTTATGAGTCCCCAAGGGTAAGAGTGGATAGAAGTGCCCAGCAACTCAGGAGGCTGAGGCAGGAGGATCGCAAGTTAGAGGCCAGCCTCAGCCACTTAGCGAGGCCCTGTTACAGTTTAGGTACGAGGTGTCCCCAGAAGCCCCTGTGTGAGCGTGCAAGGAAGTTCCCAGGTGGAGTGAGTGGTCGTGAGCGTCTTCACTAATCAGCACACTGTCCCTGTGACAGGGGTCACCTGGGCCCTGACTGTGGGCAGGCGGAGGGTGGCTGGAGCAGGAGGGTCAGTGGGAGCAAGCCTTTGGGCTGCATATTTTGTCCCTGGTGAACACATTTCTGTTTCCTGGTGGCCATGTCCTGAGCTGTTGGTTCCTGTCCCCCACCTTTCTGCCATCATGTTCTGCCTCACTTTGGGCCCAGAGCCATGAGGTCAGCCATCTTCGGATTGAGACCTCTAAAATCATGAGCACCAAATAAATCTACGAGGCTCTTGTCATCTCCTTTGGTCACAGCAGGGAAAAGGCTAAGACACTGTCTCAAAACAAAAAACAAAGTCGGGCGCAGTGGTGCACACCTGGAATCCTAGCCCCTGGGGAGGCTGAGGCAGGAGGATCGCAAGTTGGAGGCCAGCCTCAACAACTCAGCAAGACCCTGTCTCAAAATAAAAAATAAAAGGGACCAGGGATTTGGCTCAGTGGGTAAGCTCCTCTGGGCTCCATCCCCAGCACCCAAAAAAATTTTTTTAAAGAGAAAAGAAAACCTTCCTCAGTAAACACTCAGGTGAGCCAAAAGCCCACTGACTCCGGTGGTTGGAGCCCCAGCCTGGGGTCATCTGAAGGACACCTGGACACCTTCTCTCACTACCCAAAACCCAAGGGGTCACTGCCAAAGAACAGAGCCCCGGCACAGCGACAGTGAGCTGGAGATGTAGGACATCTCCGCCGGCTCCCCCTCACCGTGGGTCAGCGACGACAGCAGCCAGACAGGCCGCCCAGCTCCCAGGAACCTAGGAACCTGCAGCAACTAAGGACACGGGGGAAACTCAGGACCCCACTGTGAACAGGTCCTGGGTCAACATGCACGTCCAGCCTAAAGGGACAAACTGGAGAGATTTCAACCACACGATCACAGCAGATCCGTCCACAGTGGCCAAGCCGTGGAGCCAGCCACGGTGTCCATCAACAGACGGGTGGATACAGAAACTGTGGCACGTATACACCGTGGAATATTACTCAGTCGTAAAAAAAGAGCAGCACGATGGCGTTTGCCAGTAAATGGATGGAACTGTAGACCGTATGTGAAGTGAAATAAGCCAGACTCAGAAGGTCCGGGGTCATATGTTCTCTCTCACGTGTGGAGGCCAAAGAGGAAGAAGGAAAGATAGGTGGGGCCGGGGAATCTCATAAAAATCAAAGGGAGACCGAAAGAGGGAAGGGGCCAAGAGCTAGGAGGGAAGGGGAGGCACTGGACAGTGACATTGGCCACATCACATTGTCACATTGTGTATTGTGAGCGTGTAAGAGTCATCTTGTACAGCCATAATGCACCAGTAAAAAATGGGGAGGGGGAATTGGTACCCTTAGATACATAAGAAGACATTTAAACGTGAAAATCAATCAACACCGCACCCATTTCCAGAAGACACAGGAAAGGAATTATTTGGGGCTGGAGGGCACAGACTAGGGACTGAACCCAGGGGCGCTTAACCACTGAGCCCCATCCCCAGCCTTTTTTATTTTTAGTTTTGAGACAGGATCTCAGTAAGTTTCTGAAGGTCTCACTAAATTGCTGAGGCTGGCCTCCAACTTGCGATCCTCCTGCCTCAGCCTCCTGAGCCCCTGGGCGTGCACCACCCCACACAGCTCAAAAGGAATTCTACATCCAACAAAAGAAACTCAGATATGTCCAATATTTCAGCTTGGCCCAAATGATTCTGTCTGTAGCACTTTCAAATTCTCCAGTTTCAGCCCTGCTAGTGTATGCATTGGGATTTTTTTTTAATAAATCACATTAAGGGGCTGGGGTTGCGGCTCCGTGGTAGAGCGCTTGCCTAGCACGTGTGAGGCCCTGAGTTTGATCCACATAAAAATCAATAAAATAAAGGTATTGTGTCCAACGAACTACAAACTAAAAAAAAAATTTTTTTTTGAAAATATTTCTTAATAAACAAATAAATCACATTAAAAGATATAAAGCCCTCTCCCACTCCCGAAATCGAGAAATACATCAAGCTACTAATGAGGATCATTGCTAATCTGTTGGCCCTTCCCAAGTTGATTTATAAATCCAATTTGTGAATCCAGCCTAGGCCAGACCAGTTCTGCTTGGGGGTTGTGCGGGTTGGCTTCTCTGTCTTCACAAGTGTCACAAGATATTTATATATTGAGCATAACAAAATAATATAATCAGGACTATTTCTGTGATCTGGCCATTCTTGTCTTCTCTGGGCCTCAAACCTATTTTTGTTTCCTGGAGTATGTAAAATAAACCCAAAAACCAGGCCACACCACCCATAAGTACTGCAGCCTCCGTCTCTGACGGGTGCATGTTCTGATCTGCCCACCAGTGCCTAAGAGAACTCACGTGATCTCTGATCACCATCTGGCACCCGCTCCAGATTCACACTCCCCAGGGCCTCAACATCGTCCTTTCCATATTTTATTCAGACCCTGACACTGTCCCTCAGCCGCCATGAATCCTCAGGCCAGTTAATCAGCTTCCTTGGACCAACAAAATGGAGAAAATGATCAGTCTCTCTCAGATGACTGTTCAGAGAACTAACTGAGATACTACTTTGGAAGCACTTCAGAGTGTCCAGTTACTCATCGTGGACATAAGAATAGAGTCACCTCCGCAGACGGGACTTCACTCCTGTCATCTTGTTGTATTATTGTGGTTTGGGTTTTTGAGACCAGGTCTCTATGTTGTCCAAGGGCCTCAGACTCCTGGGCTCAAGCGATCCTCCTGCCTCAGCCTCCCCAGGAGCTCAGACTACGGGTGGCTGCCACTGCACCCAGAACGTTCCTGTTTCAAATCAATCATGTGGACCCAGTGTCATATCAGTCGGCAAACGAGGAAGAATGATGTAGGAGGTCTCGCGGTATCAGATAAAAATGGTGGATGTCCTTAGACCTGGATGCACACCGTGGAGGTGCCAGGGAGAGAAGAGACAAACCAGCCCTGAGTCCCAGAGCACTCCTGATCCCACTGGCCAGCAAAGCCCAAGTGTCACCTGTGTGTCCCCAACCTACGTGGACCCACACCTGCTGTTACCCCCTTGCTGCATTTTGATCTGGAATGTCTCCCAGAGGCCCCTCTGCTGCCGAAGGCTTCGGTGATGCTCTTGGGAATGGAGGAGTCTTCAGGGGGTGGGGCCTAGCGAGAGGCAGTTAGGTCATTGGGGGCATGTCCCTGACAGCATCATTGGGACCCCTATTCCCCTTCTCTCTGCACCTCCTGCTGTCTCGAGGTGAGCAGCTTCCTCGGCCACTGGCTCCCCCCCTGATGAACCTGCCACCCCAGGCCCAAAGCTACAGGGCCCCACCAGCCATGGCCGGAAATCTCTGCCACTGGGAGCCGAAAGAAACCTTTCCTCTTCATAAGCTATTTATCTCAGGTATTTTGTCACAGTGACCGACAACCAATTGGCACATCTCTCCATCCCACTGAACTATGATTTCCATAGAAAAGTTGTCCCTGGGTATCCTCGGGGGGTTAGGTCCAGGACCCCCACAGACACCTAAAACGTCACATGTTCAGTTCCCTTCTGTAGAATGGCTAAGTATTTGCACAGAACCTAGGCACATCCTCCTGCGTTCTTTAATGACTTGTAACACCTCAAGACAAGGTAGATGCTGTTAAATTGTGATACCAGCTGGGCACGGTGGTGCACACCTGGTATCGCGGAGGCTGAGGCAGGAGGATGGCAAGTTGGAGGCCAGCCTCAGCCACTTAGCGAGGTCCTGCCCCTGTCTCTAAATAAAATAGAAAAAAGGGCTGGGGACGGGGCTCAGTGGCTGAGCGCCCCTGGGTTTAATCCCTGAGACCAAAAACAAACAAAAATAGTGTTCCTCTTCCCTGTTTGGTTAATTTTTGGGTGGGCGCCATAACGTGGCCTTTCTTAGCTTCTGTGGCTCTAAGGACACCGTGTGTCCCCTCAGGGATCTTTACTCGGCTGTTACTTACTTTTTGGTGCTTCCTGCTTTGCGGGGAGATCCGTTTAGCGTGGCGATGATGACATCTAAACCCCTTGTCCCCGTGACACCTTGTCCCCCTGTTCTGCCGGCTTTCAGATCGCCACGAGGTCATCTCCAAGGAGATCCTAGAGCTGGACCCTTGGGAGAACCAGTGGAATGTGGTGGCCGTCAACGTCCTCATGCACGACAGCTATGACGTGTGCCTGGTGGCCAGGATGAACCCCCGAGACCTCATCCCGCCACCCTCGGACCTGGTGGAGGAAGACGGTGGGCACCAAGGCCCGTGAGGCTGCCGGGCCTCCGCCGGGCCTCCTGCAGATCACCCCGCCCTCCGGCAGGCAGCAGCTGAGGGCGGCATGTTGTCGTGTGTTGCGCGCATAGTGACCTCTGTGCAGAGCAGCGTGTGCTGGGCGCCGGGAGCCGGAGGACGAGGGTCTTCCCGCTGACAGGGTAGAGGTAGGAGGAGGAAGAAGAATGGTCCCACGGTGACGTCGCGGGAAAGGCCGTGCAAAGGTCCTGAGGCAGGGAAGTCCACAAACAGCCCTGGCAAGAACGACGCTGCCCGCCAGCCGCCCCCTGGGCTCCAGTGTGGGGACATGGAATCGCCCGCTTCCGGCCACAGTGGAGCTCAATGAGTCACCCCTCGAATGTATTTTAGGGGTGACATTTTAAATGACACGGGAAGTCATTCCGTGTTCCCAGAAGCCGGGCAGATGCGTCCGGGTAGCTGTTCCTCTGCGGCTCCTTCCGGCGCTGCCCAGGGCTCCTGGGTCAGTCGGTGACTTCCCTGGGGTGTTTCCGGCGCAGGCCGTGACAGTCGGGACCGTCCTCCTGTGACCCCTGCAGCTGCTGGCCCTGGCAGGAGAGGCAGCCCCGTAAAGGAGCCTGTTGGGAATCTGTTTGTGCCCCCGGAAAAGGGGGACCCAGGAGGCTCAGTGTGGGCTGTCCCCAAGGAAGACCCTAGGAAGGCAGGGGCCAGGTCTGTCTCTTCAGGGTTGTCCCCAGAGTGTTGTCGTACCTGACACCTGGGTAGCCAGAAAGGGACAGACTTCTAAGACACAGGGCTTGGTCTGTGAGTGGGTCTGTGACTCGAAATGAGCTCATTCTAGCCAGGCCGGTGGCCCACGCCTGTCATCCCAGCAGCTGGGGAGGCTGAGGCAGGAGGACCGCAAGGTGGAGGCCAGCCTCAACAACTAGTGAAGCCTTGAGCAACTCAGCCAGACCCTGTCTCTAAATAAAACATAAACAGGGGCTGGATGGGCTCAGGGGTTAAGTGTCCCTGGGTTCAATCCCTGGCGCCAAAAGAAACGTCCCTTCTGCTCCCGACTGGAGGTCACACTCTGCCACTTCCTTTTCTACTGTGAGGCCGCCTGCTCCTTTGGTCAGTCTGGGCTGAGGATCAGCTTCCGAGGGCCTCCACACCCCCAGCTTCCCTGTCTGGGAACCCCTGCTCTTATCCCCCCTGGAACATTCTGGAAGCCTCCCCCTTGTCCTGGGTCCGGGAGGCCTTGCTGGAGGATCCTTGGTGCAACAACTCTGCTCAGCACCTGCAGTGGACAGGGCTCCCCCGGGTGTCCTCCTCCTGCCCTGGAGGATGGAGGGGAAAGACCTAAGCTGTGCCCAGGAGCCGGCCTGGAGCGGGAGGCCGAGGCCGCACCGGGGCTCCCAGAAACGCCAGAGCAGCAGACAGCCTGTCGCTGTGACGTCGTCGTCGTCGTCGTCGTCGTCATTATTATTATTATTTATTTATTTTTGGTCCCAGAGATTGAACCCAGGGGTGTGTAACCCCTGAGCCCCGTCCCTAGCGCTTTTGATATTTTATTTAGAGACAGGGTCTCGCTGAGTTGCTAAGTGACTGAGGCTGGCCTCCAGTTTGCAGTCCTCCTGCCTCAGCCTCCTGAGCTGCTGGGGTGACAGGTGTGCGCCCCCCGCCCAGCGCGTTGTTATTTTAATGAGCATTTCCCCAAAGTGCACACAGCAGGACCCGATGGGCCAGGGGGTTTCTTAGGATTCCAGAAAGGGACCCGCCTTAGAGATGGTCCTTGACTCCCCAGGGCCCGGTGCTTGGCCCCCGGGGCCGGTGAGCTGGGTTCCTCCTGTGGGAGAAGGCAGGGTGATGGCCAGTGGGCACTTTGGGGGGCGGCACAGGTGAGACCGTCCCCACCCGGGAGAGGGGGTGCGGTGCTGTCTCCAGCAAGGCCTCACCTGGGCAGCGTCACGATGGAACTTTCCAGAAAGTGCTGAGGGAAGACAGAGCAGGGTCAATGGCCCCCGCCTGGAGGTCAGAGGGCAGCTGCCCAAACTGGCCAGAGGCAGACTCTCCCAGCCTCGTCCCACGGAAGCCCTGACAAGACCCCGGGCCTCCTGGCTCCCCTCATCCCTGCTTGCTTGGCGCTTCCCCGAAGCCTGTGCTGCTTCTAGTCTGACTTCCATCCTAACATTAAAAAGCAACCCGTCCCCGCGCCCCTGTGGCCGGCATTGTCAGGGCTCAGCCTGGGCCCTTGTGTGGTCCCGACCCTGCAGGGCTCTTCTGAGACTCCTGGTCTTTGCTGGGCCTTGTCTTTGGGACACACAGTGGGGACGTCATCTGAATGCTGGGGCGAACCCAAGCCCTGCAGCTGCCACCAGGTCTGGGCCCACCCACCGTGCTCAGGTGGCTTCAGTGAAGGCAAACGCTTCAACTGCAAACGTGCACAATAAATCTCTGCTGGCGACACGGACGCGGGCCTTTGGGCTTCACTGGGGCCTGAGTTTCATTTGAAGGAGGGCGAGGGGGCTGGGGGCAGCAGACTCCACAGAGGACTGAACCCAGAGTTGGAGCCGTGGCCACTATGATGGGTAGGTGGGAGGGTGTGGCTCTCCTCCTGTAAATTAAAATTAAGTTCCACCTTAAAGGACACACCCCAATAACCTGACCTCCTCGCCCCAGGTCCCGCCTCCTGAGGGTTCACTACCTCCCAGTGGCACCACAGGGCAGTGACAGAATCTTCAACGCCCAGGCCTCTGGGGACACTCAAGCTCCAAGCCATGACACCACCATAAAGTCAAACCCTGAGTCACATGATCCTGCTGCGTAAGAGAACGGTCCAGTTACCCTCAGCAGGGGGTGTTGCAGGGACAGATGGGGCCGGGCACCCAAGGCAGCAGGGGACAGTTTTCCTTGGCTGCAGCCAGGCTCAGCGGGCACAGCTTCTGCTGCCATCACTGCGTCCCCTGAACCCCGAGTTCAGGGAGTTTCAGATCATCACACCCAGCATGTGGGTGGGGGGGCTCAGAGGTCACATAAAGAGGTTTCCTCTCCCTGTCGTGGGCAGGTTGACCCCACAAGGCCAGCACCTGAGGAGGGGAGCCACTTCTCCCCTCTTTCCTCCCCTGCAGCTGTCACCAGGAGCCCAGGTGGTCACTTCTGTCATCTTAGGAATGGAGACGTGTCTGTGAGGCCCAGCTCAGGGCCAGAGGCCAGTTGGCACATTTATATAAACCACTACACTGGACACGTGTTGGTGAGAAGCTAGTCGGGGGGCGTCCAGCACCTGGGGTGCCCATTTCTTCCCGGCCAGTGGCCAATAAGACAGGGTGACATGAAAACAGGGAGTTTACCCACCCTGAACTCTGTCGCTGACAGTCCTCAGATCAGCCCTGGTGAAGATTCTAGGACAAGGTCAGCTCAGAGTTTCTGTGGAGGAGGAGGCCACTACAGGGGGACCAACTGTACAAGAAAATGGCCCAGAAAGTGGAGCTAAAAAGACATGAAAGCAGCTGGTTACTGTGGCCCGCGCCTGTCGTCCCCGTTACTTGGGAGGCTGAGGCAGGAGGATCGAAAGTTGGAGGCCAGCCTCAGCCATGGTAAGGCCCTAAGCAGCTCAGGGAGACCCAGTCTCTAAATAAAATACAGAATAGGGCTGGGAGGGGGCTCTGGGGCTGACTGCCTGTGAGTTCAATCAAAAAAAAAAAAAGATAATTTAAGATAAATCATAAGAAAGGGGTGGTCGGAGGTCTGGAAGTTTCTTAGCATAATGGACTCTCTGGGCAGACGGGCCCAGGCCGACCAGGGCTCCCTGAGCTAACAAGGAGCCGCCGTGCGGTCAGAGGTCAGCTGCGTCAGGCCTGGGAGAGGCCCCCGGGCTCTGATCACCACGGCTCCTGCTACTTGTTCAGAGACCCCCTGTGGCCAGGGAGGCCAAAGGTCCAAGAAGAAGAAGGACTGTCACTAATTGGCCACCAAGTGACTTCTGATCATTTGCTGTGTGACAAACCATCAGAGTCGGATGGAACTCCGTATGGCAGGGGGGCCTCGGGCTGCTGCTCTCCTGGGCCTTCTCCCGACATGACCAGGTCAGGTCCCTGTCACCCCTGGTCAGGGGGTGGGGACAGGAAACCTCCATCTGTCTGGGCCTGAGGAATGGCTTTACCCAGAAAGCCCTGCTCTCTGCCTAGATTTGTGTGTGTGTGTGTGTGTGTGTGTGTGTGTGTGCGCGCGCGTGCCAGGGATTGAACCCAGGGTTGCTTCACCCCTGAGCCCCGTCCCCAGCCCTTTTTCTATTTTATTTAGAGACAGGGTCTCACTGAGTTGTTGAGGCTGGCCTCCAACTTGCGATCCTCCTGCCTCAGCTTCCCGAGCCTCTGGGATGACAGGCGTGGCCACCGCACCTGGCTAGCAGGCTTTACGTGAACTCTGCCTAAAGCCGTCTCTGGCTCCCGTAAGCTGGCCCCAGTAGGTCACACCCACTTCCAGAACTTTCTTTGGCCTCTATGCAGGAATGAGGGGTGGATCCTCAGGGAGCCAGACCTGGCCCCAGAGCTCCAGGGCTGTTCCCACATGGAAGCTTCCAGGGTCTGGAACTGTCCTGCCCCTTCTCAGACACCAATAGCCCCAAGCCGGGCAGTGGAGGCCATCCTGGGGCACCCAGGAAGTGGGGCACAGCTGTTACGCTGGCTGCCCAGGTCTTCCTGTACCACTGACCCTGGAGCCCGTGCACTGCCCTTGCTCTGGGAGCCATGTCCTCTTCCATAAATGAGCAATAGTGATATCTCATCTGTACTAGGCAGCGTGTCGTGACTGTGACAAAATACCCGAGATAAACAACTTATAAAGAAGAAAACAATTTTTTGCTCCTAGTTTCAGATATTGAAGTCCTTGGTTGGTTGGCTCCATGCTTTGGGAGTCTGTGTGTTTTGGGGTTCCCCCATCAGGTCAGGGAGCAAACCTGCCGACCTCCTGGCTCCCAGGAAGCCAAGAGAGGCAGAAAGGGACCCAATCCCATGTCCCTTCAAAGCCAGGCCTCCAATGACCTCACTTCTTCTGGGATCCGCCTCCTGACATTTCCGCCACCCTGTGGGCTGGCATCCAAGCCATGGACTTTGGGGTGTGTGTGGGGGGGGACATTTAAGTTCCAAACCACAGCCAGGTGCCAGGGTGCACATCTAGGATCCCAGCAGCTCTGGAGGCTGAGGCAGGAGGATTGGAAGTTGGAGGCCAGCCTCAGCAACTTAGGTCCTGTGTCAAAATTTAAAAATAAATAAAAAGGGGTCTGTGGTTAAGTGCACCTGGGTTCAGTCCCTGGTACCAAAAAAAAAAAAAAATTATGAACATCATAAATACACAGCTCTGCTAAACCCAGTGCCCCCCGTGGTGAGCAGGAAGTAGGACTGCTGGTCCCTGAGCTGTGGGGGTGCAACCGGGACCCAGCCCTCAGCCAGCACCTTGGCCCAGGGTGTCTTGGTTCTGATCTGGCCCTCTCCAGGTCAACTGCATCAGGGGACAGAGCAGGGAGGGATTTCAGCAACTTCAGCTCAGCTGGGGACACTGTGAGGGACAGTTCTTGCTGCATAGCTCCTGTCAGGGGAGCTGATTGTCAGATGTGACTGAAGTTCCACTTCCCTGCCAAATCCTGTTTCGCCTGTCCCTTGCCAAAAAAAAAGTTGCTTAACCCCTGAGCCCCGTCCCCAGACCTTTTTCTACTTTAGAGACAGGGTCTCCCTGAGTTGCTTAGGGCCTTGCTAAGTTGCTGAGGCTGGCCTCCACCTTGTGATCCTCCTGCCTTGGCCTCCCAAGTCTGTGATTACCCAGGGCTCCAGGCCCCGGTCCCTCTAAAACCAGGACAAAGCAGCTGCCGTCGGAATCTGAACTTGAACTTGAGATGGGGGGGGGGGGGTCCAGCCCTTCGGAAGGTACGAAATTGTTGTCCCCACTGGACACCTGAGACTGCAGTCCCTGCCCTGCACCTCATCAGGTCCAGTGCGCTGGCAGAGGGCACAGTCCCAGGGAGCAAGGGCCACCCCATTCACTGCGGCTCCTCCCTGTCCCCGGGGTCTCATTCTGCCCCAGCTACTGTCCTGCAAGTCTGTTTTTCCTGGGGCTAAAATTCCGTCTCAGGTGGCCCTCCCTGGGCCACCTGCCCATCTGCTCCTTGCAGCGTGGCCTTCCTGCAGAGCGCGCGGTCCCCACCGAGTGACACAGCCAGCAGGGCGCAGGGGTCAGTGGAGCAGCCCCGCCCCCTGGTGGCCAAATGGAGCATGGCAGGCGCTACCTGCGATGGAGCATTCGGACACCCCAGGATGCCACCCGCGCCCAGGGCAGGGAGCCCATCGGGCAGCTGCAGAACTTGCTCAGGATACAGCTTGGGCCACCTAGATCAAAAGACACGACACCATGAGCGACAAAGTCCCCTTAGACATTATCTAGACACAAGATACGTAGAGAATGTCTACAGACAAAGCGCAGGGGCGCTCCACTGTTATCCCAGTGGCTCGGGAGGCTGAGGCAGGAGGATCGCAAGATGGAGGCCAGCCTCAGCAACAGCGAGGCCCTGAGCAACTCAGGGAGACCCTGTCTCTAAGTAAAATATAAAATAGGGCTGGGGACGGGGCTCAGGGGTCAAGAGTCCCCGAGTTCAAACCCCAGTACCAAAAAAGAATGGTGGCTTCCTGGAGGGGGACTGGGGGGAAGGAGGAGCAGGACCCCAAATGACCTTTTTTTCTTTTAAGTTGATCTATGTCAAGTATTTTGTCACAGTGACCAAAAGGGAGGCTGAGGCAGGAGGATCGAAAGGTGGAGGCCAGCCTCAGCAACAGCGAGGCCCTAAGCAACTCAGCGAGATCCTGTCTCTAAATAAAATATAAAAAAGGGCTGGGGTCTTTCCCACCATTCTTTAAAAATGCAATTCGTGCACCAGAGCCTATAGTTTGATAAGCCTTAGTTTATAGCAGTCACCTGAGAACAGATTCCTAGCCCCTCCCCTGGCCAAAACCTCTGGGCCACAACTGCACAACCAAGGGGTGGGGACAGTGAGCCACTTCTCTAACAGCGACACCCTGACTTATGGCCGAGTGTGGGCTGGGGTCCTGGCTCTCATCCTCCTGGCTCACCTTTCCTAGAGTGGAATCTGCCCTGGGCACAAGAGAGGACCTTGGGCATAGAAGCTGAATGTCAGGGTACTGTGCCCAGGCAGAGCTTGTGGGCTGCGAATGGAATCCAAGCGGAATTCCAGACAAGTGATGTGTCTTAGTATAAGTATATCCCAAACATTCTGTGGGATAGACTCATCCTGAGTCCCTTATCTGAAATCCACACTCAGCCAACCCAGGGTCTGAGACACACAGCCAGAGGCGGGTGAGGGCCAGGTGCAGAGGAGCGACCGGTGCTCACTTGTAGACCAAATCCGGCCCCTGCCTTCCTTTGTAAATAAAGTTTTATTGGAACACAAGACACCTTCCCCCATTTATTACTATCTATCGCTGTTTTTGTGCTACAAAAGCGAGCCGAGTAGCCACAGCCGAGACCCCATGGCCCCCAGATCCTGAAATATTTACTATCTGACCCTTGTAAAAAGATTTCTAGTCAGGCTCCGTGGTGCACACCCATCATCCCAGCAGCTTGGGAGGCTGAGGCAGGAGGATTGCTAGTTGGAGGCCAGCCTCACCAACAGTGAGGCCCTAAGCAACTCAGCAAGACCCTGTCTCTTAAAAGGGCTGGGGATGGAGCTCAGTGAACGAGTGCCCCCTGAGTTGAATCCCTGGTACCCCCCCCCCAAAAAAAAAGAGAAAAAATTCTAGAAGGAGGTAGTAGCTATCCTTGGAGACTAGCTAGTGACTCTGGGGACTGGCCATGCTCTTCCTCTTGATCTCTGTGTGGCTGCATGTTGTGCTCACCTTGTAAAACACCCAGCTCTGACTCAGGACCTGCATTGGGGGGCTTCTTTTAGCAAAAATTTACCTGAAAAATTCTTTCTGTTCCTTCAAATGACCCCACCAAAATAGAATCTAAAATCAAAATGGCAGCAGGTGACCCTCAATGGACGACTGACTAAACACACTGTGGTACACACACCAGGGAGTCTCATTCAGCCATGAGGAGGAGGAAATTGTGTCTGTGAACTTGAGAAAGTTATGGTGACAGGGGTCTCACTCAGAGAGCCAAGGGCCACAGGTTTTCTCTCAAATGTGGAAGTCAGAGAGGGAAAGAGGGGTGGGGGGGCAGGGATCTCTTAAAAATAGAAGGGAGGCCAGCAGAGGAAAGGGATCAGACGGACAGAGGGAGGGAAAGAGGAAATACCAGGGAATTTGAATTTCAGATCAACATCAAGTAGTGTTTTTTTAGTATAAGTATATCCCAAATGTTAGTATGAGTATATCCCAAACGTTCTGTGGGATATACTTATCCTGAGTCCCTTCTCTGAAATCCCACTTTAACTGGGAGCCCTGGGTCTTACACCTATAGAACTGAACCAGGGAACCCTGGGTGGGACCCTCAGGCCCAGCAGAAGACAGGGTGGTCTTGGTGGGGGGTACAGAAGGGAAAACTGGAAGCCCAGCCCCTCCCCCACTCAGCTCCCAAACAGCTAGGAAGCAGCCCTGCACCCCACCACCCAGCTCCACTGGGGATTCCAGAAGGGCAGGCGAGAAGACTGCGAGGGAGAACTGGCCGTCAGAATGGTGTCCGACTCCTCGACCGCATCTTGGCCGATGAGGACTTTGACGTGTACGTACTCATGGTAACTAAGCACTGAGCCAGATTTTGTGGTAACTCTATTTGGGTCATGGTGGAATTGGTGGGAAGACATAAGAAAGCTCCTTGTTAATGGTAGGAAGTCAGCAGAAAAGGTCTAAAGTTAAGTCTAGCCGTTGTAGCTGGTGCGGTGGCTCATGCCTATAATCCCAGCAGATTGGGAGGCTGAGGCAGGAGGATCTCGAGCTGGAGGCCAGCCTCAGCAACTTAGTGAGGCTGTGAGCAACCTAGTGAGACCCTGACTAAAAATAAAAAAATAAAACGGGCTGGGGATGAGAATCAGTGGTTAAAAGTCCTTGAGTTCAATCCCTGGCACCAAAAATAATAATTAAAATTTTTAAAAATCTAACAGTGTGATAGAAGCATGTCACACAGAGGCACAGACAAGAAAAAAAATGATTATGATTTCCTTTGAGCAATGGGGTCTGAACAGGAGTTCCTGTTTTTCAGTTTAAGATACATAGTCTTTTCAAAACTTGTATTACCTGCATAATATTAGCTAAATTAAAAAATAAAATCACTAGGGTGGGGCTGTGGCTTAGTGGTAGAGCACTTGCCTAGCAGGTGAGAGGCACTGGGTTCGATTTTCAGTACCACATAAATAAATAAATAAAGGTACTGTGTCCATCTACAACTAAAAATATTTTAAAAATAAATGAAACAAAATCACTGATCTTCTAGCACAATGAAAAACTAACTCCAGGGGGTGGGGCTGGAGAGACGAGACCTTTCACTGAACACTGAAAAGGACACACGGGTGTCAAATAAGCATTTGAAAAGATAATCAACACCAGGAGCAGTGGCTCACTCCTGTCATCCCAAGTGGCTCAGGAGGCTGAGGCAGGAGGATCTCAAGTTGGAGGCCAGCCTCAGCCACTTAGTGAGGCCCTGAGCAACTCAGTGAGACCTCGTCTCTAAATAAAATATTAAAAAATGGCTGGGGGCTGGGTTGTGGCTTGGTGATAGTCTTGCCTAGCATGCTTGAGGCCCTGAGTTGGATCCTCAGCACCACATAAATGTAAAATAAAGATATTGTCTCCCCTTAAAACTAAAACATCCATCTTGAGAAAAATGGCTGGGGATGTGGCTCAGTGGTTAAGCACCCTGGGTTCAAAGCCCAGGACCACGGGGTGGGTAGAGGGAGGAACAAGAGAAGGGCTAAGGTTGTAGCTCAGTGGTAAAGCACTTGACTAGTTTGAGAACCTGTTTACACCTAGCCATGAAGCAAAAAAAAAAAAAAAAATTCTGTGACTTGTGGATCAGCTGAGGGTCACCCTAAGGCAGGAAACCTATATCCAAAAGCAGAGCTCAGAGAGGCAGAGAAACAGTGTGACTGCAGTCCTCGTCCTCCTGGATCCAGCTTGACCTAAAGCCCACCTGCCCTTTTGGTTTAAGTGGATCTTTTATTTTATTGATTCATTTATTGATATGGGGTGTTGAGGATCGAACCCAGGACCTCACGCGTGCCAGGCAAGTGCGCTACCACTGAGCCACAGCCCCAGCTCCAAAACAGGGAGTGCTTAAATCCATATGAGCATCCAGCATTGTCTGATTTCTTACATTGTTAATTCTGGGTGGTGGATGAGGTTTGTAATAGTAATCTTAATATTTCTTTTTCTTTTTTTGGTACCAGGAATTGAACCCAGGGGCACTTAACCCCTGAGCCCCTCCCCAGCCCTTCTTATATTTTATTTAGAGACAGGGTCTTGCTGAGTTGCTTAGGGCCTTGCTCAGCTGAGACTGGCCTCCACCTTGCGATCCTCCTGCCTCAGCCTCCCAATCTGTTCGGCTTACAGGCGTGGGCCACATGCCTGACTTGTTTCTAATATTTTATAATATAATCTTAAGCTTTTAAAAACACTGCAGACCTACAATTTCCCAAAATAATCATGATGTGCTAACAACAGAGTGTCTTTTTTTTTTTTTGGGGGGGGGGTTACTGGGAATTGAACCAAGGATGCTTTACCACTTGAACCATACCCACAGACCTTTTTATTTCTTATTTTGAGACATGGTTTCATCAAGTTGCTTAGGACTTACTAAATGGCTGAGGCTGGCCTCAAACTCAGTATCCTCCTACCCTGGCCTCCAAAGTCACAGTTATTACAAGTATGTACCACGATTTATGTCCAGCAATAAAAGTATCTTTTATTTTCTTTTTCTACCAGGAATTGAACCCCAGCCCTTTTTGTATTTTATTTACGGACAGGATCTCACTAAGCTAATGAGGCTGGCTTTGGCTCACAAATCCTCCTGCCTCAGCCTCGGAGGATTACAGGCATGGGATTACCTGTTGATGACAGGCATGTGCCACCAAGCCCTGCTCAAACTAGTGATTCTCCTAAAGCAAATCGTGTTTGTAAACCTACGCAACTTTCCAACAGTCCTTTCAGTGACACTCGTCAACCGGTCACGAACGTTTCCCAGATGTGCCATAACAAGAGGTCTAGTATCAACGGGACTTACATCCTACTATTAGTACCAACCAATGAGTTTGTGTTTAAAATATTTGAGCCAGGAGTGGTGGTGCAGGCCTGTCATCCAAGCGGCTCAGGAGGCTGAGGCAGGAGGATCACAAGGTGGAGGCCAGCCTCAGCAACGATGAGGCCCTAAGCAACTCAGTGAGACCCTGTCTCTAAATAAAATACAAAATAGGGCTGGGGATGGGGCTCAGTGGTTCAGTGCCTCTGAGTTCAATTCCTAGTACAATAAAATAAAATATTAATTCATTGGGACATTTATTCCAATTACTATGACACCACAAGAGCATTTCATCGTAGGGTATAGAGCGAGTGCTGGCCAAACACCTGCTCTGGTCTATCTGAATTCAGTCCAGAGGCTGCCAGGGTTGGCCTTGGGTCCTGGAAGGGAAGGTGGGGGCTTGCACAGCAATCACGACCCTAGTCATTACCTGCTTTTCTTTGTCCTTTTCTTTGATGGCACTGGGGACTGAACCCAGGCGTGCTCTGCCACTCAGCTAATCCCCAGCCCTTTTTTTAAATTTCGATCCTGAATCTCACTCCACGGCCCAGGCTGGCCTCCACCTGGTGATCCTCCTGCACCATCACAAGGACGGCTTTGTGGTTTGGTGAGGGATGGATACAAAATGGTGTCCCACCTGGGCCACTTCACTGAATGGATCTACCTGCCTGACCACGGTGGTTGAGGGGAAATAAAATCAGGAACACCTAAAAAAGCAACTTGGCGTGGGTGGCAGTGGCTCCCGCCTGGGGAGGCTGGGGCAGGAGGATCGCAAGTTGGAGGCCGGCCTCAGCCACCTAGCGAGTCCCTGAGCAACTCAGAGAGACCCTGTCGCTAAATAAGACATAAAAAAGGGCTGGGGACGGGGGCTCAGTGGGTTCAATCCCTAGGACCAAAAGGCACAGCAAAAAAGGCCACCTCGCCACGTCGGCACTGCGACCTCCACCGGCTCAGGTCATGGTCTGGTGACTCTGTCCGCCCCCCAGCAGCGCCCGCTCCCCCTGGATACGCCCGGCCCGAGGTCCCCTCGCCCGGCCACGGCGGCCCCTCGGGTCTCCCCCAGGGGGAAGCGGGCTTGGCCCAGGGACTCCGGGTTACTCCCCGAGCCGCCGCAGCCTTCCTCCGACGAGGTCCCTTCACAACCCATCTGTCCCCGCTGCAGGGGCCACGCCTGGCCGGACCCGCCCGTTTGCCGAGTGACCCAACAAAGGCGTCCCGGGGCTCCCCGGCCGGAACCCACGAGCGGACAAACACCGAAACCCATCGGCGCTCGGGCCCTGCAGCCCGTCCGCCGACCGCAAGGAGCGCTCAGCGCGGTCAG
>NW_026000143.1:894765-908294 GCF_001458135.2 Marmota marmota marmota
GAATCGTGAAGATCCCCGGGCTGAGTCACCTCCCTCCCTCCCTCCCCTCCAGCGGCGCAGCTCCTGGGTCCCCACCGCCCTCCCCTCCGGCAGGATCAGCTCCTGGGACCCCTCCTCCCTCCCTCCCTCCAGCAGGACCCCAGGAGACGCCCTTTGAATCCAGCTACTAAGGGCAAGAGCAGCCCGGGGTGCGGATGAGGTCTTCCTCTTTCGTAGGCTGTCAAAATGCTCAGAAAGGCGTTTGGGGAGGGCTGCTGCTCTCCCCAGCAGGTGCAGTCAGACTAAGATAGAGATGTCGGGGTTTTGCATGGCGGCCCACTGCAGCCCAAGAGAGGGATTCCCTGATGTAACTGGAGCTGTTCAATGGTGAAGGACCCGGCTCTGAAAGTGGCCAGTGAGATACTTGTGTGTACTCTATACAGACTGTTGTGAATGCACCCACAGGTTGATGTGTGCTTGACATCTGTGTGGATCTTAGGCTTTGGGAGTCTAATTTGGTATTTAAGGCAAAGAAGACAAGACTAGCAGAGCACTGTGGGAGGCTGAGGCAGGAGGATCGCAAGTTGGAGGCCAGCCTCGGCAACTTAGTGAGGCCCTCAGCAACTCAGCAAGGCCCTGTCTCTAAATAAAATATAAAAAAAGGGCTGAGGACGGGGCTCAGGGGTGAAGCACTCCTGGGTTCAGTCCCTGGTACAAAAATAAAAAGACCAGCCTCGTGTGTTTGGATGGTGGACGTGGGCAAGCAGGAAGCGATGGGAGATGAATGGAGAGGATCTGACAGGAAATTGCTTTGGAAGTAAGAGGGAGGCCTAGAGTCTGGTTTGCAGGCTTTTGCATGGGAGGATGAACCTTAGTACTGAACGCCCATGGGGCTAGGAGCTATTTATAAGGCAGAGGAGACGGCCCTTGGGTAAAGAGGTTTTCAATTTGTGCTGTTAAATCTGTAACCAAGAGAGGAGACTTAGTCATTTAAAAATGAGTCCTGTCATCCCAGCTACTGGGGAGGCTGAGGCAGGAGGATTGCAAGTTGGAGGCCAGCCTCAGCCACTTAGCAAGACCCTGACTCAAAATAGAAATTTAAAAGGCTGAGAATGGAGCTCAGGGGTAGAGCACTTGCTTAGTATATGCAGTAGACCCCCGGCTTGTCCCCCAGCACTGCAGGGCGGAGTGGGGGAAGAGGTGTGTTTCACTACAAGTTTGTCATATCACTGGTTAGTCTGAATGGTGTCACCTTCCTCTGGCCAACTTCTGTCTCATTGTGGAAGGACAGCAGTGTGTAAGGGGAGCATTCCCCAAGGGAAGGAAAGGTTTGGAGCCCTCCTCCAGGAAGTTGGGAGTATATATCCTTCAGCTCCAGATTCTGTATGGCACAGATGCATATGTATCATGTATGAACCCGATAGATTCATATCTGAGCCCTGAATTCAGCCCCTCTGTGTGGGGGTATGTGTGTGTCTGCCTCCAGCCCCACTGTAGGAGATTGTGCCTTCTTGGTAGTAAAGGCAGCAAGACTAATGATACACTCTATTTTCAAGGCAGAAAAATCCCGAAGAGTTTTCACTCTCACTCAGTGACTAACTCCTGGGCAGGAGGGCTGTGAACTTTCCTAATGATTCTTGACAGTCATCTGTAAAATGAATCATGTCACCTGTTCAACTTGAAGTCGCTTGAACAGATGTTACTAGAACTCGGGGCAACACTTTCTCCCCCATGTTATTTATTACATGGTTTTCTCCTTGATTCACAGAAAATCACAGCAACAATCCCAAATTCCAGATTTTACTTACCAGCTCTTCCATTCAATGAAATCGCTCATACGTGTAGGCTTGTCTGTGTGACGAGTCACTTTCTACGCAGTGTTCTTTTTGGGGGATACTGGGGATTGAACTCGGGGCACTCGACCACTGAGCCACATCCTCAGCCCTGTTTAGAGACAAGGTCTCGCTGAGTTGCTTAGGGCCTCGCTAAATTACTGAGGCTGGCCTCCAATTTGTGATCCTCCTGCCTCAGCCTCCCGAACTGCTTAATTTTTATTGACTTGCTGGGAAACTTCTTGTGCTCTGATTCTGTCTCTTCTGCAGATCCAGTTTAAGGAGAAGGTGCTGTGGACAGCCATCACCCTCTTCATCTTCTTAGTATGCTGTCAGGTAAATCTGGTCTCCTGTGCTGGCTTTGGGGCAGGGCGGGAGAGAGGACCAGACGCACTCCTTTTCTTTCTGCTTCTTTCCAGATCCCTCTATTTGGTATTATGTCCTCCGATTCTGCGGACCCTTTCTACTGGATGCGAGTGATTCTGGCCTCCAACAGAGGTAGGCTCAGACTCACTCGGCCTCTTCTCGGCTGGACAAGCCCCATTTAGCTTAATGACAGCCTTTCTGTGGAGCTCAGAGAACAGGAAGCTACGTAGCCTGCGGTGTCTGCGGGTGCCACGTTGAATAGCCTGATCGATGGTGCATTCCGCCCTGAGAAAGATCATCTTCTTTGGAGTTGGGTTTGAATGCAATACAAAACCTGGAAGAGCCAGATAAGTCTCTGCTAGAGAATTTCTGAAAACTTGCAAAAACTAGAGTGTTTTCAATACCTGAAACGAGATGGCGAGTCCACCATAACATTTTCTAGAACATTCCATTTGTTTCTCAGCTGCATCTCTTTCATATCTACAGGTGAAATATATGCATCAAAACCACGAGCGACAGACAGTGTAGGGTCGACTCTGACCAGTCCCCTGTGGGTCTGGAAAAATGATTTTCTTGTGTATGTTGATGGTGCATTTGATGGTCATGGTTTAAAAATGGGGTTCAAATGAGGTCCCAGCCCCTCAGAATCATAGTTCAGCTTAACATAATGGAAGGAAGGTTGATTCCCAACTAGTTAGGATGGGACCAGCCCCGTCTCCAGCCTCAGGAGATGATTTGAATGTTACCCAGTTTTATAAACTGATGGAGGAGGGACCTCTCTGATCTCTGTCCAGCTAGAATGGATCTGTTCCTGGGTACGTGAATTTCCTAACAGAAGGAGACAGGGCCTGGCGGGCTCCAAGGAGGGATTCGGTTGGGTTCTGATCTTTGGTTTTGGGGGGATTATTCTATAATTGCTGCCAGCAACCTGAAGCGCATCCCATGTGGAGAAGGGGTACACATGCAAATCTGGAGGTTCGTTTTATCAAATGAGGTCTCCCTTTCCTGAGCTCACGAGGGCTGTGTTGCCACCCCTTTCTTTAGGCACACTCATGGAGCTGGGTATCTCTCCAATTGTCACCTCGGGCCTCATCATGCAGCTCTTGGCCGGCGCCAAGATTATCGAAGTTGGTGACACCCCAAAAGACCGAGCCCTCTTCAACGGAGCCCAGAAGTGTAAGAAAGATCATGTGGGAAGTTCTGGTGTCTAGTTGAGAATTTGAATTGGCTCTAAAATCGGGGGCATTAAAACAGCCCAGTTTGGCCTGTGTCCCCTCCTTGGCCTGTGTCCTTGGCCTGCCAACCCTGTAGGTGCTCCACGGCCTGTTAGTGGGAGAGCACTTCTGGGAGGTGCTGGGCACCGGGTAAGACCAGGCAGGGCAGGAGAGGGCAGGAACGCCCCAGAGGGTGGAGTTGAAGGATCGGGGCATGGAGGTCACCCCTTCACCAACCACCATTTCCTTACCTCACGAAGGAGGTGACATCTACTTCAGAGCTGTCGTAAGAATTAAATTGAAGCCAGGTGCTGTGGAGCATGCTTGTCATCCCAGCAGCTCAGGAGGCTGAGGCAGGAGGATCGCAAGGTGGAGGCCAGCCTCAGCAACTAGCGAGGTCCTAAGCCACTCAGGGAGACCCTGTCTCTAAATAAAATAGAAAAAGGGCTGGGGAAGGGGCTCAGGGGTCAAGCACCTCTGCTCAGTCCTCAGTACTTAAAAAAAAAAAAAAAAAAAGGATTAAATTGAATAATCACTCTCCCATGAGTGATTATTACCTAGCGCATGGTAGTTACTTGGCAAGTGCTATTTTCTTTCTGGCATTTAAAAGGATTTAACGAGTGGAAAGGTGATCCTCTCCGTCCAGCTCTGCTGTTGATTCATTTTGTGATGTGGAAGAAATTTAGATAATAGCTCTGGAGTCTCAGTTCTTAGTGCTGTTAAACTAGGGTGAGAGTATTGGCCTTATCAAATGATGGGCAGCCCCAGTAACAAATGATACAGGCAGCACCCAGTCAAATGGTGACCACCTCAGAGTGAACCATGCTCAGCCTCTGTCAACTGGAACGTGTGATTTAGAAAACAATATTTACAATTTTCTACTCTGCCATCTTCCATACAGCATGCCTTAGAAATCTTAAGTTAGGTTAAATCATTGAGCGAGACATCTATCTAACTTAAATTTGTGAGTTTCAGACATAAAGAAAGATTGTAAAATATATTATGTATTAATGCATTAATCATTAATGAATTAAGTTATGCATGATTAAATATTAAGTAATGCATTTATTATTCAATGCCTTAAATTAATGCTTTATTCTTCTAAAACACTAATCAGTGGTTTTCTTTTTCTTTTTTAATTTTTATTTGGGACATTTTAAAATATACTTGGCTGGGCACAGTGGCACATGCCTCTAATCCCAGCAGCTCCGGGAGGCTGAGGCAGGAGGATCCCAAGTTGGAGGCCAGCCTCAGCCACTTAGCAATTCCCCGAGCAACTCAGCGAGACCCTGTCTCTAAATAAAATACAAGATAGGGCTGGGGACGGGGGTCAGTAGTCGAGGGTCCCTGGGTTCAATCCCTAAAGCCACAAAAGAGACCAAACATGTGCTTTCACTAGAAGGCCTCTGAGTTCTCGTGCGCTTTTGACGTGTGCCAGTTTGACGGTCCTCACCAAGGTCCCCGGGGCAGTGTCAGTATTTTTCGTCTGGGTTCCTGCCACACTCTGCCCTGCAGGAGTGTCCAGCAGCTGTTCCCACTCCTGGTGTCCCACTGACGTCCCTGTGATGACCAACTCAGGGTTTTCTTGGGGTCCTAGTGTTCGGCATGATCATCACCATCGGCCAGTCTATCGTGTACGTGATGACGGGCATGTACGGGGACCCCTCGGAGATGGGCGCTGGGATCTGCCTGCTCATCACCATTCAGGTGAGCTTCCTGAGGGACCCTGCCCTCCCTCTTCCTCCGAAGCGATGCTCAGCCGGGGCTGGGTCCGGGCTCAGGGCTGAGTGCTGGCCTAACCAGTGCGAAGCCCTGGGTTGGGTTCGAGCCTGGGCACCACATGAAAATAAAAAAATACAAATACTGCATCCATCTACTACGAAAAATATTGAAATAAATAAATGCATGCTGTCCACTTAAAATTACAAAAAAATTTAAGAAATAAAAACAAAGTATTTGGGGGCTGGGGCTCAGCTGTAGAGCGCTGAAGGGATTTAAAAACAAAAAAAAAATAAATAAAAGAATGGAAAGACCCTGGCTTTGGCTTCTGAATTCACCGAGGCAGACCGAGAAGAGGCTCTTATTTGGCCTCATAGCAGAGAGCCAGATGGGAAGAACCAGGTCCCTGGGGCTAGTAACATGGAGTCCACTTTTAGTGATTGATTGATTGTCATTTTGCAGCTCTTTGTGGCGGGCTTGATTGTTCTCCTTTTGGATGAGCTTCTTCAGAAAGGCTACGGCCTGGGTTCTGGCATCTCCCTCTTCATCGCCACCAACATCTGCGAGACCATCGTGTGGAAGGCCTTCAGCCCTACCACCGTCAACACTGGCCGAGGTAAGGGCCCTGCCTCCCGGGGGGCACCTCTGCGGGAAGTTTTGATGCATGCAAAGCATTCCTGGGGCGGGGGGGGGGAATGTGTGTTTCAAGGACATCTCTTCTGAATTTTCAGTGTGCAAAGCTTTAAAAATATAGCTGAGTGCAGAGGCTCAAGCCTGTCATCCCAGAAGCTCAGGAGGCTGAGGCAGGAGGATCGCAAAGTGGAGGCCAGCCTCAGCCACTTAGCAAGGCCCTAAGCAACTCAGTGAGATCTTGTCTGTAAATAAAATATAAAAAGGGCTGGGGACAGGGCTCAGGAGTCAAGTGCCCCTGAGTTCAATCCCTAGAACTTAATAATAATAATAAGGCTTACATTCAAAATGATATCTAAACTTCCAAGTCTTATTCAAGGACATTTAGCATGCCACAGAGTGTTCCTGCTTCATTTTTCTTAGCATGAACTTGCACTGCAAGGAGAAAGGACTGTTGATTTTAGCCAATTGTCTTCTGGTGGACATTTAAGTCCTTTCTCGGTTACAGTTAGCATCAAAGCGAATGTCCTCTTGCAATCATCTGCACATATTTTAGAGTTGTTCCTAGTGAATAAGATTCTAAAAATGAAATTGCTACAGCAAACCACTTGTTCAGGCAAGAAGCAGTTCGTTTGAGGATGACAAGTTCAAGGCCAGCCTTGGCAAATAAGTGAGGCCCTGTCTCCAGAAGGGCTGGGGTAGAATGGCTGTTCAGTATTGCCAATTGTGGGCAGGAGGCACTGGGGATTGAACTCAGCGACAGTTAACCCCTGAGCCCCGTCCCCAGCCCTTTTTATATTTTATTTAGGGACAGGGTCTCACTGAGTTGCTCAGGGCCCCAATTCTACTAAGGCTGGTCTCCAGTTTGTAATCCTCCTGCCTCAGCCTCCAGAGCCACTGGGATCACAGGTGTGCGCCATGACGCATGGAAATCGACTTTTTTCTTTTTTGGCCTCTGAACCTGAAGCTGTTATGTGCCGGGAAATCTCTCAGGAGAAATATTTGTGTGCATTTTCGTGTTTTCTTGGAATTCACTGTGGAGCTGGTTCTCGGCCTCCAGTGCCTCGTCATCAAATTGATGAAACTGCACACAGGTCCCTGCAGAGTGCCTGAGGGATCCCATGGGAAAGACTGGACCTTGGAGAAGGAGGGTTGGGGACACTTACAGAAGTGACACCAGGTTTTTCCATGGACTCTAACTAGAATTCTAGGAAATCTGAGATGAATTGAGGACCTGGGGGTGCAAAGCAGCTGGGCCCCAGTCGTGGATGTGGGGGTGAAGGCCGGGTAGGAGTTGGGGTGTCTGCAAAGACCCCCTGGCTTTGGGGGGAGCCTGCCTTCGAAAGGAGCGGGAGCAGTGGTGGCCACAGGGGCCCATCAGCAAAGGCTTGGTCCGCGGCAGCCAGCCTGAGGGTTACTTTGCTCTGGAGCAGGGTAGTGAGTGAGGGGACAGTTTGGGAAGGAAAGATTTGCTGTCCCTGGGAGACAGGCTGAGAAAAAGCCTGGGAGGTGACATAGCCATCCAGCCTGAGCCAGCCAGTGTGACATCAGAGCGAGGGCCTTAGGACCTGGTGAGAGGTGAAGGCCCCAGGGAACCGAGATGTGGAGGTGGCTGCCCTTGGCCACCTCTGGGACCTGGCTGGGGCAGAGGGGCTACCTGGGGGGCCATGAGTAGTGCTGGAAGGAGCCAAGATGGCGGAGTCACAGGGACACCCCAGGACGGGCAAGAAGCGGGCAGAGAAGGCACAGGTGGCTTGCGGCTGGTGCCACCACGGCTCAGCTTGTGACCTGGAAAGTGGGGTGTGGAAGGGCCCCTCGGGTGGAGAGCGCAGTTGGTCCTGCTTCCCTGAGGTGGGGGACAGTCCAGGCTGGGAGGGAGGGGGACAGTACAGAGGTCACACGGCTCTCACCCCCGGGTGACACTAGTGCAAGAAACAACCCAGTTCCCAGAGATCAGCGGGTAGTGACTTTCAAGAAATGACCACGTTAAACATTCGGAAAGCTCCTAAGGCCCTCACCCTGCCACTGCTGTGACCCCCCTTTTATTCCAGACACTTGTCAGGCAGGTGCTGTTAGTGTCAGCACTTCTGTGGGTGCTAAGAATACAAAGGGATATAACGTAAGACGCGTGAGCTTCAGTGTCACCCAGGGCCCTGGGTGACAGATGTCAGAGTGGAGCAGAGAAGGCAGACGGGGCGAGGGGGTCCGTCTAGAGAACCTGGCAGGTGCAAAGGCCCTGGGGCAGACATGAGCTGGTGTGTTCAAGGGTCGGCGCGGGGCTCAGCGGAGCATGTGAGAGGAGTTCAGAGAGGTCATTGGTGGCAAGAGGAGCCAGGACAAGTCCCTGCTTCCTCCCCCTGGGATTGCTGAACTTCCTCCTTTACAAAATGCTAGAGCTTTAATATCTTCAGGTTCTGGACCACAGGGACATCAGCTGTTGTCCCCCACAGCCAGAGGTGGAAGGGAGAGGGGCTGTCAGAAGGCCACCACAGGGACGCCAGGGGGCCAGGGAGTGGTAGGACAGCGTTTCTTTCCCGGACGTCCCGTCCACGTGGTCTACAGGACCGATGGCCCATCTGAGTGGCCGGCCAGAAAGCGACACATTTCTCACTGTCCCAAGTCAGGGGTGGCAGAAAAATGCTGTCCCAAGGAGGGACTGGGATGTCTGAGTCCCCAGCCGGCAGCCACTCTGCCCACAGAGGCCACGTCTAGGGAAGCACTGACCTGGGCAGCAGGGGTCACGGTGACAGGTGACAGTGTTTCCCACTGTGCTTTTGTCCTCAAGTCAGTCTCACACCATTTCTGAAGTGCTTGGACCTTGGTGCCCTGTGCTGTAGCGTCCGTGGCCCATCTGTTGCCGTTCCTCAGGCCACGCCCCTTTCTGCCCCTTGCTGAGGCTGAGGCAGGAGGATCGCAAGGTGGAGGCCAGCCTCAGCCACAGCAAGGCCCAAAGCAACTCAGGGAAACCCTGTCTCTAAATACAGAATACGGCTGGGGAGGGGGCTCAGGGGTCAAGGAACCCTGAGTTCAGTCCCCAGTACTAAAAACAAATCAAGATTGTGACCGTCGTGCTGGCACAGATGTCATAGGGCTGTGTGTGCAACTGCATAGGGCACAGAGGGCCAGCCCCCCAGGCCAGTCTGAGCCTGACTTCAGGAGCTGGGGGGCCCTTCTGCCTGGGGCTCTTCATCCCTAGCAGCCGTGGCCTTGAACTCACCTGCCCAAGAAAGGGCACCAGTGAATTCAAAAGGGTGGAGTAGCTGGGTGGGGCGGGGCCACCTGGGACCTCTGATCACTTCTAATCTCAGCGAAGGCTGAGGCCCAGAAGGAAGAAAGTTCAAGGCCAGGCCTGGGGCTGTGGCTCAGTGGCAGAGCGCCCGCCTAGCACGTGCGAGGCCCTGGGTTGGATCCTCAGCACCACATAAAATAAATAAATAAAATAAAGGTATCGAGTCAACCACGACCAAAAAAATACTTTAAAAAAGGAAAAGAAAAAAGTTCAAGGCCACTTATTTAAAAATAAGAACTGGGTTCAATCCCTAGTACCCAAAGAATTTAAAAAGTGGACTAGTCCATTGCTGTAGTTCAAATAGAAAGAGAAATAAGAGATTCAAAAAATTCATATTGTATCAGGCGCATGTCTGAAATCCCAGCAGCTCGGGAGGCTGAGGCAGGAGGATCGCAAGGTGGAGGCCAGCCTCAGCCACTTAGCAAGGCCCTGAGCAACTCGGCGAGACCCTTTCTCTAAATAAAATCTAAAAAGGGCTGGGGACGTGGCTCAGGGGTTAAGCGCCCCTGGGTTCCATCCCTGGGACCAAAAAAAAAAAATCCAGATTGTGACCCCGTGACTGTGAGTCTCCTGGCTGATTCTGTTATCCTGCCTCTTCTTTGGCTGGTAGGAGGCCCAAGACCCAGGTGAGTCCAGCCTCTTGTTCTTCCCTTCACATCTGTGCCCTCCTCTGCCAACAGGCATGGAATTTGAAGGTGCCATCATCGCACTGTTCCATCTCTTGGCCACGCGCACAGACAAAGTCCGAGCCCTTCGAGAGGCCTTCTACCGCCAGAATCTCCCCAACCTCATGAACCTCATCGCCACCATCTTTGTCTTTGCCGTGGTCATCTATTTCCAGGTGAGTCCAGTGTGAGCACAGGAACTGTGGATCTCTTTTATCTTTTGGTACCAGGGATGGAACCCAGGGGCGCTCAACCCCTGAGCCCCGTCCCCAGCCCTTTTTAAATTTTATTTAGAGACAGGCTCTCGCTGAGTTGCTGAGGCTGGCCTCCAAATTGCAGTCCTCCTGCCTCAGCCTCCAGAGCTGCTGGTGATGACAGGCGTGCGCCACTGTGTGTGCCCTAAGCACAGTGGGGGTGAGGGAAGGGGCAGGTGCTCCCCAGCACTGTCAGAAGTCGGGTCCCCAGAGCTGGTGCCACCTCTCACGTCTCTGGACCCTAGGGGGCAGCGAGGCAGTGACGGACGCCCTGTTCTGTGTCCTCAGGGCTTCCGGGTGGACCTGCCCATCAAGTCTGCGCGCTACAGGGGCCAGTACAACACCTACCCCATCAAGCTCTTCTACACCTCCAACATCCCCATCATCCTGCAGTCCGCCCTGGTCTCCAACCTCTACGTCATCTCCCAGATGCTGTCGGCCCGATTCAGCGGGAACCTGCTTGTCAGCCTGCTGGGCACCTGGTCTGTAAGTCCACTGTCCCCAGGGAGCCTCTCCCGGCCACCATGACCAAGTGTCCTCCCCTGTGTTCTTCCCCAAATTCTGTGCATGAGAGACAGGGTCTCGCTGAGCTGCTCAGAGCCTGGCTAAGTGGCTGAGGCTGGCCTCCACCTGGCGATCCTCCTGCCTCAGCCTCCTGAGCTGTGGGGTGACAGGTGTGGGCCACTGTGCCCGCCAAAAATCACAGTCTTTGATCTGCTCCGGGTTCATGTAGAAGCTCAGGTTTGGTAGATACAGCGTCCCAGACCTTCTGTTCCTTCTTCCCAGGACACGTCTTCTGGAGGCCCGGCCCGCGCCTACCCAGTTGGTGGCCTGTGCTACTACCTGTCCCCGCCAGAGTCCTTTGGCTCCGTGTTGGAGGACCCCGTCCACGCGGTGGTCTACATCGTCTTCATGCTGGGCTCCTGCGCCTTCTTCTCCAAGACCTGGATCGAGGTCTCGGGCTCCTCTGCTAAGGATGTAAGTATGAGCGGACTTAAGTGTCGCTTGCCCTGTCGCTTTGTCACAGTGGTGGTCTGTGACCTGCACACGGGCCACCCACCTTGGTGAGACAGTTCAGAGCCTTAAGGACAGACGGACAGAGCTCAGCCGTCAGCAGCAGGTCTGAGAACCCGAAGCCAGAGTGGAAGACCACACTTGTGTCGTCGTCTCCTTACGGCACCTTGTTGGTCCCAGGGACACTTAACCCCTGAGTCACCTCCCAGCCCTCGTTAGATTTCATCTGGAGACAGGGTCTCCCTGAGCTGCTCAGGGCCTCCCTAAGTGGCTGAGGCTGGCCTCCACCTTGCGATCCTCCTGCCTCAGCCTCCCCAGCCGCTGGGATCACAGGCGCACCCCCGGCCCTTAAAGTCCGTGTAAACACCTAGAGCTGCAGAAGGAGCCCTGTGAGTGCCCAGCACCTCGAGACCTTTCCCTCCAAACCCACCTCTGAGCCTGTCCTCTGCTCTGGGCGTCCTGCAGGTGGCCAAGCAGCTGAAGGAGCAACAGATGGTGATGCGGGGCCACAGGGAGACGTCCATGGTGCACGAGCTCAACCGGTGAGTGCGCTGCCCGCTCCCAGTCGGCGTGTGCGGCTCCTGGGCCTCGGGCACTGGTGGCCTCGGGGTCTCCAGTGGCCATGGGTCTCGTCCTCGGGTGGCAGGACAGGGAAGGTCCCCGCGTCATGTTCATGAACCTGCTAAGTGCTGGGCTCTGGGGACATGGGAACAGATGCCTGGCGGCCCAGCATGGGGCTCTGTAGGGACGGTGCTGGTGGCAAGGGACCCTCACCTCTGCTCATGCTGGTGGCATCCAGGAGCAGGTGCCCAGGACCTGAGCACAGAGGGGGACTCCAGATGGATCTGAGCTGAAGCCCCAGGCCCCGTGGGGCACACCTGGAGGCCAAGGCAGGAGGATGGATGGCAAGGTGGAGGCCAGCCTCAGCAACTCAGTGAGACGTTGTCTCTAAATAAGATATAAAAGGGCTGGGGACGGGGCTCAGGGGTTAAGTGCCCCTGGGTTCAATCCCTGGGACCAAAAAAGATGGTGGATGTGGCAGAGAGGCCAGCAGAGCCGCAGAGGGAGGATGGTGTTTGAAGCAGGGAGGTCAGAGAGGAGAGGAGGCCAGAGATCAGCCGGACCACGGCCGGGTGGCCAGTGGTGGCCGTCACCTTGGGGTGGAGAGGAGGGAGGGTGGGGAGAGGCCCCAGGTGGTAGGTGCCCGGGGCAGGAGGAGCAGCCCCTGCAGGTGGGCCTCATCCTGGATGGACGGCTGCCTCCGGCCTCTCTGGGCCTCTCTGCCACACTCTCAGCTCTTCTTTGCCACTCGGCAGCAGCCACAGTGAGCAGGGCTGTGTCTACAAAGTCAGGTGGCAGGCCAGGTTGTCCTGGGGGCTGTCACTTGGTGACCGTTCCTGAAAGAAGCAACCACTTTAAAAGCCACAATTGCAAATTCCAGGTTGCTCTCTAATCCTTGGTAGGGACAGTGGCAATTTCGAGGGACATCTTCAGCATTTGGGTCTCGTCCCCAGCCCCCGTACTGAGCCCCATCCCCAGCCCTTTTTATATTTTATTTAGAGACAGGGTCTCGCTGAGCTGCTTAGGGTTTTGCAAAGTAGCTGAGGCTGGCCTCCACCTTGCGATCCTCCTGCCTCAGCCTCCCAAGTCGCTGGGGTGACAGGCGTGGGCCCCTGTGTCCGGCAGCCTTTCAGTTTGGACTAGTCACAGTCCCCTAGCAGGGACTAGGTCCCGTAGCGTTAGTGGGGCGCACGGGGTGTTAGCAGATGATGCCCCAGGGAGGTGGGGGACCTCCTGAGGTTCTGGTCTCAGTCATGGGCAAGCCTGGTGGTCACCTGGGGGCTCTGGTGGCCTGGGGCTGACCGCCTGCCCTCCCCCAGGTACATCCCCACGGCGGCCGCCTTTGGGGGCCTGTGTATCGGGGCCCTCTCGGTCCTGGCTGACTTCCTGGGCGCCATCGGCTCGGGGACCGGGATCCTGCTGGCGGTCACCATCATCTACCAGTACTTCGAGATCTTCGTCAAGGAGCAGAGCGAGGTGGGCAGCATGGGCGCCCTGCTCTTCTGAGAGCCACGCCTGCCCGAGGACCAGGGAGGACGCCGGGCGGTGCCTCGGAAGGCAGCGGTGGCCCCGGGCAGCGGAGCTGTGGCGCATGGGGACATCGGCCGGGTGGCGTCTGCCCTCCTGTCCACCGCGAGGCTGGCCACCCCCAGCGGGACCCCTCTCCTCCTCCTGGCTTTGGCAGCTGCAGTCGTGACAGGGACGGTGAGCGCTGTCCCCATCGTCTGTCAGACTTTTGTTTTGGCCTCCCCTCCCCCCTCAGTGACGTGTGCAGCCACCGTGGCGTCCCTGGTCCCCACAAAGGTGGCTTTTTGACTCTGGTTGGAAGCACAAAATCTCTGTGTGTGGCCTTAGGGTGGTCGGGCATCGGGTCGCACTTCCTCTGGGGACATGGACAGCGTCACCAGCATGTCCCTGTTGTCACCAGCGGTGGCACTGTCTGGCTCAAGACTGTTCCCGTGGGGGGCATTGGGTCCCTGGCCACTGGCGGCCGCTCTCCCACTGAG
>NW_026000143.1:909115-910896 GCF_001458135.2 Marmota marmota marmota
GGGGTCCCCGGCCCCGCCCAGGGCCCAGCACCTTCTCACACGTGGCCTTGTCTAGACCCAGTCCCCAGCCGGGCAGCCCCGCCACCAGCCGCCCCCCAGCCCACAGGGGCCTCCGCCGTCCCTCTCCTGCGCCTGTTAGAGGTCAGGGCCTCCCCAGGCCACTGCTGGGGACTCCGTGGCCTCTGGCAGGCAGGTCCAGTCCCCGGCTCCCGGGCTGTGGCTGGAGAGCTCCGGACCTGAGAGGAGCTTGCGGTCCTGCTGGCCCCCTGTGGCCTGGGCTTCCAGCCTGTGGGCGGTGGTCACAGTGGGCGGGTGGGCAGGGGCTGACCCAGCTCCTAGGGGACTGTCACTGTGGACGCCAAAACGGCATAACTGAGATACGGTGGATAAATGAGAAATAAAGGCAACTTTTTACAAACTGCGGGGTCACAGTCTCCTTTCCCCTCAGGCTCATCCCCAGAGGCGCGCTGGCCTGCAGCATGACCTTCCTCCTCCTGGGAGCGCCCCCTTGTGCTCACGCCTGTATCCCCGTGACTAGGGAGGCTGAGGCAGGAGGATCATGAGTTGGAGGCCAGCCTCAACAATTTAGTGTGAGGCCCTCAGCAACTTGCGAGACCCTGTCTCTAAATATAAAAAGGGCTGGGGTGGGGCTCCGTGGTCCAGCAGCCCTGGGGTTCAGTCCCTGATACAGGGAGAACCCCAAGTCGGGAACCTCCTGCCCCGGGAAGCACCAGGAGGCAGATGGGAGGCCAAGCTCTGAGCTCTGCCTACCCCAGGGTCCTGCCTGCTGGGATCTAGTTGAGGCCGGGAATGAGGGGGTCCTGGCCACCCCTGGCTCCCACCCCCTGGGTTTCCTTCCCACCGCTGACCCCCATCTGCGTGCTGGCCTGGCCTCATCCTCTGGAGGATAATACCCATGAGCCTCCGGGTGGGCGGCCCAGGGAAGTGCACAGCTTCCTGATGAGGACCAGTGCCTGAGCCTGTGGCACCAGCCCGAGCTTCAGCACCCACCTCACCCCTTGCCCCACACCTTCTGGGACCACATCTGTCCATTCTAGAAGCTAAATTAAAGCCTGGATGAGAAGCAAACCGAAGGGCATCAGGAAAGGTCTAGCAGTTTCCATGAAGCCAGAACACTGGATGCCCTTCCCCTCAACTCTGAAAGGAGCCGGGCCTACAAGGACTTGGACAAGAGCCTCCATGACCCCAGCCTCGTGGCGCACGCCTTGAATCCCAGCAACTTGGGAGGCTGAGGCAGGAGGATCGCAAGTTCGAGGCCAGCCTCAGCAACTTAGCAAAACTCTGTCTCAAAAAATAGGGCTGGGATGTGGCTCCGTGGTCGGCCACCCGACGGAACCTCCAGTCCCTACAAATTAAAAAGAATCCGCTCAACACCGGGTGACAGGGGCCCAGGGATCGCGTGTCAGTTCCAAAGCGCAGGACACTGGACGTGGCACGGAGAGCGCAGAGGATGATGGGGTGACGGGGAGCGTCTGATGGACGGCTCTGGGGGCTCCTCGGCGAGTCCCCAGCCTTGCACTTGGTAAGTCCCCAAGTCAGTGTCGCACAGACGCCTCGATCTGGTTGGGGGTCTCCGGAGACGAGGCCTGGGGAGCTGGAGGTGGGGGACAGGAGGCCGAGGGCGGGCACCACCGGGCAATTTGGGTTCTGGTCCCAGGGACTGGACCCCGGGGCGCCTACCCGACGACCCCGTCCCAGCCCCTTAGAGACAGGCCTCGCTGAGTGGCTGAGGCTGGCCTCCACCTGGCGACCCTCCTGCC
>NW_026000143.1:910905-933738 GCF_001458135.2 Marmota marmota marmota
GAGCTGGCCCTCGGGTGTCTCCTTGCTGCCAGGTCCTCTTCCTGGAGGGACCCGGATTGGGGGCTCCTCTCAATCCTGGCTGCTTGGGTGGCTCATCACACACCACCTCCCAGGTCCATGGGATATGGTCACACACCCCCAGCGATAGGAGACGGAGGCCCATCTTACAGATGGGGAAACCGAGGCTCAAGAACCGAAAGGGGCAAATGCTTGTCATCCAGCAATTTGGGAGGCTGAGGCAGGAGGATCGCAAGTTGGAGGCCAGCCTCAGCCACTTAGCAAGGCCCTAAGCCACTCAGGGAGACCCTGTCTCTAAATAAAATCTATATAGGGCTGGGGACGGGGCTCAGAGGGTGAGGGACCCTGGGTTCAGTCCCTGGTGCCAAAACCAAAAGCCCTCCAGGTTCTGGGTTCTCACTCCCACAGTGGTCCCTGAGAGCGGGCAGGGATTGATGGCCACCCAGTCCCCTACTGGGAGGCACCCAAGAGCCTGGGCCCAGCTGTGACCCATTGAGCCACTTCCGGGGACCAGCCCCCACCCCCCACCTAAACATCACAACCATTTTTCAGGCTGGAGCTGAAATAGCACAAAAAATGGGGGTGCTGTAATGGCCGCTAGATTGCGTGTCAGCGCGATAAGATGTGACAAATCCCCTGCTACCGCCCGGGCTGTGTCCCGCCAGTAATGGATGGAGACACTGCCCGCCGTGGGCGAGGGACGGCTCGTAAAGACTTCCTCTGGGAGATGAATGTGATCATCAGGGCCCACAGAGGGGACTCGGGGACTCGGAGGAAATGCAGGCCACCCAACCTGCCCACCCAGGGCCACCTCCGCCCAGAGCCAGCGGGCCACCTCCCTGACACCTGAGGAGCAGGAAGCAGAAGACCACACCCCCCTCTGGTCGCCAGGGCACCTCTGTCCCAACCCCCAGCTGGGGCCTGCTGTCACCATGGCCTCTGGCCTGTTCCTGGGAAAGGTTGGGGCCTGGGTCAGAGGAGGGGCCAGGGCGGAACCTGCCCTTAGAGGTCAGATGTGAAGACGCGCAGCGGCCTCCAAGTACCCAGGACTCTAGTGAGGCCAGTGCCACGCACCAAGGGAGGGGTGCGGCCCAGGGCGCTCAGGGCTGTCACAGCCAGTCGGCTTCCATCTTTTGGGGGACACTAGGGATTGAACCCAGAGGCCCTTAACCCCTGAGCCCCGTCCCCAGCCCTATTCTGCATTTTATTTAGAGACAGGGTCTCACTGAGCTGCTTAGGGCCTCGCTTTGGCTGAGGCTGGCCTCCACCTTGGGATCCTCCTGCCTCAGCCTCCTGAGCTGCTGGGATGACAGGCGTGGCCACTGCACCTGGCTTCTTGGAACTTTTTACAACCACGTGAGGCCCTGGGTTGGATGTCCACTGCCACAAGGGGAGCAGTTTCAGATGTGCAGAGCAGTGTGACGGTGGAGAGTGTTCCTGTGTGTCACCTGTAGTAGGCGCCCAGTCACCACCTGCACCACGCCTTCTGTTTGACCTGATGCCCCTTTTTGTGTCCTGAAATCCCAGCCAGGGACCTTGTTGTGCCATCTCTAGAGGCTTATTCTGGGCTGTGACCTTTTCTTCGATGGCCCTTGTTCTTGGTGACCTCAATGGTTCGGGGGAAGGACTGGTCAGGTGCTGTCCCCCGGGTCCCTCAGGTGAGCTCATGGCCTGACCAGGACCCTGGGTGTGGGGAGCCCCTGTGCCCTTGTGTCTGCTGAAGCACTCGCTGTGGACGCGTCCTGTTGGTGCTGACCGCCACCTCCTGGCTGGGTCGAGGGGACGGCTTCAGACCCACAAGGTCCTGTCACCTGTAGAGGGTGGTGTCCTGGGCTCGGTGGCTGCACATTGACCTCAGTGACTTGGCCGATCCCAGCCCCCATGATGGCCAAGTTCCTCTGATGTCAGCGTGACTCTCGGAGACGTCACTGCGCACTGGGTGACAACCCAGAACGACTCTGTCTGGTCACTCAGGCTGGTGCAGCTGGGCCGTTGAGAGCCTTCTGTTGGCTGCTGGGTCCCTTCAGTGTGTCCCCATCACTGACCACCTCAGGGTTAGAGGGCCACTGAGTGAGCGGGAGGGGGCAGCCCTGGCAGGTGGCCATTCTAGAAGGTTCCTCTCCAGCAGGCCGAGCACAGCGTGCTTAAGCACACGGAGGCGTCCCCCACACGGGCAGGACCTCACTGCCAGGGTGTGGGGACATGGGACCGAGTGGACGAGGAGACAGTGGGCAGAGGTGGAGGGAAAGCTCAGGATTCACCCTGGCCCCGCTGTCCCCTGCGCCACAGTGAGCAGTGGGGGACACAGAGGCACCCTCCTGGGGACAGGGCCCAGAACCCACACCTTTGGCCTCGAGACCAGGCCATGTTGGAAGAAATGTCACAATAACAGATAATTAAGGTACGACCTGTCATCCCAGTGGCTTGGGAGGCTGATGCAGGAGGATCGCAAGGTGGAGGCCAGCCTCAGCAGCTTAGCGAGGCCCTGAGCAACTCAGCGAGACCCTGTCTCTAAATAAAAATGTCCTTGGGTTGAATCCCTGGTACGTACCCCCCACCAAAAAAAGTTCAAAGGAGGGAGGGGGAGGGGAGGTGACACCCAAGTGACATTTAAGATTTTATTTAAAAACACCTCAGGGAGGGAGGATTCTACCAAAGCAATCGCAAAAGTTATAATTTAAAAAAAAAAAAAATAAATGCTCTTCAGACACAACTAACCACAGCGCAGACCTCACGTGAGCGGGGCGGGCCGGGCCCAGGCCGTGCACGCTGCCCTCGGGGGGCCGCAGTGTCCCGTGCAGTCATCCGGGTCACTTCATGTACTTGTCCTGCTGGTCAGCCAGGATCTTGGCCGAGGACTTGGCGTCGTAGAAGAGCTCGCTGATCTCCTCCACGTGCTCCTTCTCGATGCTGTCCTTCCCGTTGATCTTGGCCAGCAGGTTGGCTGGGGTCAGCAGCTGCACCGAGTACCTGCCGTGGACCGTCGGGCCAGGGGTCAGCAAAGGACAGAGCTTCCATGACTGGGAACATCACAGTCACAGCCCCAACAGAGAGGCCACCGGTGTGATGTAAGGGCTGGTCCTCACACCTTAACCCTAGACTAGAAACTCCCCAGACTGGGCACAGTGGCTTCCCAGGGGCTCAGGAGGCTGAGGCAGGAGGATCGCAAGGTGGAGGCCAGCCTCAGCCACTTAGCGAGGCCCTATCTCTAAATAGAATACAAAAAGGGCTGGGGACAGGGCTCAGGGGCAGGGCACCTGCCTAGCACTTGCGAGGCCCTGGGTTTGCTCCTCGGCACCACATAAAAATAGATAAATAAAAATAAAGGCCCCGTGCGTCTCCAGCTAAGAAAGGTCTTTAAAGTCACCCCCCACCCAAGGCGGCTTGCAGCTGTGAGCTCAGCCAGACCCCAGGGACACGCGGAAGTTGAGGAAATTGGTCACAGGGCCTTGTGGGCTGTCGGGGACACCGTCCCTGGTCTGTAGAGCCCACTGTCCTCGCGCACCTGGGCAGGAGCCAGGGGCCAGGGGAGAGGCTGGGCTGGCGAGGCCCCCACGGAGCCCAGGCTCTGGCTCTGTCCATCTCCTGTCCCAGAGGACAGTGGCAGAGTTAGTGACCTCCTGCAGAGGGAGTGCCAGCGGCAGGACAAGGGGGACCTCTCTCGTCAATCTAGCTTTTACAAGCCACTGCAGACGCTCAGCAGCCTAGGCCACAGTGTCCCGGGACTTGTCACACCTAGAAGCCCAGAGACAGCCTGAGCCCTGGGCAGCCTCCACCTGGGCCCAGGAGGCCACAGCCTCACCTCAGAGTGGTCTCGGTGCCGATCTCCCCCAGGTGGTTGAGCGCCTCCTCACTGATGTTGATCCCCTCCGTCTGGGCTCGGATCTTAATGATCTTTCAGAGAAAAAAAAACACGATCAACAGTGTCCGGGCCCCAGGCACAGTGGTGCACGCCTGTCATCTCAGCATTGGGAGGCTGAGGCAGGAGGATCGCAAGGTACAGGCCAGCCTCCGCCACTTAGAGAGGCCCTGAGCCACTCAGCGAGATCCTGTCTGTAAATAAAATGCAAAAAGGGCTGGGGACGGGGCTCAGGGGTGGAATGCCCCTGAGTTCAATCCCTGGTACCAAATAAATAAGCGACAGGGCCCAAATGTCCCCTTTATCCAGTGCTTTAAAATGACCCTGTGCAGCGTCTCATGCTGCAAGACTGGGGACTGGGAGGCTGGCTGCACCCTCTGGGAGACCCGGGCCACCTGCATGGCCGGTGTCCTGCTCACTGACTAAAGAGTGCCTGGTGTCCCCCTCTGTCCCTGCACCCCAGCCCCCGAGGCTCCAGCCTCCCTCCGCAGCCTGGGACCGAGAGGAGCCATTTTTATTTGCGAGGGGAACAGGACAGGCCAATAAATCAGAAAGTGTCCCCAGGATCCGGCAGCCCGCACAGCATCGGGGGGCCATGTCATCTGTCAGCCGGTGACGCCTGTCGTGGGGTCCTGGGGAGCTGCGGGGCGGCCACGGCGGGAGGCCGGGCTCGGTGCGCGGGGTCCCGGGGGCGCTGGGTGTTAAGGGGCGGTGATGAGGTGGCGTGTGGCTCGGCCGAGATAACCGGGACCTGGCGCCTGGTCCACACGGGGATTTGTCACTCTGGCAGCTTCGTAAACAAGGTCTCAAGGAGCCCGGGCTTCAATTAGAGCCATAAAAACACTCCAGGGGTGGAGGCCCGGGGACTGGGGACACCCAGTCCTCCAGCTGTGTCCGAGCCTGCCCGCCGGCTGTCCAGAGGGACAGAGCCAGGGACCCAGGGAGGCTGAGCATGCTGCGAGGCCAGCAGGGTGGGGTCCAGGTGACCAGGCCAGCGTGTACCCCAGGAAGCAACCCCCATGCAGGCCACCACTGCTGCAAGGTGCCCCAGCAAAGCCCTTCAGCTGGGCTCAGAGAATGACAGGCCTGTCGTCCCAGCACTGGGGAGGCCGAGGCAGGAGGATCGCAAGGTGGAGGCCAGCCTCAGCCAAAGCAAGGCCCTAAGCTGCTCAGTGAGACCCTGTCTCTCAATAAAATGCAGAACAGGGCTGGGGACGGGCTCAGGGACGAGGGCCCTGGTTTGGTCCCTGGCTGTTGGCAGGTCCCTGTTTCTTATTCTCTCCCTCAAACTTGGCCAAAGGGGGTTAAAGGTGAGAACAGGCAAGACCCAGGGGAACAGAGGCTCTGGGACACTGGACAATGTCCCCGTAACCCACGCACCCTGCAGACGCGGGGACAGAGCCTCTGGGTAACAGGAGCTGCCCAGGGTGGTGGGGGCCGGCAGGGAAGGCGGGAGGGGACGGCGACAGGGGTGCACCTGCTTCATCTCCTGCGGCGAGTAGAGCATGGTGCGGATGATCATCACGCGGTCCAGCAGGTCCAGGGGGATCCCGTGGGGAGAGGTGACGTCCTCGGTGCCCCTGTGAAGGCCAAGAGGAGTCCCATCACCTACGCTTGTCTGAGACAAGATGCTGGACACTGGGAACTGGGAAGGGGACACTGACAGCCACAGAGAGCGAGGGGGTGACCCCAAGGAAGCCGAGCCAGGGACAGGTAATACGCTGACCCTCAGGTGGCCCCAGAGAACCTCCTTTTTGCTGATTTTGGGAGGCTCCACCACAGAGCCCCGTCCCCAGCCTTTTTAAATTTTTGTTTAGAGACAGGGTCTCGCTGACTTGCTTGGGGCCGCACTGAGGCTGGCCTCCAACTCGTGATCCTCCTGCCTCAGCCTCCTGAGCCACTGGAATTACAGGTGTGCGCCACTGCTCCTGGCTGGACAATGATTTCTTAAATATGAGGCCAAAAATACAAAAGAAAAAGCAGACTAACTGCAATTCTTTGTTTTTTTGTATGTGTATGTGATGCTGGGGCTGGAACCCAGGGCCTTGGGCACACTGGGCAAGCACTCCACCACTGAGCCACCACTGAGCACAATCAACTAGGGCTTTAAATCAAAATTCAAAACTCGTTTATGTCAAAGTCCCTGTTCTAACACTGAAAAGACTACCCTGAGCATAGAAAATACAAATCACACACAGGATAAACATCTAGTATCCACAATATATAAAGAGCTCTTACAATTCAACAAGAAAAAGATAACATGAATAAAAAAGGGGCAAGGATACGTACAGATATTTTTACAAAGATATACAAATAGCCAATAAATAAAAATGGCACTATTGCTGGCCCTTGGGAAATGCAAATCAAGTGAGAGGCCACTGCACACCCACCAGGACATCTACAGTGGGACAGTAACAGACGTCGAGTGGCACGCGGAAAAACCCAGACCCTCAGACATTCCCGGAAGGAGTGTGGCAATGAAGCCGTCCTCTGGCAGGTCCTTGGAAGGTCAGAGGTGCCGTGTGACCCAGCAGCTCCCCCCTCCACACAGATCCAAAAGAAACTGCGGTCCCCACACAGCTGTGGCGGTGTCACCCCCACAGCCAAACCACCTGACGTGTTCCGGGTGACAGGTGCACAGATCCATGAGCTGGGGAATGTGCCACGCGGTGGGCGCTCCTCAGCCACCGGAAGTTCAAGTGCCTCCCAGCGACTTGGGAGGCCGAGGCAGGAGGATCGTAGCTGGAGGCCAGCCTCAGCAAAAGCAAGGTGCTAAATAAGCAGCTCAGCGAGACCCTGACTCTAAATGGAGCAGGCGGGGGGTGGGCCTTGAAGCCAGGTGCTCCTGGGGCAGCCGGGCGGGCTGACACCAGGCTGCAGCAGCTGGCGTCAGGGGACTTGGGGGACCCGACCACACAACGCTGCCCATGAGCCTGGGTCACTCGCTTAGATCCCAAGGGCAGGGGAACGGCCACTGGCAGGGACCCGCGGGGGCCTGGTGCTGCGGCCCTCTAGCTCCTGAGACAGGGCTTCTCCACGGAGAGCCACCAAATTCCCAGCAGCCAGTCTGGGCCCATGGGGGGTCACTTCCGGCTCTAGCTGTCCCGAAACACTTGGACCACGGGATCCTTTTCTAACTCCCACCCCAGCGTGCATTCTCAGGGCTCGTCCCCATGGCCCTCGGCTGCTGGCGGGGAGGCCTCTAGCGCAGGGGCCCAGGGAGGGCCTGGGAGCCAAGGAACGTCACCCAGCTGTGGCGCAGGTGGCACGGCCGCTGGGCTAAAGATGTGTCCAAGCCATTCTGCAGCAGACCCCCGTCCCCACAGCCTGGGGCAGCTGTGCAGAGGCACCACTGTGTCCCAGGGAAGGTCTGGGACAAAGGCACTACTGTCCTTACTGGTTTTGTTACTGGAGAGACCTGTGTCCTTGTCAGTGTTTATAGCAGCTCAATACACAGTAGCTGAGCTGTGGAGCCAGCCTAGGTGCCCCTCAGCAGATGGACGGATAAAGAAACTGGGGTCCATATACACAGTGGAATATTACGCAGCCATCAAGAAGGATGCGATGATGGCATGTGCAGGTAAATGGGTGGAGCTGGAGACGATCGTGCTGAGTGAGATGATGAAGCGGGCTCAGGTCACCAGAGTGGCCCCGCCTCCTCGGGCCTTTGCTCCCCACAGGGACGTTGAGCCTCAGAGACCCGTGGAAACCCTGCCCATCAGGGCCAGGCTCAGGGTCACCGTGCGCTCCCTTCGTCCCATCCTGACTTGTGACGTCGTGGGTGGGCACAGACCCGGGGAGCCAGGAGCCGGCAGCACCTACCTGATGACACAGTTGCCTCGGTTGGAGGCAAAGATCACGATGGGGGCGATGGAAGATTCGAGAGCTCGGTGCAGGTAGGTGAAGCACTCGATGTCCAGCATGTGCACTTCGTCCACGAACAGCACGCCGGGGACAAGCTCGGCCACGCCCTGGTCGATGTACTTGTTCACCACCTTGTTGATCTCGCCCCGGAGTTTGTCTAGGAGACGGAGACGGGCAGGGTGACAGCCGGCGGGGGAAATGTCACCTCTCTTCTCCCCACCTCGATTCCCTCCAGAGCAACCCTGCAGCCTGCTTCTCCTCCTGGCTCTGACCCCGGCTGGGCACTGACCCATCCCAGTTTGGGTGTCATCATTTGAAAACAGGAATCAGGCCGGATGCAGGGGCACAGGCCTGTCACCCCAGCAGAATGGGAGGCTGAGGCAGGAGGATCGCAGGTTGGAGGCCAGCCTCAGCCACTGAGCAAGGTCCTAAGCAACTCAGCGAGACCCTGTCTCTAAATATGAGGTAAAAAGGGCTGGGGACGGGGCTCCGGGGTTAAGAGCCCCTGGGTTCAATCCCTGTACCCCACCCCAAAAAAACAGGCATCATTGCACCAAAATGCCACAAAAAACCTTCCTTGGAGCCATCCAGTTGGGAGCTCCAGGGAGATGCGTTTTCATATGCAAATTCTCCTCTGCTGCACCAGCCCTTTTTGGGGGCCCTGTGTGACAATGCTCAGGTTAATTAACTTTCAATCAAGTGCAGTGACAATCCTGTGCGGCGGGAAACCTGAGCACCGAGGGTCGAGCAGGAGCCCAGCCTCCACCCCAGAACCATCAGCCCCTGCGGAACGGCGGGCCCGCCTCAGGTCGCAGCCCTCATCTTCCAGACCAGCGCCCGCTGTCACTGGGATGGAGCTGCTCACAAAGAACCAGGATCTGAGGCCTGTCCTCGCCCAGAGCCATCGCGCGGGCTGTCAAAACCGAGTTAGAGACGGAATCTGCTCTTGGCCACTCGCTGAGGAGCTCAGGCGGCTGCGAGGCCTCAAGGCGACAGTGGATTCACGTTTAACTTATGTTTTCAGGGAGTAAAGAGGTCATGGGCCCGAGAAGGACATAAAATTGGGGAAGAGACGGGCAGGTATGGTAGCCCAGGCCTCTCATCCCAGCAGCTGGGGAGGCTGAGGCAGGAGGATCGCAAGGTGGAGGCCAGCCTCAGCCACTTAGCCAGGCCCTGAGCCACTCAGCGAGACCCTGTCTCTAAATAAAATGGAAAAAGGGCTGGGGAGGCCTCGCCACGTGTCCTACCTGTGATCTCTGTCTTCTTTGGCTTCATCAACTGTCCCATCATGGACAGGATGTCTTGTCCCCCCTGCAGGAGAGATGACTATCTAAGGCAGCTACCAAAGCCCATCCTCCTGTGTCCTGTGGGTCCCTGATGTCACTCCACTTGGAACCCTGAGGTGGACAGGCCCAGCACAGCTCCCCTGGGAAGGATGAGGGGCTCCTAAGCACAGAGGGATCCTAGAGGTCTCCCCTGACCTGCAAGAACCAAGCAGAGCCGTGCGCAGTGGCACGTTGTCTGTAAAAATTCGGGAGGCTGAGGCAGGAGGATCGCAAGGTGGAGGCCAGCCTCAGCCACTTAGTGAGGCCCTGAGCGACTCAGCGAGACCCTGTCTCTAAATAAAGTATAAAAAGGGGGCTGGGGACGGGGCTGTGACAGCGCCTGGGCATCAGGACAAAGGGGCCGAAGCTGCTGTCGTGCTCATTGCTCAACCTCCCACAGGGAACAGCCGCGGCGGCCTCCAGGAGGGAGGCCCTTGTTCCCGGGGCCTGTACCTGGGGCCTGGCGTTGGCCACGTCCAGGTCGTGCAGCGTCACGTCCTGGATGATCTCCTTCTTCTTGTGCACGTCGCCCTTGGGCAGGGGCACGTACTCCTCGGCCTCCAGGTCGAACTCGGTGGCGTAGGTGTCGCAGCGGCCCTGCCTCTGCCAACAGAGCCCCGGGCACCCTCAGCACACGGGGCTCAGGGGCAGAGAGGTCCCCCTGCCCCCAAGGTGCCCTCCGCCTGCGCCTCGCTGGGCTCCCAGACCCGCCCAGACGACACCTGAGACTTTCTAGAACATTCTCTGCCCTTTCTTTTTGCTCCTGATAAAGGAGCCTCCAGGGGACTCACTGGGGCGGGGCGGGCTCCTCTCGGTGGTGATTTATGGGTGACACCAGGCCTGAGGCTCATCCATTACCGGGGAGGCGCGGCCACCGCGGGACACAGCATCAGATAGAGGAGGAGCCGCCTGGCGGTCCCCAGGCTCAGGACTCAGGGAGGGACACCAGGGAGATAAAGGAAGATGGAAGACACCGCCTGGTGCAGCGGGAAGGGACGAAGGCTGTCTGGTCCCTGTCCCCCAAGGGTCTGGGTCTTAACACTCTGCCTGCTGAGGTCACGAGGACAGGAAGCAGAGAAGCCAAGTTGACTTAGGTCAAGGGACAGCTGCTGGCCCCCCTCCCCATGCACACTGAGGAAAGTGACGCCCTGGTGCCCCAGGTCCCCCTGGCAGACCCTCAGGCGCGGCGCTGTCCCCGGGGAGCAGACGTACCTTCACGGCCCCGCTGTTGGCCTCAATGTAGATGACGTCCCCGGCCTCCACTCGCTCCTTCTGGAGACTTTCAAAAATGCTGGGGTCCAGCTAAAACCAAACCCAACCAGACAAAGGGGGACTCAGAGGACGTGATGCATGTTCCCGTTCCTTCTGACCCCGAGGGAAGGCACCTTGCCCGAAGAGACCTGAGGGGCCAGGCGCAGCAGTGCACACCTGTCATCCCAGGGACTCAGGAGGCTGAGGCAGGAGGATCGCCAGGTGGAGGCCAGCCTCAGCCACTCAGCGAGGGGAGAGTTCTTTCAAAACAATATGAAGCAAAATAAAAAAGGCAGGTACCGGGCTCTCGGCTTAGGCCCTCCTGAGTTCAATTCACAGGACTAAACAGAGAGAGAGACACACAGACAGACAGACAGACACCCCAGGCAGCCAGCGACCCTGGGAGCGGGTGGGTGTGAGGGCATGTGACAGGGTACCACAGCCTGGACTGGGGGCTTAGCCCACCAGGAGGAGAACCTGAGGGTGACCGTGTCTGCCTGCAGGGGACAAGAGACGGTCACCACTACTCCTCTTGGCCTTGACTTCAGGGGTTGCAAAGTGGGAGGAGCATTCTCGCAGGGACCCGGCTGTCCTCAGAGGGGACCTGTCTGTGGCCCCGCCCCACGGCACCCCTCAGGATCGCCACCGCAGCGCCAGTCCTCGGGCTGGGGTCCCCAAAGCTTCCTGCCTAGCCACCCGAGGCTGCATTTGACGTGGCCCGTGATCCCGGGTCTCTGGGCCTCGGGCTCCTCCTCTAGGTGACAGCGCCCAGAAGCACCCACAGAGGAGTCCAGCTCTGAAGGGCCACATAAGCTGGAATCCCCCCACACTGTCTGGGTCGGAGGCTGAGGAAGGAGGATCACCAAGGTGGAGGCCAGTCGAGACCACGCAGCTAGGCCCTGGGGCTGGGGGCAGCTCAGTGGCAGGGCGCTGGTTCACCACGGCCAGGGCCCTGGGTTCGAGTCCCAGGACCACAGAAAAGCAGATCCCCGCGGCCTCCAGTTCCCAGGGCTGTGCACACATCCCGGGGTGACGGTGTCTACGGGGCCTTGCTCTTCCCCAGGAGGTGTGCACTGGGCAGGGACAGCAGCCTCTGCAGGGAGCCGGCTGCCGCACAGGTCCCGAGGCTGAGCTTCTGGGGACACACACCTGAGCTCTGTCCCAGAGTCCAGAGTCAACACCCACTGCAGGGCTCCCTCGGCGGGAGGGGACCCCCAAAAGGCCAATCCAGAAACAAGGTCAGTACGTGGTGGCCAAAGGCCAGGGGGAGGTCAGCAGGTGGCCATTCATGGGAATGAGGTCCCTCATGTGCTAGAATTAAGATGGGGGGGAGTGAACTGTGTCACACATAAAAGTCCCATGGGCCACATACACAGGACCAGGGCTGGGGAGTCCCCAGGCCAAGATTCATTAGCCTCCTTCCAACTCAGACACTTGAAAACTTCACAATGTCCCTGAGGTCCTTCTGTCCCAACATGTCACACATGGGAAAACATGTGGAGGGCACCAGGGATTGAACTCAGGGGCTCTTAACCCCTGAGCCCCGTCCCCAGCCCTATTTGGTCTTTTATTTAGAGACAGCGTCTCGCTAAGTTGCTGAGGGCCTTGCTGAGTGGCTGAGGCTGGCCTCCAACTGGCAATCCTCCTGCCTCAGCCTCCAGAGCCGCTGGGGTGACAGGCGTGGGCCACTGTGCCCGGCTGGCCAATGGTCATCATGTGGGGGACGAGATGGCAGAAGCAATTTCTTGACTTCACCCCACGACTCCCAGGAGCAATGAGAAAAGGAAGAGACCTACGTGCAAGCCCTCTACCGAGTGTCCCTTTATACCACACGGTGTTAAGCCGAGTGTCCCATGTGGCATCAACAGTGCAGAGGCCAAGGAAAGGGGGACACAGAGGTCACATCACCTGCCCGGTGCCACAGTGCGGAGGACAGGGCTCAGGAGGGACCCACCTTGAGCTGCTTGGTGCCCTTGGCTGTCTTGAGCCCTATGATCACGTGGCTGATGGTCTTGCCGTAGCCGCCCATGGGGTTCTCGGTCTCACACGGCGTCAGCTCGGTCACCTCCCCCTCGTAGACCTCCTTGGTCTCCTTTATCCGCAGCCCTGGGAGGCACGGCCGATGGGGACACGGTGAGAAGTGGGACCCTCCCCACCAACAACCTTGGTACCTCAAAAGTGCCACAGCACAAGAGCTGACAAGTCACCTCACAAGACAACCCGGAGACACCATCCTGGGTACAGAGCTACACTACGGGGAGCAGTGGCCCACGCCTGTCATCCCAGCAGCCCGGGAGGCCGAGGCAGGAGGATCGCCAGGTGGAGGCCAGCCTCAGCCACTGAGCGAGGCCCTCAGCCACTCAGGGAGACCCTGTCTCTAAATAAATGCAAAGTAGGGCTGGGGACAGGGCTCAGGGGTCGAGGGCCCCTGGGTTCAATCCTTGGTACAAAAATAAATAAATAAATTTCTCAAACAACATGAAGGTGATCAGAAAACTCTTGTCAAGCTTGGAAAATTCTGGGCTTTTAAGCCTACTTTGATTTTTCTAACAGAACCTCTTCTATTCTGCAGAGAGAGAATTCCTCCAAATGGAATGCCGGCCCCTCCTCACTGTCAGGGGACAGTGACATGGAATTCCTCCGGGAGGGGAAGGGAGCCCTCCGTCTCTCAGCCGCTCCTATTTGTTTAGAAGTTTCTCGGTGGTGACAAGTGGACAGGGGAAGGCCCGGCGGACAATGGGCCGGCTGTTGGCCAGGAGAGGGGCCGCGGGCGCTATCTCTGGCCACGACAGCACAAATGACACGGGTTTCATCTGCTGGCTCGGGTTTCCAAGTCCCTGACAGGGACCTTCATCACGTCAAGGAAGCGGCCCAGACGGGGACAGATGACCGCTCCCCCCCACCCCTGCAGCCTCGCAGGAATTCAAAGGTGCGGGGACAGCAGGCTCCTGTCTGAGGGGCGTCCACAGCCTGCCCTTTCATTCTGTGGCAGGATCTAGAAGTTTCTCTTCACCTGCTGCCATCAAAAGCCCCGGCTGTGTCCCCCACCGCACCCCACCCCAGGGGCCACTCCCAACCAAGGTGCCTGGTGACCTCTACTTTCTTCAAATTTTAAAGCCTTTTAATTCAAACACAAGCAACTGTGTGGAGACCAGTTTTATCAGGTTTTTGTCTCACAGCAATGATCTTGATTATAATTTTTATTTAGTCGTAGATGGACACAGCACCTTTGTTTTATTTATTTACTATTATGTGGTGCTGAGGATCAGACGCAGGACCCTGCACATGCTAGGTGGGTGCTCTACCACTGAGCCCCTGCCCCAGCCCCCAAAAATGTATTTTTTTTAAATTTAAGTTTTAAAAAATATTAATATTCAGGTATTTGAAAGATTGTGATATCTTATTGGTCACATTTTTGGGGGTTCTTTTTGGTACCAGGGATTGAACCCAGGGGCCCTCAACCCCATGAGCCCCGTCCCCAGGCCTTTTTATATCTTATTTAGAGACAGGATCTCACTGAGTTGCTCGGCCTCACTAAGTGGCTGAGGCTGGCCTCCACCTGGCGATCCTCCTGCCTCGGCCTCCCGGGCTGCTGGGATACCTGGCTGCTCTTGCCAGTCTTGTCAACGGTACCAAAAGAACACAGCAGTACAATCAACTCGTCACAGAAGCATTTTCAAGACGAAAGGCTTCAAAGCACCACAGAAGCAACAGCCATGTCTCACTCCGATGTGACACTCACCGATGGCCCTGCGGAAGTTCTCCATCAGCACCTCTGTCTTCTTGATCTCCGTGGAGTAGACTTCGCTCCCCACCATGGGGCAGAAAGGCACCTTACTCCCCAGCTCCTGAGCTATCGCCAGGGCCAGGGCTGTCTACAGAGGCGAGAAAGGAAAGGTTTTCATTTTACAGTCCTGAAAACATAATCCAAACCCATCTATAAAAAATTTATTCAAGAGGCTGAACATGGTGTCGCACGCCTGTGATCCCCGAGATTCAGGAGGCTGAGGCAGGAGGATCGCCAGGTGGAGGCCAGCCTCAGGCACTTAGCAAGGCCCTGAGCAACTCAGCGAGACCCTGTCTCTAAATAAAATAGAAAAAGGCTGGGGACAGGGCTCAGGGGTTAAGCGCCCCTGGGTTCAATCCCTGGGACCAAAAAAAATAATATTAATCAATCAGGAAGGATTTATTCCATGACCTTCAATTCATGTTAAAAGGGCGGCGAATAGTGGATGATTCGTGAGGCCGAATCTGGAAGCCATGGGTTGGTCAGCACAAGCTCCCCTGACCGTGCCCTGTGGTCAACTACAAATTGATGCTCGGTGACCTAACTCTGGTTGGCAGATGCTAAAGAGAACCAGATGTCACAGGCGTCTCGTCAAATGCCAAGTTATGGGAAGCAAATGTTCTCTAGTGGGCCCAAGACTGGGAAATGCCAGGCCTCTGAGTGCCATTCCTTCCTCCCTCCCGTCCCCAGCCCCATTTTGCATTTATTTAGAGACAGGGTCTCACTGAGTTACTTGGGGCCTTGCTGAATGGCTGAGGCTGGCCTCCACCTTGCGATCCTCCTGCCTCAGCCTCCCGAGCTGCTGGTTTACAGGTGTGAGCCACGGAGCCTGGTTTTCATGCCCACCTTCTACCCAGGATGTCTCTTCCCTGTTCTTTCACAGCCCCCAACTCCCCATTCTCAGTTTCCAGTGTCAAAAAACGGTGACCACGTCCCACTGAACAGCATCCCCAACTCCCTCCACCTAATAGAGAAGGGGTAACCATTACATTTCCATCTAAATAGGATAAATACTGGGTTAGGAATGGCTTCATGTCCGTCTAGCTTTCTCCAATTAAAAGCTCATGGAAGGGGCCGGGCTGGGGTCCAGTGGTCGAGCACTTGCCTGGTATGTGCGGGGCCCTAGGTTTGATCCTCAGCACCGCAAAGTAATAAATAAATAAAACAAAGGGTTTGTGTCCGACTACAACTAAGAAATATTATATATATATAAAAGTATCAAAAACAGTCACAGAAGAAAGGCACATAGACCTACCCTTTCCTATGGAACTATATAGATCTCACTGATCTTCCCATAGTCTGTCATCTTGGAAGTCTAACTTGTATTTTATGGGTTAAGAAGCTGAGAGCTGGGTGTGGGGTGCACCCCTGTCATCCCAGCAGGTCTGCAGGCTGAGGCTGGAGGATCGTGAGGTAGAGGCCAGCCTCAGCCACTTAGCAAGGCCCTGAGCAACTCAGCAAGACCCTGTCTCTGAATAAAATAGAAAACAGGGCTGGGGACGGGGCTCAGGGGTCGAGAGCCCCTGGGTTCAATTCTTGGGGTTCAATTCTTGGTAATCCCCCCCCCCCCAAAAATGAAGACGACTTGGACAAGTTAATATTCCTGTAAGTGCACAGCGTACGGCATTCCAGCCTCAAAAAACTTCCCCCCGACACAGGACTTCCTCATCCACCATCAGACACCACACAACCCACCCTGGCAACTCCATATGCACAACTTCAGAATCAGAATTCAAGCTTTTATTTCACAACCGATTATATTTCTGCTTCTGAAAGGTCAGGAGCCTGCCCCAGGTCTCCCAGCTGATGAGTCAATACCCACCAAGCCGCAGCCCAGAACTTTATATTTTTTATTTTTGAACAGGATCACATTAAGTTGCTTAGAGCCTGGCGAAACTGCTGAGGCTGGCCTCCACCAGGGGATCCTCCTGTCTCAGCCTCCAGAGTCACTGAGATGACAGGCGTGGGCCACAGCACCTGGTAAGAGCCACTTCTTTACATAGAAGAGCACAGGCCTCGACTCTCCTGGGCCAAGAGGCCCTTCCAGAGAACAAGCCATGCCCAGACCAGGAGCTCTGGGAAGCCTGAGGATCTGGCCACCCCCTTGCAGATCCCAGCAAGCTACCCTGCGGGTCCTCCCTAGAAGGCTCCTTTGCCCTGCAAATCCCGACTCTGAAGGGGAATCATCAAACCCTCTGCCCAATTCCAGCGTTTAAAATCAGTCAGCAGTTAGAAGCTCAGACCTCAACTGAGTCATTTTGTGCCATCAGGAGACTTCCTGTTTCTCTACCCAGAAAAGACTAGAAGCCTCTTTTAAGACCAAAACCACATTTCTAATATTTTTCAATCACACGTGTAGCCAAAATAGTGGTGGGCAAAGTTAGCAGTAGGAAAAATGCAGGCTGACTCATTTTCCCCCCTCAAATAAGATGCCACAGAAGATTTTTAAATAGTTTTTTAATTGTAGATGGACACAATATCTTTATTTTAATTCTTTATGTGGTGCTGAGGATCAAACCCAGTGCCTCACACATTCGAGGCAAGCGCTCTACCACGGAGTCACAGCCACAGCCTGTCACAGATTTTTACAAGGCCCTGGACCAACAGAAATGCATTTCCAGGTGGGCACACTGGTGCACGCCTGTAATTCCAGCAGCTCAGGAGGCTGAGGCAGGAGGATCGCAAGTTGGAGACCCTGGCTCTAAATAAAATACAAAAAAAAAGGATGTGGCTCAGTGCCCCCAAGTTCAATCACAGGTACAAAAAAAAAAAACCAGATGCATTTCCAAAGCAAATGACACTTGAAAGAGTTAAAGGACAATCCCAGCGACCAACGTGAGGATCGTCCTCTTGGGCAGCGGAAATAAATGAGAGAACACGGGTACCTTGCCAGTTCCCGGAGGTCCGGCCAACAGCACGGCTCTTCCCGCCATCTTCTTGCTTTTGATTAACTCGACTATGACGCCACATGCCTGCAGCACAGAGGGGAGAAATGCTCACTATTACTGTGTGTCAGTAGGGGGGGTAAATGCAGTCTCTGATCCACACGATTCACAGACTCATCCAACCAACCCTGGGCGCCAGCACCCTCCAGGCACTGGATGCCCCAATAGTGGAGGCAAGAGAGAAAAGTCTGCCCGGCACAGTGGCCCACACCTGTGATCCCAGCGGCTCGGGAGGCTGAGGCAGGAGGATCGCCAGTTGGAGGCCAGCCTCAGCAACTTAGCGAGGCCCTAAGCAACTCAGTGAGACCCTGTCTCTAAATAAAATACAAAATAGGGCTGGGGACGGGCTCAGGGGTTCAGGGCCCCTCGAGTTTAATCCCTGGCACCCCCCACACCCCCCAAAAAACAGACAGAGACCCTTTCTGTTAATAGGAGGCTCCAAGGCTACAGTCACAACCTCATATAAATTGCAGGTTTCTGTAGCTGCTCAGCCTCCAAGGAGACCACGGGCCATGACTCTAGGGTCCAGCAGCTTAGAGGCAGTGGAGTGCAAACCCCCCGCCATCATTACTAAACTGGGTGGCCAATGGATGGGCGGGGTGACCTCTCCCTTCTCAATTTTTTCTTCTGCAAAAAATAATAATAATAATAAAAACAAATAAATAACGGGATTCCAGGGACTTGGTGCAGTGGCCACTTAAAGGATGCTTGGTCGGGGCCCGGTGGCGCAGGCCTGTCACCCCAGGGCACCTGGAGGCTGAGGCAGGAGGACTGCAAGTGGAGGCCAGCCTCAACAGCTCAGCCAGACCCTGTCTCGGAATAAAGAAAAAAACGGGCCGCGATGTGGCTCCGCGGGCAACCCCGGGCACCAAGGTGACACTGTCGATCGCGGAGTCGGGGACGAACCCCCGGGACGGTCCCCCCGCGGGTCCCCGCAGCCCGCGCCCCGGGCCCGCACCTCCCGCGCGTTCTCCTGGCCCACGAGCCCCGAGGCCGCCTGCTTGGCCAGGCCGCTCTCGTCGAGCCCCAGCCCCTTCACGTGGCTGTGCGAGGCGATGCGCTGCGTCTTCGTGGTGCTCTTCACCTCCTCGATCTTCATGGTGCCGCCCGGGAGCCCAAGCCGCCGCCGAGCCACGAGCCGCCGCTACCCCGAGCCCCCGGCGGCCACGGGGGTTACCATGCGGCCGTTACTAGGGCGGCTCGCAAGAGCCCGCCTCCGTCGGCGCCCCATTGGAGGATATCGGAGCGCCGCCGCTCTCCATTGGCTCAGGCATGCGCTCATCGCCAGCTGCCGGTAGAGCTCCGCCCACCCACTTCCGGCTGTGTCACTGCGTCGGCTTCCCCGGCAACAGGTGCTTCCGGCTCACTCTGAGGGGGGTGTGAGCGCAGAAGGACGGAGCCCTGGGTTTTGCTCCCTGGCTCAGGAGCTGAGCCCAGGTGGTGGGTGGCCCCGAGTAGCATTTTGGGGGGTGTTTGGTACCCGGGATTGAAACCAAGGGCTCTAAAGCACTGAGCCCCATCCCCAGCCCATTTTTGTATTTTATTTAGAGACAGGGTCTCACTGAGTTACTTAGGGCCTTGCCAAGTGGCTGAGGCTGGCCTCCAACTTGCGATCCTCCTGCCTCAGCCTCCAAAGCCGCTGGTATTAGAGGTGTGCGCCAGAGATAAGCGAGCTTACATGAAGGCTAAGACACGCCTGACATCCAGTCCAGCTGCGGGTGTTTCTGATTCCCCTATGATTTCTTTGTCCTCTCTAGTCTGACTTTTAAATCTAATTATTTTACTCTGATTATTGACATAATTACTGAGTTGATGGTTGCCTCTTTCCCTCAACTGCTTTACATGATGAAGGTGGAGAACACATATTTACCATTTTAATTTTAATTTTGGAACCTGGTACACAGTCTACAAACCAGCTTCTAGATAAGACTTATTATGAATTCAAAGAAGGTTCTAGAAAACACCCACCCCCCCCCCCACACACACACACACTGTTGAATCCATGCTCTTTGTTTTTATACTATGGATTGAACCCAGGGGCACTTAACCCCTGAGCCCTGTCCCCAGCCCCTTTTTCTATTTTATTTAGAGCCGGGGTCTTGCTGAGATGCTCAGGGCCTCACTAAGTTGCTGAGGCTGGCCTCCACCTTGCGATCCTCCTGCCTCAGCCTCCCAAGCCACCGGGATGACAGGCATATGTCACCGTGCAGGGCTTGAATTATGTTTTTATCCACTAATAGGTAATAAAAAGCCAGACCCATTATCATATGGAGAAGTACATTCCGGAACCGTGCGTGCACTGGACAATCCCATTTCTGCCGTGTCTCAGTTTCTCACTCCCGTCATATTTCACCTGAAGTCCTTCAACCTCTCCTCTCTCCAGCCCAAGACGGATGCCCTCAGTCATTTGGTTCCCCACTCTTTTGCTCCCTGCCTGCCTTGACCTCTGTCCCATCTGACCTTTGAACCCCCAAGCCTGGGGTCAAGCCAGCCTTGCCTTCTGTACTGCTGCTCAGGAGGAGAAAGTCACCCAGGGTTCCCTGGGAGCCCTTGTGTCCTCATGGCCTCCGACCTCAGCTGAACACTCACAGCTGGGCACGGGATGATCTAATGTTGTATCAGTTAGAATATTAGTACAGCTGCATCAACGGAGAGACTCAAGACAATAGTGGATAAAGAAAAACAGAAGTCATCTATTTTTCTCACTTGGGCGCAGTGGTGCCTGCCTGTCATCCCAGGGGCTCGGGAGGCTGAGGCAGGAGGATCTCCAGTTGGAGGCCAGCCTCAGCCACTTCCTTAGCGAGGCCCTGAGCAACTCAGCGAGACCCTGTCTCTAAATAAAATATAAAAAGGGCTGGGGACGGGGCTCAGTGGGTAAGCACCCCTGGGTTCAATCCCTAGTGCCAAAAAATAAAAAATAAAACCAAATGCATCTCAAACTCTTACCAAAAAAATAAACAGAAAGAAATGTTTTCTAATATGTTCTATGAAGCCAGCATTATCTTGATGACAGCATCAGGTAAAGATTCTACAAGGAATGAAAAAAAAAAAAAAAGACAAAACCGAGGTCAATAATCCCCCGTGAACATAGATGCAAAATTCTCCCCCAAAAATCTGATATTTGTAAACCAAATTCAGCAGCAATTTTTCTCATTTATTGCGGTACTAGGGATGGAGCCCAGGGGATGCTCTACCATGGTGCTCTATCCCTCGCTCTCTTTGGTGTTTTTATTTTGAGTCACTGTCTCACTAAGTTGTGGAGGCCGGCCTCACACTCGCCCGCCATCCTCCTGCCTCAGCCTCCGGAGCCAACCTGGATGCCAGGCGACTGGATACCACTGTGCCCGGCTGGAGTGAGCTGCTGCCACTGCGTCAGACTTCCCCCACCTCGGATTCAGTGTGGCCTGAGCGGATCTGTTCAGTTCTGGGAACGACGGGGAGCTCAGGTGGAGGCCTGGGGGACAGTGTCCTCTGAGGCTGGTGGATGTAGGACCCACTGAGGAACACACAGGGTTAATTTGCAATCGCTCGGCAAGGTAGGTCCCCTCCGAGAAAAGAGAAATTTCCATTTCGCTCCTGAAAGCATCTTTAAAGCCCGAATTCAAATCAAAGAGGAAAGTCTAATAACTTCCTCTGGGCCAATTTATAATTAATCCTGGATTAATGGGCCTTGATGAAGTTGCATTCATTACGGGGCTGTTTGTAAAGAACTTTGAACCACCTTTGTTTCAAAAATGGCATTGAAGACACAGAAATAAGCCGGCATCCCATTACCATTAGGGACACATTCCAAATAATCACAGTTCTGCAGGCAGCCATGTCCCCGGGGACTGTGCCCGGCCATGGGGACTGTATGGGACCTGGGGAGTCTGCTGTGGAGGAAGATGTCCATTTAGGCTAGTGCTTTGGGGGTGAGTCCCATTCAAGTTGGGGTCATGGTACATTTACAGGTGTCCAGGCGCAGTGGCCCGCGCCTGTCATCCCAGCAGCTCGGGAGGCTGAGGCAGGAGGATCGCAAGGCGGAGGCCAGCCTCAGCCACTGAGCAAGGCCCTGAGCCACTCAGTGAGACCCTGTCTCTAAATAAAATAGAAAAAGGGCTGGGGACGGGGCTCAGGGGTGAAGCACCCCTGGGTTCCATCCCTGGTACTAAAAGAAAACAAAAAATTGATTTCATTCTTAGCCCTTCTCCTGTCCCTTTCTGCTCTGCCATGTTCAGTGACCCTGTCTCAAGTCAAGCCTCCAGCTCTTTGCCGGGCCCTTCTTCCTGCCTAGATCAGGTGGCCCTCTGCTGGGTGCTAGCTCACCGTGGAGTAGCTTCACAGGCGCCAGGCAAGGGCTCCACCTCTGAGCCTCATCCCCAGCCCTGATGTAGATCAGGTGTCACCGCCCCTAGAAGCCTCTTGATGGCACGTCCCAGGACACTGCTCACCCTCCCTGAGAACCTGCCTTCCCTCCTCTCATAAATACCAGATTGTAGGGGGTTGTCCCTGTTTGTCACCCGGCTGCGGGCACCCCAAGGCAGAGACTGCAGGCTGGGGGTGCGGCTCAGCGTGAATTTGGACACATTATACCTACAAGGGGTGTGACTTGTTCTAACTGGGATCCCACTCCTGTGGCTGGACCTGCTGTGGGGTGTCCCTGGTCGTGGGTTCCTATGTGAACATGGGAAAGTGACGTCCATTCATTCCCCTGTCTCTCCCGGTCCCCTCCCCTCCCTTCCCTTCACTCCCCTGCGTCTCATCCAGTGAACTGCTGTCCCCCCCCTTATTGTGGATCAGCATCTGCATATCACAGAGGACATTTAGCCTTTGTTTTTTGGGGGGAAATTGGCTTATTTCACTTAGCATGATAGTCTCCAGTTCCATCCATTGTTGTTATTATTATTATTATTATTATTATTAATTATTGGTGCTGGGGACCAAACCCAGGACTTTGTGCATGCGAGGCAAGCACCTTACCAACTGAACTATATCCCCAGCCCTTAAAGCCATTATTTTTCATGGCTGAGTAATATTCCATTGTGTGTGTGTGTGTGTGTGTGTGTGTGTATGCCACGTTTTCTTCTTTCACTCATCTGTCGAAGGGCACCTTCGTTGGTTCTCTAAGCTTAGGTATTGTCAGTTGAGCTGCTATAAATATTGACGTGGCTGTGTCCCTGTCGTGTGCTGATTTTAAGTTCTCTGGGTGTCGACTGAGGAGTGGGACAGCTGGGTCCCATGGTGGCTCCATTCCAAGTTTTCTGAGGCCTCTCCGTCCTGCTCTCCAGAGTGGACGCACCCATTTGCTGTCCCACCAGACATGGATGAGTGTCCCCTTTCCCCCAATCCTTGCCCACATTCTTTGTCACTTTTTTTTTTTTTTTGGTACCAGGGATTGAACCCAGGGGCTCTCGACCCCTGAGCCCCGTCCCCAGCCCTTTCTATATGTTATTTAGAGACAGGGTCTCGCTGAGTTGTTCAGGGCCTCGCTAAGTGGCTGAGGCTGGCCTCCACCTTGGGATCCTCCTGCCTCAGCCTCCCTTGCTGCAGGGATGACAGGAGTGCGCCCCGGGGCCCCGCTATTTCTCTGTGCTGTCATTTTCTCCAGGGGCCCGTCGCTCTCCGACGCGGCACGGTCCCCTCCTGGATCCCTCGGTGTAGTTTGTCCCCGCGTCCTGCAGGTGGAACCCAGTAGGCGCCAACTAGGAGCACGCGGCGGGGCCCGCTGGATCCCCTTCCGGTCTGGGCAGTGGCTGGGGGCGGCGAGCGGCCCCGCCCCATGAGGTGCGACGGGCGGAAGCTCCG
>NW_026000143.1:933763-951827 GCF_001458135.2 Marmota marmota marmota
CGCGGAGCCGGGCGGGGGCGCGAGCGCGCGCGCACGCGGCGCGGGCGCGTGGGGGGGCCGTCCGGCGGCGGACCTGCAATGGCGGCGCGGCGGAACGTGAACGTGGGCGTGCTGGGCCACATCGACAGCGGCAAGACGGCGCTGGCGCGCGCGCTCAGCACCACGGCCTCCACCGCCGCCTCGACCGGCAGCCGCAGAGCCGCGAGCGCGGCATCACGCTCGACCTAGGCTTCTCGTGCTTCGCGGTGCCGCTGCCCGAGGCCGGCGCGCCCGAGCTGCAGGTGACGCTGGTCGACTGCCCGGGCCACGCCTCCCTCATCCGGACCATCATCGGCGGTGAGCGCGGGCGGAAGGGGAGGGACGCCGGCAGGGGGCGCTGTCGGCCCGACGCTGCGGTGCGCCGCCCCAGACCCGCCCCCCCGGGTGCCGGGACCCAGCGCCTCCGGGTTCCGCTGCGCACCAACCTGCGGGGAGGGTCTGCGTTGAACAGTAGTAGCCCGATGGCAGGAGGCCAAGGCAGGAGGATGGAGAGTGGAGGCCGGCCTCCACCACTGAGCAAGGCCCTGTCCCCAGAAAACACAGACAGACAGACATAGAAGGGGTTGACATCCCCCAGGTTGAGTCCCCAGAGCCAAGAAAGAGAACTGTTCAAGTCACCCCTCACCTGTCCTTTGGTCGCTTGGCTTCCTGGTCCCTGGAGAGTGTCCCATACCCTCACATAGAAAGGGCCCCGTTCTCTGTAAAGGTCACCTAGGGTCAGGTCTGAGGCTGAACCCCTGGCCTCCCAGAGACCAGGGAGGCTGAGGCAGGAGGATTGCAAGCTGAGCAATTCGGTGAGCTCCTCCCAAGTCAAAATGAATAAATAAAAATAGGGCGGGGGGTGGAGCTCAGTGGTACAGAGGGACACGGGGTCCTGTCCCCAGCCCTGCCCCAAAGTCAAGCAAACCAACCAAACCAGAGCAGACCCGTCTCCAGTGCCCACTGGGCCAGCAGTCCCCACCAGCCTCTGGATGGTGAGCCTCTGTGTGGGAGCCAGTGTTCACTGACCGAATATTCTAGAACAGAGGTCCTTGGCGTGTGAGCTGTGTTCCCCAGGGGATGAGCTCCAGCCACACCTGGGACGTCTGAGCCCGGTCCCCAGCCCTTTTATCTATTTTATTTAGAGACAGTTTCTCATTGAGTTGCTCAGGGCCTTGCTGAGTTTTTGAGGCTGGCCTCTAACTTGTGTGATCCTCCTGCCTCAGCCTCCCAAGCTGCTGGGAGGCCAGGCATGGGCCACGGTGCCCAGCTGAACATTGGGCTTCATCTCCCTTGACCCGTGGCCCTGTGGGGTCAGCAGTGGCAACAGTCCTTACAGTTATCCAGTGATTTCTTGGGGTCACCCCCACCCCTGCCCTGTCCTGTGTCCCTGCCGAGCAGCCCGGGGAGGTCGAGGGCCACGTTCCCATCTTGTGACTGTGGCTCAGAGCGCACGGGGCTCCTGGGACACACCAGTGTTAGTTGCCACCCAGCGGATCTGACGTCCCCGCCCCCCGTGGCCCCCTCAGTGTGGAGGGCGACGTGTCCCCTCCGTCCCCGTCCCCTGTCGCGCTGTGTCGGGGCGGGACGTCTCCTCGAATCCGTTTTCCACCATCCATCTCCAGGAAGACGCAGTGACGTGTGTCTGGAGGCCGTGGGGTGAGGCCGACGCGTCCTCATCTCTCTCTGGGGGGACAGGGATCTGAAAAATTCTGCCATCCAGGTCTGGCCATTCATCCTGCTCTGGTGGCCGCCAGGATGAACGGCGCTGCGCCTCCGGGTCTTTTGTCCGGGTGCTTAATGAACAGGGGTCTCCTCTCCCGGCTCGTCACCCCGTCCCTCCCCTCCTGTGCCCAGGCTGCAAGTGCTGCTTCCTCTTGGCTTGGGCCTGCCCTGCTAGAGTGGTCAGCTTGTGGGTGGGACTGGAGGGAACCCAGCAGGGGCCTGGGGGGGGTCCGTCTTTGCAGCCTGGAGAGCACGTCTTGGCGATACTTGAGCTGCTTTGCTCGCTCTCTCTCTGTCTCTCTCTCTGTCTCTCTCTCTCTCTCTCTCTCTCTCGCTCTCTTTTTGGTCCCAGGGATTGAGCCCAGAGATGCTTTACCACCAAGCCCCATCCCCAGCCCCTTTTTTAGAGACAGGATCTCAATAAATTGTTGAGGCTGGCCTCCCACTTGTGATCCTCCTGCCTCAGCCTCCCCAGTCTGGGATTCCAGGGTGCGCTGCTGCCCCCGGCTGCAGGAACACAGGTCAAGTTGTGCTGACCACGTGTTCGTCCTGAGATATCGAGGCTCACTGAAAGGTGTGTGTGTCTAGGGGAAGTGCCTTCTTCATCTGAGTGTGTTTGGCTCCTAATGTGCAGGCTTGAGTTCCCTGTCCCTGTGAGCAGACCCAGTGAGGGACACTTGTTGTCTCTTCTTCATTAAAAGACACACAACGTACTAGATCTGGTGGCCCACACCTGTCATCCCAGGGGCTTGGGAGGCTGAGGCAGGAGGATCGCAAGGTGGAGGCCAGCCTCAGCCACTTAGCAAGGCCCTGAGCAATTCAGGGAGACCCTGTCTCTAAATAGAATCTAAAAAGGGCTGGGGACGGGGCTCAGGGGTTAGCACCCCTGGGTTCCATCCCTGGTACAAAAAATATCTTCAAAAGTCACCCCCATATCCAGAACCTTCTTTTCTCCAGTGTCATTTCTGCGACATCCTCCACCACCAAGCGTCACAGGGCCTGACCCGGGAGTCACTTCCTCCAGGGCCTCCCTGTCCGGGAGGCAGCCTCCTGCAGTAGCCCCTACAAACAGGAGTGCATTTCCTGGCACCTGATTACACTCCGCCCACCCCCTGCCGCCCTTCCAAAATGGAGTGGCCTCCACTGTCCCTAGGAGACTGCCGTCCAGTTTCCTGGGCAGCACTTTCTCCAGGCGCTGGACAGCGGGTGACTTTGCTTTGCTTTGCTTTGGGTGACAGTATGGGAGGAGGCCCACGTCCCCGCCGCAGCCTTGAGTCTCAATTCATGCAGAATATTTGATCAGGAAGCCACAGGAAAGAAAAATGGACGCAGGGAGTCATATTTCATCCTGTTGCGGCCTATTTTTCTTCTCCCGGGGCTTCGCCCTTGAGAACAGAACATATCAAATGTTCAATCAAAGAATATTCTCCGAGTCCTGCGAGGAATCGAAAAGAACGCCCAGCCTCCGCGGTGGAGGCCCCCACTGGGGTAGAAGGTCAGGTTCAAAGTCAGAAGCCGTGGGCCCAACTTGGGGCAAAGCTGGGATCATTTAAAATTTATTTTTTTTCAACTTTTCCCCCAGTAGCTCCTTGGTCTGCCATCCGAGTGTCCCCTGGGTTTCCCAAGATCACTCCACGCAGGTTGGAGGAGGATTTGGGCAGGTGTCCCCGGAAACAGCCCATAGTTGAAGCCCTGGCGAATGGAGTCTCCACCAGGCTGGGCCTGAGGCTCCCTTGCCTTGGAGCTTGATGGCCAGATTTCTCTTGGCCTTGAGGATTTGGGGGGAATTGAACCTACAGGCCCCTAACCCCTGAGTCCCCTTTCCAGCCCTATTTTGTATTTTATTTAGAGACAGTCTCACTAAGTGGCTGAGGCCGGCCTCCACCTTGCGATCCTCCTGCCTCAGCCTCCCAAACGGCTGGAATGACAGATGCGGGCCACCCTGCCCATCTTTGCCTTACTTCTCCTTCTAGAAGCCACGGCCTCGCCCAGCCTGAGCCATACCTGCACTGGAGGAAAACTGTCACTGGCGAGGAATAGTTTATACACATACAGGAAATCGAATTGTCGCAAATAGAGATTTCTGTTTCCGTTCTCCCCTGGATTATTTGACTTTTTGTTTTGGTTAATTAGGTCTTTTATTTTCTTGTGCTGTGCGATTAGGCTCCTGCCGCTTTGAAGTGGCCCTGGTTGGGCGGGTAGGGAGGACTCTGGGAATGGGGGGATCCTCTCTTGGCAGGAGAAAAAACAGCTGGGCTGTGGGGACAAGTGACTTTCTCTGTCCCCGTATCTGTCGCGTTGTGATCTCGCTTCTCCAGTCTGGGGCCTCCAGGAAGACTCAAATCATTTCCTTTGTCTCTAACCTACTTCCCGAGGATATTTATTTGGTGGCGGGCACAGGTGCTACCTAAAGATAAACCTGACTTTTCTTCTTTCGAAAATTACTTCTTGAAGTTGGTTCGCGTTACCCGGCTCGGCCTGTGGAGCCTGCCTTGCCTGATCTTCAGGACCGCAGAATTGGGTTTTTGTGGTCCCAGGAATTGAACCCAGGGACCCTTAACCCCTGAGCCCCGTCCCCAGCCCTTTTTCTATTTTATTTAGAGACAGGGTCTCGCTGAGTTGCTTGGGGCCTTGCTTTGGCTGAGGCTGGCCTCCACCTGGCGATCCTCCTGCCTCAGCCTCCGGAGCTCCTGGGGTGACAGGCCTGGCTGGATCTGTACATTTTTTCTGGGAGGCCCACTTTTCGGCCCCCCCTGAGGCTGGATGAGGTGCCCTTCATCTGAGGCCCTCACACCTCTGCTCTGTGTCCCCACCGTCTCCTTGAGGCCCGGGTGGTGGAAGCCTGTGGTTTCGGGAGGCCATCTCCCTGCACCTCCACAGGTGACAGGGGGGTGGCCCTTTCACAATCGCTTTTAAAAGCCCTGACACAGACCCTCCTGGCCCACAGTGCCCTTTCCCTGTGTGACTGGCCGTCGCTGGGGGCTAGGGCCGGCTCCGGCTTGACCCCGGCTGTTTGGATCTGCTGCAGGAAATTCGAACAAACTTGTCCTTTGGTAATTCTTCTGCCTCCGTGAACCTTTAACCTGAGGGGTCCTTTCAGAGCCAGGGGCTGCCTGGGCCCCGTCACCCCTGCTGGGACTCTCAAAGGGCACCGTGTGCAGGTCTGTTTTCACTTTGCTACTGCAGCTCTTTGGAGGAAGGGGATTAATTCAGACCTGATCCTGAGACAGGACGGGATTTTTTTTTTCCTTTTTTTTTGGTACTGGGGATGGAACTCAGGGTCCCTCGACCCCTGAGCCCCATCCCCAGCCCTTTTTGCATTTTATTTAGAGACAGGGTCTCACTGAGTGGCTTAGGGCCTTGGTAAGTGGCTGAGGCTGGCCTCCACCGTGCGATCCTCCTGCCTCAGCCTCCTGGACCTCTGGAAATATAGGCATGCAGCACTGCACTCGAACTTTGAGGCCCTGTTGAGATCCACATGGGTTGGTGGGCACAGAACCCTCCCCACAGGCTGGGGGAGAGAGTGTCAGTCCCCCCCAGGCCCCTTTATTCTCTTTCTAGAATCAAATAGAACCTCTTCCTGGCAGAGATTTCTGGGCTTAAAAAAATGGTAATAGTAACTCATTATCATGGGTTCTTTTAATCATTCCTCAACTTTTTTTAAAAGTACATGGACAGAAAAGTTTCTTTTTGAGGAATGAATATTTTCAGGGAGGCGAAGAGCCAGTCCTCTGGGCCTCCTTTTTGGAGTGGAGTCTCCCGGCCTCTTCCTATCTGATCTGCCTCCCAGGGCAATCTGGGGACGTCCCTGCAGGCACTCCCTAGCAGATGTGTGTCCTCTCTTTCCTGACACTCTCCTCCAAGCCCAGAGACCCAGGGGCGGTGGGTGGCACTGTCCCCTGCAGAGGCGGGCCTGGGAGCCGTCTGGTGCAGCAGGGGGCAGTGTTTGCTCAGGGACTTGCACTTGGGCGATGCACGTGGAGCTCCCAGGTCAGCACAGTTAGAACGACCCGGGCCTCTCTCAAGACTAAATAAACGGGGAAGCCAGAGGTGCACGGGCCTCTGCTCTGCGCCTTTAAGACCCTGACCTTGCCAGAGACTGGCTCCCACTGTCTTTTTTTTCTTCTTGAAAAAGAAAATATTGTTTCTTCCAACATTTCTTTTTCATTTTTTTTTTCTCTTTAATCAGAGAAAATACACTTTGCTGGCTTGTACCTAAACGGCAGAGGTTAAAAAGGATCACAAAAGCCAAACAGCGGCTTTCTGATCCAAAACCAGATGGAGAGATGTGGGTTTGAAGTCAGAGGCCGGCTGTATTTGGGGGCCCCTCTCACATCAGTGTCAAGATTACCCCCTTAACCCTCACAGCAGTCAAAGCTGAGGCCTCCAGCCAGTGGCCTCCACACCCAGACTTCTTTTTCTAGAAGTTCATCAACCAAACACAAAGAATTGCTCACAGGGGGGGAAAAAAAAATTGGCCTCCTGGCCTCCCGGCCTCCCTGCCTCCTGGCCTCCCTGTTTTCAGATATTCTATGTTTTTTCTCTGTGAAGACTTTTTTTCTTTTGGTCCCAGGGATTGAACCCAGGGGGGCTTCACTCCTCAGCCCCGTCCCCAGCCCTTTTTAGATTTTATTTAGAGACAGGGTCTCGCTGAGTTGCTCAGGGCTTCGCTAAGTGGCTGAGGCTGGCCTCCACCTGGCGATCCTCCTGCCTCAGCCTCCTGAGTCACTGGAATGACAGGTGTGCAGTTCTTGCTGAGGACGAACCATGTCTGCAGGTCGCTCATCACTTGGTTCACTGACAGGTTAGGCCTGGTTCCTCTTGAGCACCACGGCACAGCGCAATGACACAGAGACAGGCCGTGCCAGGCTGCTGCCTGGACCCCGTGGTGGCTGTCCCTGCAGGGACAGAGCGGTCCCCAGGCGGAGCCCCTGTAAAATCAGGTGCCGTCCTCTGATCTCCCGGGATCACAGCACAGATCTTCCAAAGGAAGTGTCTCTGAGATGGATGTCACAGAGGCTGCGGGACAGATGAGTGGGTGTGACACCACACGACTTCTAATTGGTCTGTGGCATTTGATACAAAATCTGCATTAGTCAGCGCGCCTAGGAACAGGAACAGGGTCTCTGCAGAATGCAGGGACCCCCCATTTCCCCAGCCACCTGGGTGCTGAGGGGGTGGAGAGTGGCCTGTGCAGCCAGGGTGTCCCTCCTCCCCTACCTGGGGACACATGTTCCCTGGTCGTCATTCACAGGCAGACTCCCGGCTGCCTTGGGGGCACCAGGTCACCCCGGCTCACCGTGGAGCAGAATTGAGTGAGCATTTTCTTGCAGTGAACGAGGGGTGCGGCGCCCAGGAGGGAGATGGCGGCCGTGATAGGCGCGTCCCGCCAGGTGACATCCCGTGCTATCTGGGAAAGTCAGGTGGCAGCCACATTCTGAAGTGGCCCCCTTTTAAAAGAGTCCCCTTCCACCAGCCCAGGGACCCCGGGAAACAGCAGGGGCTCTGATTTCTCCTTATTGGTCCCCCCTTCTAGAATGTTCCAGCAAATTCTCGTCGGTCTTTTCAAGGGAACGTCGTCAGATGTGCGCGTCAGCTTCCCAGGTGAAGGGTGAGCCTGTCGCCCAGCACTTTTGCATTTGGAGGTGACGATCAGCAGTCATCAGTGCCACCCCCGAGCGGGATGGGGGACATGTGTCAAGAGCAGCCAGGTCGTGGGGACCGTGGGGACCGTGGGGGCCTGGCCTGGGGGTCCCTGGCCCGTCTGCCCAGCTCCAGCCTCCGCACAGCTGCTGCCAGGCCACCAAGGAATCCTGGGAAGCCACCACACTGGTCTCCTGGGACGGTTTCTGGGAAGGCCCTTCCTGCCACCCCCTGTCAGGGACACTCTTGGGTCCTGCCTGGCTCTCTGGGGCCACCTGAGCCCTGCCCAGAGCCTGCAGACTGGATGGACAGGAGCAGGAGGGACAGCTGTGCCCCTGACTGTGGGAGGGCTCAGAGCAGGGTCCCCGAGCGCCCGTGGGTGCTCTTCCCCAGCCACGGACTTGAACTTGGAGAGACCTCAGGTCCCAGGTTGGCTTTGGTCTTCCGTCTGCAGACCCCCCTGCGAGCTCCGGTCGTTGCTTGTGGTGCCTGGTGAATTGCTCTGGGAGATGCACAGCGGGTTTCAGCCTGTGCTTCTGGAACATTCCAGAGAGCTACGGAGCTGCAGTGCCTGCGCTCTGAAGTCAGGCAGGTTCAGAATGAAATCCTGGTTCTTTTTTTATTTTTTGGTCCCAGGGATGGAACCCAGGGACCCCCAACCCCTGAGCCCCGTCCCCAGCCCCTTTTTATATTTTATTTAGAGACAGGGTCTCACTGAGCGGCTCAGGGCCTCGCTAAGTGGCTGAGGCTGGCCTCCACCTGGCGATCCTCCTGCCTCAGCCTCCCGAGCCTCCTGGTGAACTGTGGTTCTCCTCCTGGCTTTGGTGTGACATTGTCTGAACCTTAGGGTTTCAAAAAGGGAAGGACAGATTCTCGAATGCTTGTGGGTTCATTAGTAGGATGAGCAGAAGCATCTGGGGTACCATGAGCCTCTTCCTGGGTGCTTGGAAGACACCAGGTCCCTCCGGGCAGACTCCTGAGCCACTGAGTGCCACAGGGTCAGCCCCTGGGCTCCTTCCACTTCTGAGGTCCTTAGGACAGTCTGATGTCCCCTTCCCTCCGCAGTTCAGACTGCGGGGAAGCATGAAAATTATGCAAGAGCTGTGTTTCACAGGAGGAAAGGAAATTCTTGAATTTTTTTTTTTTTAAGGCACTGGAGAGGAGGAAAAAAATAGCCTCATTGTTTTGCTTGGCTGAGCAACAGATGCGGACAAAGGCGGCCTCTCTCCTGCCCAATGTCTTCACGGGCCTCCGTCTTTCCCCTTCCTTCCTTCCCCCTCCCCTCCTCCCCCTCCCCCTCCCCCTCCCCCTCCTCCTCCCTCCTCCCCCTCCTCCTCCTCCTCCTCCTCCTCCTGGGCTCAGTCCCAGGCCTGCAGCCTGCAGGGCCAGCCCAGCCCTGGACATTCTCTGATGCTGGGGACCCTTCTCCTGTCACCCCGGGTGCCTTTCCAGCATTTCCTGTTCTTTCTGTGGGAGCCACAGGTGTTGCTCCTGGGGCTGGGCTGGGGACCTTTTTGGGGGTGTGGGGGTACTGGGGATTGAGTCCAGGGGTGCTTCACCCCTGAGCCTCATCCCCAGCCCTATTTCGTATTTTATTTAGAGACAGGGTCTCGCTAAATTGCACAGGACCTTGCTCAGTGGCTAAGGCCGGCCTCCAACTTGTGATCCTCCTGCCTCAGCCTCCCGAGCTGCTGGGATGACAGGCTTGGGGGCCGTTCTTGGAGGGTGCCCTGGCAGTCCAGCCAGGGCAGTGGGTGGGGACAGAGTGACTTCAGATTGAGCAAGGGCATGGGGAAGCCGGGCATGGATGGAACGGGCATGGGCCTTACCTCTGGGTAGTGCTGGCCTGGATCTGCGTCCTGCCCTGCTCTGCCTGGTTCCCAACTCCTGCAGCTGCGCCTGTTAGAAGGTTCTAGAAGGAGTGAGGCCTTAGCGCGCCAGCGAGGGCTCGGAGCCCATCCCCGGGGCAGCTTGGGACGTGCTCTGCTCTGAGGCTCAGTTTCTTCTTTTTTTAAATGGGTACAACAACCTTGCAATTTTTTTGGTGAGAATCAGATGAGATAAGGTGTGAGTATTGCTCATCTCAGTGTGTGGGACCTCTGACGTGCTCAGGAAACAGTGCCACCTGTCGTGCTCACCATTAAATATGGTTTAACTTTTTAAAAATATTTTCTTAGTTGTCAGTGGACTTTATTTATTCATATGTGGTGCTGAGACTCGAACCCAGTTCTATTGGTAGGCAAGTCTCTACCACTGAGCCACCACCCCAGTCCCTAAATATAGTTTAATTGTTTTTTTTTTCTAAGTTTTTTTTAAAGGTGGACACAATATATTTATTTGTTTTATGTATTTACTTTTATGTGGTGCAGAGGATCCAACCCTGTGCCTCCCAAGTGCGAGGCAAGTGCTCTGCTGCTGAATTATAACCTCAGCCCCAAATATAGCTGAATTTTTAAATTTTTTCTTCTTTCTTTTTGTACTGGGAAATAAACCCAGGGGTGCTTAGCCACTGAGCCCCGTCCCCAGCCCTTTTTAGATTTTATTTAGAGATAGGGTCTCGCTGAGTGGTTGAGTCTGTCCTCCAACTTGCGATCCTCCTGCCTCAGCCTCCCGAGTCACTGGGATGACAAGCGTGCACCAGTGCGCCCAGCTAATTTTTAAAATACTCACCAGACTGTTCAAATAAATATAAGTCAGTTGTTAGGAACGTCGCTTTCCTGGTGTTCGGGGGTAGTGTGTGCTGGATGGATAGCTCTGATACCGGGTTCATACACGACTTTGTCTCTGCTCCTCAGTCGGTGAAGCTGCATCTGGGTAGAAACCACATGAGCCACTTGAGGCCATCAGCCTGCGAGAGCTCAGTTGTGCTGATGTGGCCCTGGGGTCCTGAGGGCAGCTGGGGTCAGAAGGGGGAGGCCGCCGTGGATGGGCCTCCAATGCGGACGGTGTGTTTTGGTTTGAAAGCTCATAGGCCTCCGTCACCACTCAGTGCCCCAAATCCGTGGTCAAGGAACTGCACTGTTCTTGAACTAATGTATGCATCAATGTCCAAGAAAAAATAAACCCCACCAAACAGCACAGAAGAGCATGAAAGGGGACACGGGTGATCGTAGAGGCTGGAGGCCGGGGCTGGAGGCCGAGTCTGGGCTCTGGCTGCCAGGAGCCAGGAGCCGGCTGATGACTGCACTTCCCTGGGCCTCAACTTCTTTGGGCAAAACACAGAAAAAACTGTTGTGAAAATGAAAAGAAAACTATATCAGGTCCGTGATCAGCTCTTAGTAAACACTGTCGCATTGTCACCCACACCGGCCACTTATCACAGCGGCTCCCAGGCTCTCTGGACTTCCCTGAAATATTAATTTTTCAAAAAAATTTTTCCCCTTGTACTAGAAACGAGTGGCCTGGGGCATTGATTCAGCTCGTCTGCACTTTACCAATGTCAGATGCTTATAAACGAACGCACAGGAGCAGAATTTTGGAAATCTGCCTTTTGTTGATATTTGTTTTAAAAAATAGATCCCAACAAGCCCTTAACAGCTTAATATTAAAAAAAAAAAAAAAAAAAGCTGAGTTACGCCTGTGCATAAGTCCTGGCTAGGAAAGAGGAATATTTAAAATTACAAAAAAAGAAAAAACAGAAACAAACTTGAGTTTCTCCTAGACGTTGCAGGGTGCATGCCTTTGCATGAGGGAAAAAAAATCTCCCCGTGAGTTGACTTTTGATTTCTGGGGCTTGTGCATTTCTAGGCGAATCAAATCTAAACTTTACATATAATATATTTTTACAGAATGATTTTTTAGTTGCAGATGGACACATCTTTATTTCCTTTCCTTATTCTGAGCCGCGGGGAGGGAACCCAGGACCTCGCTGAGCCAGGCAGAGGACATGAGTGACACATTCTGCAGTCTCACGCTGTCCCCAGGCGTGCGACATTTGTAGGGGTTTTGGAAAGATCTCGATCCCTTTCCGCTTCCCCCGTCGTTGCAAATCTCTGAGATTTCTAGAACTTTCGATTTCTGGAAGCTTCGATTTCTAGAAGCTTCTGGAAATCGGTGCAGATTTTTCAAAACACAGACCCACTCGTTTTTTGTGCAGTCGGACCCAGAGGAGCAGACTTAAAATATATATGTTTTTGTTTTTGTTTTTCTTAAACAAGAAAATTGATTTGCAGAGACCAACGCAGAGCAGGCAGGAGATAAGGTGGGGCACATTCAGGATCGGATCGGGGAGGTCCCCGTCCTTGATGTCAATGGGAGGGCCATCTGGTTCCTCCAGAAAGTGCTGGTTTGACCCAGACCTTGAACTTGAAGGTGGGTGAGCCCAGGTCCCCAAGGGGTGGAAATTCAAAATAAGAGACCGTCACAAATGCTCACAGCAGCTCAGGGTGCACTTAATGCAAAATGCACGACCTGAGTGATCCTCAGGGAAGACTCTGTTGGATTCTGCAATCAGTCTTTGGAATGGCCCCAAAGCCCCATTTCTTTGGGGGACAATTTGAACTAGGAAAAAATCATCTTCTTTTCCTCTAAAACAAACCACTGAAAATACCTGGTTCCCTGGAAAATTCCTGGTCTATAAAGTGAAACCGGAAGTCGCTCTGAGTCCCTGGATCCTGGGACAGGGGAGTCGCACTGCAAGATCAGCTCCCAGGGAGGGGTCCCTGGGCTCTGGGAGGTCAGCTGCCACCAGGCAGATCCCCACGGACGGGGACGTGGTCTAGGTCATGATCAGATGTTGTAGTTGGTGTGTTTAGACCCCAACTTGGCTCCCAAGTGAGGTTTGGAGGGGAGACTCATCGGGAGGAGGATCAGCCACCCACAGCGACACTTTTCTCTTTTTGTTCCTGTTTAAACTCATTTTCTTTTAAACACTTTAAAAAATTCCCACTGGATCGTGCCAAGGGGACATTTCTGATCCTTGAAGCCCAGAATCCAAAAACGCATCTGGATGGTCACCTCTTTCCCTGGACTGTCGGTCCCTCTCTGTTCGCTGTCCCTGGACGAAAAGCTGCCGATCCTGTGTGCTGTCCCTGACCCTGTCGCCTCCCCGTGACTGGGATCCGAATTGTCCTTGGCTGCACTAGGGATCGCGGTTCCCAGCGTCGCACAAGCTGCAGGACATTTGGTTGCAAAAGAGTCTTTGGCGCTGGCCATTCATTTGTGCGCGAGTGGCTAGGGCGGCTGGGGACTGGGGACTTCATCTCCTGTCCCTGTCTTGACTCTGATCGCAGGAGGAAGGGGCTTGTGTTTTCTGCTCGGTCACAGCTCCCCTTCCCCGTGTCCCTGTCCAAGAAAAAACTTCGCCCTGGGCCCTATTTCTGATTGCAACTTTTACCCAAGGAGTCAGTCTCCCTCCGTGGTCCCCAGTGCCACTTCCCAGGGTGGACAAAACCCTCTCTGTGAGCCAGAAACGTGAGCTTCCAGCTCCGTGCAGGAGGAAACTGTTTGCAAAAGTACTTAAAATAAATCTCAGGGGTCAAACACGGAACACGGTTGCAAGAGAGACAGAGAGAAAGAAATGCCCCAGGTCACTGGAGGCTGGCGGAGGCTGCTGTGTTTCTTACTAATCAGATTCAATCCGAGTCGATGCTGCTGGAGAATCCCAGGCTGGATCTCCGGGCCTCTGCCTCAGGGGCAGGTTGGAAAAGTTGGATTTGGGGGAACAGCGATCGTTTGGCTGAGAGACAGCAGCTGAGTTCTCCCTGGGCAGAGGCTGCTGAGCCTCTAACTTCCAGCCTGTCCATCAAGACTCCTCCAGGCTGGGGCTGAGGCCGAGGGCCCTGCGTTAGCATTTCATTTCAAAGCGATCAGTACTTTTAAATTAAACATGCAAAGTTATCTCGGTGCCGCAATGAATGGGACTGGCTAGATTATTGAACTTGGCCCACAATTCAGCCGCTTCAGCAGGGATTTGGGGGGGTCTGCAGCAATCACTCTGCAGGTACGTTTGAGTCAGCAGCTGGAGATTGCTGTCTTATCACAGAGAAGCCTTTCCCCAACATCCATACTTTTTTGGAAGTAGATAAAATCCCATTGTTGGAGATTTTCATGTTGCAGAGTAATCACTCTGCCCTGTTTTAACCACCCCAAAACACACAAGGGAGAATAATTGCATTTAAAAAATTAATAGTTTTTGGGGTACCAGGGATGGAACTCAGGGGCCCTTGACCTGTGAGCCCCATCCCCAGCCCTTTTTATTTTTTATTTAGAGACAGGGTCTCGCTGAGTTGCTCAGGGCCTCACTAAGTGGCTGAGGCTGGCCTCCACCTTGCGACCCTCCTGCCTCAGCCTCCCCAGCTGCTGGGATTAGACACGTGCGCCACCACATCCAGCTAAAAAATTATTTTGATCTGTTCTTTGCATTATGCACAGTATGGAAGAGACTCTGGGTTCTCAGGTTCTTATTGGTCTTTTTAAAAAATTTAAAAGATCTTTCAAATCTTTTCACTGTCTTTCACTGAACCGATCAGCACATGTGAAGGTGTTTTTGTCCCATCAGCTCGAGGACTTTAAAAGACAAAACAGAGAAGGACTGGGCTCTGGGGCTCGGCGCTCCCGGGTTTTATGAATCCAGATGTGCTCCGTCCCAGCTGCCGGCTGACTTCCTGATCATGGTGACCTGGGGGTGGGGGCCTCAGTTCCTTTCAGCAAACCCCTCCCCTTCACAGCTCGGGGGGACCTTACACCTGTTTTTCCACCTGGCGGGATCCATGTGTGTTTTCATTGTGCGACATTGTGGCTTTGCAGGGGTGACCGCGCAGTGAGGGGAGGGCGGGCGCTTCGTGCTGTTGCCTGGGCTCTGAAGCCGGCCCAGGAGGAGCTTAGTGAGACCAGCCTCCTCTGCCCTTGATGGATGCCAGAGCCCAGCCCTTTCTCCTGGGAGCCAGCGGGCCCAGGGCCTGGCAGGGTCACTGCAGAAGATGGGGACTCTCCTGTGGCAGGAGAGCTCAGTGTTGGAGAATCAGATGCGCCTTAAAAATGAAAAAGGACCAGGTGCAGGGATGCACGCCTGTCATCCAGGGGCTCGGGAGGCTGAGGCAGGAGGATCGCAAGGTGGAGGCCAGCCTCCGCAACTTAGCAAATTCCTAAGCAGCTCAGCGAGACCCTGTGTCTAAATAAAATACAAAAAAGGGCTGGGGACGGGGCTCAGGGGTTAGCGCCTCTGGGTTCAGTCCCTGGGACCAATGAAGGAAGGAATGAATGAATTTGAATAAATTTGAATGAATGAATACATAAATAGGTAAATGAGGCCCCGCGGGCTCCTGGGAGTGGAGCCTTTTCTGCATTTCTATGGAGACTCTGTCCTTCTGGAGGCTTCCATCTGACCCCCTGCCTCGTTCCAGGAATCTGGGGACCTCAGCCCCCCAGAGATCTGTTTCTTGGAGCCTCTGCCCTTTGGCTGGGGCCATGGTCACCCTTTAAAAGCAGCAAGGCCCAGTCTGCTTCAGGGCCACTTCAGGACATGGCCTGGGGACGCATGGCCAAGTGACAAGGGGACTGAGCCTGGGGGGGGGAGTGGGCGTGTGGCTGGCTCCCTGGTCCAGGGCCTCCAAGGCATCCTGTGGGCCATGCCCCTGCCGGGCCGTGTGACAGTCTCTGTTTCAGATGGAGGATAAGCACTCTCATTGTTCCTGTCCCCAAGTCCCCTCTGTGTGTGGAGTGGCTCTGAGGTCCCCTGTTTGTTTCCTGTCCACCCATCAAGACCCCTGGTCGGACCGCGTTCTTGGGGACAAGTCACAGGCCCTAAGCACGTGGGCGGGCGACCTGGGTCCTCAGATCTCCAGGGACCCTGCCCGCTGTCACCCTCATGCCAGGTTCAGGGGGGAAGACTCCAAACCAAAACAGACACAGGAATGCCGCTGAGCGACCTCCCCAGCCCTTTTGGATTTTGCGATTTTGAGACAGCATCTTGCTAAGTGGCTGAGGCTGGCCTCCCTCTTGCGATCCTCCTGCCTCAGCCTCCCGAGGCACTGGGATGACAGGCGTGCGCCTTTTTTCAGTTTCCCTTCTTCTGCACCCTGTGATCTTGTTCCTCGTTGGAATCCTGCTAACTCTGGGCTCGAATTTTACGAACTGAGTGATCTTAAGCCACTTAGAAAACCCTTCTGAGCTGTAGACTTATCTCAGGTCAATCAGGGTGCGTGTCAGTGACACCGACCTGAGGGAGAAGGTGGGGGAGTGTGCCTGCTCGCTTCTGTAGCTCGCCTTGCTGAGCTGTGGCAGGGTCAGCTCTGTTCCCACCCTCGATTGTACACTTTTTTTTTTTTGGTATTGGGGACAAGGTAAGAGGCTGCTCTTGAGCCAGGGGAGGGTGCTGTTTCTCCAGATGCCCGCCAGATCCCCTGGCCCCATCCATATTTGATTTGTCCAGGGATGGACTCCCGAGCCAACATGAATTAAAGGATGTCTTAGCCGGACGTGGTGGCGCCCACCTGTCATCCCAGCAACACAGGAGGCTGAGGCAGGAGGATCGCAAGTTGGAGGCCGGCCTCAGCCACTTAGTAAGGTTCTGAGCCACTCAGGGAGACCCTGTCTCTAAATAAAATATAAAATAGGGCTGGGGACGGGGCTCAGGGGTCGAGTGCCCTGAGTTGAATCCCCAGTCCAAAAAAAAAAAAAAAAAAGTTCTTCCCTGCGGAATTTGAAATCTGGGAGAAGGAGGCAGGGAAATGGAGGTTCTGGAGGCCAGCACATTGATGGAAATCATTTACTGCATGGAGAGAAGGTGCTGGCTCTCCAGAACCTTCTGCTGCTATGTTTCACGGAGCTTCTGCGAGGTGCCTGGCCTCTGTTCCTCTCGCTGCTGAGTCGGGGGCAGGAGTCAGACTGGAGAAGCTACGTGCTGAATGTCAGGTGCTGGGCCTCAGCCGGGGACCCGAGAACACCTCAGTGAGCTGTGGGGTCCTGATGGGAGAGTTGGAGCCGTTCAGGTGCTGGGGACTCGGGGCGCAGCCGGGGTGAGCTGCTGGACCTGGCGGAAGCCGACGATGACGGACCTTGGATCTTGGGAGAAAATATTGAAAGTTTTTCTGGAGGCTGTAGACTTTTTTGTTTGTTTGTTTGTTTGTTTGTTTTGTATTGACAAATGAACTGAGTTGCTCACCCCTGAGCCCCATCCCCAGCCCTTTTTATGTTTTATTTAGAGACAGGGTCCTTTTAAGTGGCTCAGGGCCTCTCTGAGTGGCTGAGGCTGGCCTCCACCTTCAGATCCTCCCGCCTCAGCCTCCCTAATTACTGGGACTACCGGTGGGCCCCAGTGCACCTGGCAGCGGGCATCTTTGAACGGTTTTATGTACACAATCGAAGATCTATGGCTTCCACAGCTCACCCTGACCTTGGCCAGTTGAAAGGGAGAGATGAAGAGAATTGGAGGGTGTCACCTACGGGACAGAAGGAAAGAGAGGGGTGGCAAGGGGAGATGGGTGGGGAGAGGGAGACAGGTTGAGGCCCCCTGTGGCCATCCTGAGGCCTGGCAGGGCGGGCAGGCGGGCAGCAGCCCCAGAGTCCCTCTTTTGTGGGGCAGATGAAGGCAACTCTGTTTGACTTGTTTTATGCCAATCAGGTGTGGCTCGGGAACTCCTGGCCCGTGTTGCTGACCCTCTGCTGCATGGCGAGGGCGGGGCCTTGCAGACGGGCCTGCAGTCAGGGGTGTGGAATGCGTGGCCAACACGTCCCACTTGGGACCTCGGGGATGGCTGCTGCACCCCCTCCCATGAGCGGGGCTGTTCCCCAACGTCCTGGTCCACGGTGGCTGCATATATACATAGATCTTTTTTTGAGTGCCTTCTAATTTTGGAATGTCACTGTCCCATTAATTACACCCATGTCCCCTTTTTGGTGGCTTCTTTTTTGGGGTACTGGGGATTGNGAAGGCACTCTGTGCCACTCTTCCTTCGGGTGATCTCTCCCCAACCATTTAAATACGAAAAATCACATTAAATGTAATGCTAGGTGCACCGTCAGGGCCAGGAATTGCTATTTCAGCTTGATTCCATAATAGAAGAAATACACAGGCACAGGAAAGAGTAGGAAGACACCAGTGTTAAGAGTGGGTGACCAAGCTGGGCACGGTGGCTCAGGCCCATCATCCCAGAGGCTCAGGAGGCTGAGGCAGGAGAATCGCAAGTTGGAGGCCAGCCTCAGCCAAAGTGAGGCCCTGAGCAACTCAGGGAGACCCTGTCTCTGCAAAGTTCAGAATAGGGCTGGGGACGGGGCTCTGGGGCGAGGGCTCCTGAGTGCAATCCACAGCGCCCCCCCCCCCAAAAAAAAGGGTGAGCTCCACTTAAGGAGTAGGAATGCGGGGTTTTTAAAAATAGTTTTTTAGTTGTTACTAGATGTTCATATTTTTTATGTGTTTCTGTGCGGTGCTGAGAGCCGAACCCAGGGCCTCCGCAGGCCAGGCAGGAGCGCTGCCCTGGGCCCCAGCCCCGCCCGGCTCTGCTGAACCCCAGGGCTCCTTCCCCATCTCCACAGGGACGCGGTTTCAGGGCCACCATGTCCCCTCCTCGAACCCCCAGCTCGCGGCCCGGCTGGGCGCAGCGGCAGAGCTCACCTAGTGCGTGCGGGGCCTGGGTTCCATGTCTGCCCCGCATCGAGACCAACAAAGCAAATACAGGTGTGTGTCCATCGGCGACCTAGACCCATGTCCACAGAAACTCCCAGCTCCCCAGGTTAGGAC
>NW_026000143.1:955897-966883 GCF_001458135.2 Marmota marmota marmota
GCTGAGGCTGGCCTCCACCTTGCGATCCTCCTGCCTCAGCCTCCTGTTGGGATAACAGGCCCAGAGAAGGTGGAGGAAGCATTTGAATGATCCCAGTAGGTTAAAAATTGGCACTCAACCCTGGATTGTTTATTTTTTTTTAAAGAATAATTTTCTCCCGTGTCGTGATTCCTCCTCTGACATTTTCTCCCTTGCTCTGTGTATTTTGCTAAGCCTCCCTACATCCTCTCTGCAGTAAGACAGTTTATAAATAAATAAACACGCACGCGCTAGTGTTGCACACTCAGCTGGTTTCCGAATCCTTGCTCTTGCAAACGATGCTGCTCAGAATATCTTGGTGCATCCAGGTCTGCCCTGGGCTGCGAGATGTCCCCGGACTCGAGTCTTAGAAGTGGCATCTCGGGATCCAAGGGCGGGTGCATTGTCTCTCCTCTGAGTCAGGTGGCCTGTGGAAGGTGGCACCAATCTGCAGCCGATGCCCACCTGGCCGCCTGGCCCTGCGTCCTTAGAGTAAAGGCAGCTAGGGGTGGAGGCCGCCGGGCCTCTCCCTCTTTTATGGTAAATCTTATTTCTGATGGGAAGGCAGCCCTGTCGCCAGCCAGTCCTGCCCGCGTCCACTGCCCGCCTCTGCTAAACAATGGCCACATTCAGACCCAACTCGTGTTTTCAGTTATTAAAAAACGGAGCCGTCTGTCCCTGCCTGGGACTTTAATCTTGAAGCTTTTCTTCTCTCGCCCCCCTCCCCTCCTCCCAACCTTTTGTTCCTGCGGTTCTGAGCTCCCGGGTGGGTGGGCACAAGAGTGTCTAGAGGTATTGTCACCCCCCCCACACACGACAGCTACTGCATGTGGGAGCCCTGAGCCCTGCTATTGCAGGGGAGGCCGGGGGAGAAGTAGAGGCCAGGCCTCCCTGCCTCCAGCCACCTTTTGGACTTTGCAACAACCATCTCGTTTGATGGTGGCCCTGGAGCTCAGGGAGCATTCTCTGTCCATTTCCAAATTGGGGTCTGGTTCTGTCGCCGAGTCACTTGGTCCACTTAATAAGGCTGATGTCTCCCAGGGACCTCATAGCATTTCCTTTGGGGAGATAGTTCTTGGTTTGGATGATGAACATATGGATTACTATTATTATTATTATTATTTGGTACCTGGGATTGAACCAGGGGCACTCAGCCACTGAGCCCCGTCCCCAGCCACTTTTCTATTTTATTTAGGGACAGGGTCTCCCTGAGTTGCTTAGGGCCTCGCTGAGTGGCTGAGGCTGGCCTCCACCTTGCGATCCTCCTGCCTCAGCCTCCCCAGCTGTGGGGATGACGGGTTTGGGCCACCGCACAGGACTCTATCATGAGTATTCTGATTCAATGCAATTTTATAATCCACTTTAAAATTTTCCATAATAAGGAAATTTGGAATCACTAGGCAGTTGGAATCCAGCATCCTTTCTACAAGTGGAATAGATACACAGTGGGGTGCGCAGGCGCAGCCACCGAAAACCAAACCCGGGCCAAATTGCAGCCTGCCACCGGCTGTGAACCTGTGCCATGCCTTGCCTTTGTCACAAAGGGAGATTAGAGTGGTTTACAAAGGCGTTCATTCCAATTGTGCCCCAAATGGGGACTTGTGCATTGTTCAGTCTGAGGCTTTGAAAGAGAACCAGAAAGTTAATTATTTCCTTACCCGGCAGTGCCACAGCGTGCCACCAGACACCTGCCACTTGGGACCGTCACTCCTGGCAGCGGGAACTGAAGGTTTGGAACAGGAGCACCCAGAGGAGGAGCCCCAAAGTCTAAACCCCGAGCGCAGCCCGGCTTATTCTTTTCCCCACGAGTTGCTTAGGGTAGCACTGAGTGGCTGAGGCTGGCCTCCAACTTGCGATCCTCCTGCCTCAGCCTCCAGAGCTGCTGGGCGTGAGGTCCATGGAGGCTGGGAGACGGAGGAGGCCATGTCCTGGGGGTGCCTTCTGCGTTCCTCATGTGGGGACAAGCTCGTCAACAGCCTGGGGACTCTGGGCTCTTATGGCTTAGGGACGTTCACTGCTCTGACCCACAGGGGTTGTTCTGGGTCCGCTGCTTTGTCCCCTCCTTCTGCTCCTGAGCTGATCTGTCAGCCGCTGCCGGCCTCTAGGGTGAAGTGTCCCTGAGGAGACCTGCCGTGTGTCACACACAGCCACAGCCCGGCTGCTCTTACAGGGCTTGAGTTCCCTTTCTGTCCCTCCACAGTGCAGCAGAGAGAGTGGCAGGACTTGGGGACGTTCAGGCAGAGGGGGCCCAGGGGGGTCGTGGGGTCTCCTGGCTGGGGGCTTCCGCCCAAGTCTGCACGGAGGCGTCCAGGGACACGCCTGTCTGTGTCCCCAGATCCCCGCCAAAGGGGAGAGCAGCGGTTCAGAGCCACCGAGATCCAGGGGGGACTCCGGCTTCACCCCTTGTCCCCAGGGAGCTCACTGCTTGTTGGCAAAGTGAGGGTCACTCTCCAGGCTGCTGGGGGGGGGCTGCTGGGACAGTGGGGTGCACAGCAGAGCCCAGGACCAGGGGTGTCTGTGCAAGGTCCCTGCTGGTGCCCCAGGAGAGCGAGAGTCCTGTGTGTTCCCCTGCAGTGGAAGGAACTTGGGCTCAGGTGTGTCTCAGGTGACTGGTGACCTGGGTGCTCAGGCGTCAGGTCAGTGGGGTGTCTCTGGACTCCTTTCTCGCCCACTTCTGTCTGCATTTTTTTTTTTTTTTTAGTACCCAGTGGCTCAGGAGGCCGAGGCAGGAGGATCGCAAGTTGGAGGCCAGCCTCAGCCACTCAAATAAAATAAAATACAAAATAGGGCTGCAGCTGGGGCTCAGTGATTGAATGCCCCTGAGTTCAATCCCCCCCAAAAAAAAACGGGGTGAAAGGTGGTCCTGAGAGAAGGGACACTTGGGGCCTGGTGGCAGGAGGCAGAGCTGGCCGGCCTCTCAGACCCAGGAGGGGCGCTTCCCGCCCAGCGGCCCTGCACACACAGCCTGTTGCTATTTTTCTTGCTCCAAAACTTGTTGACGAAGCCGTGCTGTTTAGTTGGAACATGGCAAAGCTCCCCAGGAAAAATAAACACGCCCGAGACGGGCCCGTCAGGGGATGGAGGAGCATCAAAGCTTGGCCTGTCCCCAAGCTCCGCTGGCTCTGGGGTGGCTTCGTGGCTGCTAGCAGTTGTGCAGCCCTCAAGTTCAAGTTCAGGCTCGCTCCGTGATGGGAAGCAGGTGGAGCTCTGGGTGGCTGTGTTCGGAGGACCAGGAGAGAGGCCAGAGGTGTGCGGGGACCGGTGGAGCAGGTGGCTGTCCACACCAGGCCACCGTGGCCTTGACCCTCCCACCTGCCTCGGCCTGAGCCAAGGATTGAGCCCACCCCAGCCCTATTTTGTGTTTTATTGAGAGACAGGGTCTCGCTGAGTTGCTCAGGGCCTCGCTAAGCGGCTGAGGCTGGCCTCCAACTTGCGATCCTCCTGCCTCAGCCTCCCAAACCTGTGGATTACAAGCGTGGACCACTGCTCCTGGCTTTGGCCTGCACATTTGACCCCCTCCAAGTGTCCTCTTGGACCAGCCCACTCGCACCTGTAGCTGGCCCCCAGGGCTCCCCAGATGTTGGGGTCACACCCTTCACCCCAGTGCCCAGCCCTCTGGTCCAGTTTCCCATGAAATCACTCCCAAACCCTCAGGGAGCCTGGTCACCAGCTCACAAGGTCACCCGCCTGTGGCTAGTTTCTCAGCAGGTCACCCTTGGAGACAGCCCAGTGTTGTCACATCAGCTGTGACTGGTAGCAGGCAGTGGGGACCACAGGCAGGTCGAGAGTCCTTTCCTCTCAGGGGCCGATGGGGACACTCTTTGGTCACCAGGCGAGGCTCATCTTCCAGGTGGTTTGAGACGCTGAACTGGGGGGCGGAGACTTGTGCAGGTCTCTTACCTGAGTGTTTTAGGACACGAGGATTCTGATGACGGAGTTTTTAAAATTTATCATCAAATAACCTCTCAGTCCAGTTGGGAAGATAACAGACAGAGGAGGGCTGCCCGGGGAGGCTGAGGCAGGAGGGTTGTGAGTTCTTTTATTTTTAAAAATTTAATCTCTTTTCTTCGTTTTATATTTGTTCTTTTTAAATTATCCGTGACAGCAGCGTGCATCCTGCCATGTCCCACCTACACGGGGTGTGACGTCCCACTCCTGTGGCTGGACCTGCTGTGGGGTGTCCCTGGTCGTGGGTTCCTCTGTGAACATGGGAAAGTGACGTCCATTCATTCCCCTGTCTCTCCCAGTCCCCTCCCCTCCCTTCCCTCCACTCCCCTGCGTCTCATCCAGTGAACTGCTGTCCCCCCCTTATTGTGGGTCAGCATCCCCATATCAGAGAGGACACTCAGCCTTTGGTTTTTGGGGACTGGCTGATTTCACTCAGCATGATCATCTCTAGCTCCATCCATTTACCAGCAAATGCCATCATTACATCCTTCTTGATGGCTGCGTAATATTCCACTGTGTATACGGACCCCAGTTTCTTTATCCATTTATCAGTTGAAGGGCACCTCGGCTGGTTCCATCACTTAGCTGTTGTGAATTGGGCTGTTGTGAACATTGATGTGTCTGAGGAACGCGAGTTCAAAGCCAGCCCCAGCAACTTAACGAGACCCTCAGCAACTCAGGGAGACCCCGTCTCTAAATAAAATAGAAAAAGGGCTCAGTGCCCAGCGCCCTCAGGTCTGATCCCCTGGGCCAGAGAAACCAAGAGGACAGAAGTGAGAAAGCAGAACATAGAAATGACCACAGCGTCATCTCTGCAGATCTCAGTGACAAGAGCTGGCATTCCGGTGGCCTCTGCTTCACGTCACCTGCTCTCTGAGGGCTTTCCACACACCAGCTGGACTCCTGCAGCCGTTCTGTGACACAGTCCCCATCTCCTTGGGACAGAAGGCAGGTGGCAGTGGCCAGGGAGGGCATGAAAGGGCACCTGGCCCGTGAGGCGGGTGCCGTAAAGCCCCGATGTACGTGTTACCCAGGGTCACCTGTGTGGGATCCTCTTGGGGTACAAATGGCATCCTGGCCACCACCCTGTGTCACTGTCACAGCAGAAGTAAACAAGGGTGTCGCGTTCCTCCTGCTCTCCCACAGAAGGGGACTCGTGGCTGTACCAGGGCAGCCTGGAGGAGTTGGATGAGGTGACTCCCTGACAGAGTGACAGGTGACAGGTCCCCACCCCCAGGGTGCACCAGGCGTCACTCTGGCTGAGTGGTCCCCGTCCTGGAGGCAGGTTGCAGGAGGAAGCGCAGCACCCCAGGGAGGGGACCCTGTCCCTGTGGAGAACCAGCCAAATCCGGAGCCTCTTCTGTTTAGTGAGCACCTACTATGTCCTGGGCGGGCCGTGTGCAGGCGTGATGTCCACTGCGTCCCACAGGCGCGTTCCACCACCCAGTTCCCTGGACGGGGACACCGGCTCCAGGCCACCCTGCAGGGCCACAAGGACCTGGCCTTGGGTCCACTCCCAAACCCCAGTGGAGCCAGAGAGGCCGGTGGACGTGTCCTGTCTGAGGGCTTCAGTGCCCATGTGCAGGGGCGAGGGGACGGGCCTGTCCCCTGGGCTGTGCCCTCCTGACCCAGGTGAGCAGGTCTCCGGGAGGAAAGGAAGACGAAGCCCTGAGGCCCCCCGGCAGCCCCCTCCCAGCTTGGCTCCGGCTCCCGCCAGACCTTTCCAGAAGGTTCCGGAAACAGCTGGAAACAGGACACCCCCTCTCCCGCCTGCCTTTGTCATTGCCAGAAAAATAATCAGCTCTAGATCTTAAGTGCTCCACGGAGCGGCCAGACACCAGCTGGGACTTGAAACAGATTGGCTTTGAGTTGCTTTAAACCCGCAGATGAGGCCGCCTTCCTGGGCCGGCCTCCGGCTGCAGGGGCCTCCCCGGGCGGTGGCTCTGGGTGGGAGCTGTTCTCGGGCACATGGCCAGAGGCTGGGGGCTGGGGACTCAAGGAATGGCTCTGGCCTGGGTCTGTCTGTCTGTTCTGTGTTGTATCAGCGCTTCCCAAACGGGCACCTGGCGCCAGGCACCGAGATAGTGGAGGGGACAGCCTCCCCCAGCTGAGGCTGCGGTCACTGGTGATTATCTTTTGGTCCCAGGGACTGAACCCAGGGCCCTCAACCCCTGAGCCCCGTCCCCAGCCCTTTTTCTGTTTTATTTAGAGACAGGGTCTCCCTGAGTTGCTTAGGGCCTCACCGAGTGGCTGAGGCTGGCCTCCACCTGGCGATCCTCCTGCCTCAGCCTCCCCAGCCGCTGGGATCTCCTGCCTCAGCCTCCCCACCACCCTGGCTTAGTTGGTCATTTTTATATAATTTTGGAAACATGTTTGTTGTGCGGCTTTTTGAGTGGAGCTGGGTTTAGACATCCTCCGTAGAGTTCCTAATAAGGAGGGTAAGACTTGTCCCCTCCGTCTCCTCCTCCGCTGTGGGTAGGCCTGGCTGCAGCTCTTCAGGACGCTCAAGAGCAGCCTTCCCTGTTCTGTGCAGATGAAATCCAGAGCCTGCTGTCACAAGCGCCCAGCCCCGGGGACGAGGGAGCTGACACAGAAAAGAGGAGGCTGAGCCGAGGCCTGGTGGAGGACCGCGCTGTCCGAGGACCCGGGGAGCCCAGGGCCCGTCCTCCTGTGGCCGGTGCCGCCCTCCGTGGCCCAGCTGGTTCCTGTGCTCTGGAGCAGAGCAGGACCGTGCCCCCAGCCACCGTCCTCTCCCACTGCCACGGTGACAGCCACTTCCCAAAGAGCCTCCCAGTTGCCCTCAGTGATTCACTGTCCACAGACAGCCCAGACACACTGTCAAAAGATGCGTCAGGCCACCCCACTCCCCAGCTGAAACTGCCGCTGACTTTTTCTTGTGTGTAAAGGACACAATCCAGCCGGGTACACACCCCTGTCATCCCAGCAGCTGGGGAGGCTGAGGCAGGAGGATCACAAGGTGGAGGCCAGCCTCAACCACTTAGCGAGGCCCTAAGCAGCTCAGTGAGACCCTGTCACTAAATAAAATGTAAAAAGGGCTGGGGATGGGGCTCAGTAGTAAGGACCTCTGGTGCCCCCCCAAAAGAATATACAATACAATCTCATCCCCCTGTGTGCAAGGATCCTCATGACCCGCCTACCCGCCCTGTGTGCTGTGACCTACTTGGGCCTCCTGTCTCAGGCCTCCTATCTTCTCTGCTTAAAACACACCCCCCTCCTATTTTTTTGGCACCAGGGATTGAACCCAGGGGTGCTAACCACTGAGCCCCATCCCCAGCCCTTTAGTATTTTATTTAGAGACAGGGTCTCGCTGAGTGGCTGAGGCTGGCCTCCAACTTGGGATCCTCCTGCCTCGGCCTCCAGAGCCCCTGAGAGTACAGGCGTGGGCCATCACGCTCCACAGGTCTCCAGCCTCTAAAGGGAAGAAGGGCTTTGGAGCAGAGGGGACACCAGATCTGTTCACCGGCAGGCTTGGGACAGGAGAAAGTCCCCTAGGATCTAGCCTGGGTCTGGTCACCTTGCCCACAGGTGGCGTTGATGCCTCTTTACGCACAAGGTGTGCGAAGCCCCATTTTTTCCTGCGTCTGTGTCCGACTGTGTCTGCTTTTAATTGAGATGCGTTGCCTCCTGGAGGCTGGAGACCGCGGACCGTCCCCGGGATCAGCGGGAGGTCAGGCCTTGCTTTGAACCGGGGCAGGACCTTGCAGCCGAGCGTCCCCGTCACCAGGGGAGATGAGTGGCCCTGGGGGCGACACGGGGTGAACATCTCCTCCACTTTGGAGGAAATGAAGGTTGGGGGGTGTCAAGGCCCAGAGCCCGATGTCACTAGACGGCCCCCTAAAGCATGGGACATCAGGGCGTATTGGGGTGGAGAGGCCTAATAAATCGTGGTCCCTCGCGGGGACCTGGCATGGGCCGTTCCTGGGTGGGCCACATGTGCTCCGCTCCCGAGAAGATTGGGAACAGCTGTCGTGAGCCGGGCCCTGAGTCACAGCTGGCCCCCGGGCCAGCGCTGGGCGCCTCTGGTCCTTCCGTCCCTTCTGAACAGGACTCGAGGTGATCTGGCCTCTCCCCGAGACCCGGGATCTGCCTGCTCAGCATCCTCCGGGCTTCGGCAGCCTGGCTTCCGTCGCCCCCTGCTGCGTCCTCCACCCGGAACGGCCTCCTCCCCTGGCCTTCCGGCCTCCTCATCCTCCAGGTGTCGGATCCCGCCTCCTGTCCTGTCTTGCTGGGCAGAGCTTCTCGGTCCACCTTTTTGTGCCCAGGGGTGCTTCACCACGGAGCCCCGTCCCCAGCCCTTTTTCTGTATTTTATTTAGAGACGGCCTCCCTCGGTTGCCAAGGCTGGCCTCGACCTGGCGATCCTCCTGCCTTGGCCTCCCGGGCATCTGGGATAACAGGCCTGCGGCACCCGCCCAGCTGGCTTCACTTTTATGTCCTTGTGTTGATGTTGTGTGGCGCGCCCGGCCGCCTATAGCCGTTTCTGTTATCTCCATGAAGTTCACCTGCTCTGTCCTCCTGGGGGGAAGGGGCTCTGTGGGAAGGTGGCAGCTTGGGCCCCTGTCCCCGTGGGGTGAGCCTGCAGGAGAGGCAGGGGATCGACACAGGGCACCCCCCAGTGCTGTGGGACCCTGAGGGAAGGCCACCTCCAGATCAGAACTGCCTGAGAAATGGGGGTGACATCTAAGCTGAAGGGTGAAGGGTTGGGGTGCGGGGAGGGCATGCAGGCCTTGGGGAGGCCGTGGGGGGCCCTCAGCCTGGGAAGGTCGGGGTGCAGCTGGGGACCCGGCCCCCATTCCCCTCTCTCTCACCAGGGACTGAACCGCGGGTGCTCTGCCACCGAGCCGCCCACCCTGCCCTTAATTTTTGATTTTGAGACCGATCTTGCCAAGTGGCCTCCAACTCACGATCCTCCTGCCTCAGCCTCCCCAGGAGCTGGGATTCCATGCATGCGCCCCCACAGCCGACTTGCCCCTCTTCTTGTTCCTTAGGCAGGGAGGGGACTGTGACCTCCTCTCTGTTTCCACAGAGGGCCTGGGGTCCAGCTCTGTCCCTGCTAGTCACAAGCTCTGTGACCTTGGGCAAGGACAGCAGCCTCTAACGTCACCTTCCTGGGCCTTTCTGTGTCTGCCTGGGGGTGCGACGACCCCGTGGGCTGGGCAGGGTCAGACCCACGAATGCAGGAAAACACAGAGGGCCAGCCTGGCTCAGAGCGTCCCCTGTGCCCAGACCCTCGGATCCTGTGGACAGGGCGCATTCCCAGGACCTGGTGAGGGCCACTTCTGTCCCCAAGGAAATGCCGTGAACCCCTGCGTCCTGCCGTGAGGAGGAGAACCTGTGTGGATCAGCCCTGTTTTGAGGGGAACTTGGTCCTGACCCTGGGGGCCGTGGGTCTGGTGCAGCCTGCTGCTACCTCTTCACCATCCTCGGGTGACACTCAGGCCAGGGAGGGTCAGTGCTTACCTCTGGTGGCCTGGCTGAAGGGTCGGGGTCTGAGCTGTGGTTTGTCTGATCCCCACCAGAGAACCCAGCACCCAGTACCTGCAGGACAAACCTCCTGGCACCCAGCTTCCCCACTGTCTTCAAAGACAAAATATGGCCGGGCGCGGTGGCCCACGCCTATAATCCCAATGGCTGGGGAGGCCGAGGCAGGAGGATCGCAAGTTGGAGGCCAGCCTCAGCCATATAGCAAGACCCTGTTTCTAAAATACAAAAAGGGGCTGGGGCTGGGGCTCAGGGGTTGAGGGCCCCAGAGTTCCATCCTTGGTACCCCCCCCCAAAAAAAAATAAATGTAGGTCCCTGGAGTCAGAGGGCTGTGCTGTGCCATCTGTCACCCGTGGGGCGAGGGCCAAGGAAGGGGGCTATTCATCCTGCGCCTTCCAACTTCCTAGAGAAAACTCACTCCAGAACTTCTCCACGAGGGAGCAGCAGGCCAGCCCTGGCCCTCGGACATGTTTTCTTTGGGCCTCGCAGTTTAAACATTTTTCGAATCGGTTGTCAACATTTAAAATTTGGCAAATCACATCTAATAGTCTGCATTTTTGGCTTCTCTTGAAAAACCGGAAGATCTTGCAGCTCTAGGCCTGCATTCCTGCCGACCCACTGCAGCGGGGCGATCCTGCCCCTCCAGATGGGGCTCAGGGGCTCCGGGTTCCTGCACTCTCACCCTGCACCCAGGGCCTCGCTACCCCTCGAGGTGCCTGCTGGCCCCGGACGCCCCTTCTGTCTTTGTTCTTCCTTTTTGGTCCCAGGGATGGAACCCAGGGGTGCTTCACCCCTGAGCCCCGTCCCCAGCCCTTTTTCTATTTTATTTAGAGACAGGGTCTCGCTGAGTGGCTGAGGCTGGCCTCCAATTCCTGGTCCTCCTGCCTCAGCCTCCCGAGTTGCTGGGATTATAGCAACATTTATCCTTTTCTTTCTAGAATTGAGCAGGGAGGATGGGACCTCATATCCTAGAACATGGGACTGGAGTGTTCTGTGCCCTGGGTAAGGTTTGCAGCCCTCTTCTGCAAATCCCATGGGCCCTGTCAATAATAGACGTCCTCCTCTGCAGATGGGAGAGGCTGAGGCCCAGGCAGGTGAGGCCCCTGCACAGGCCTGTGCATAGCAAAAGCTGAGGAGGAATCTGTGTTTCCTGTAAGCCTGCCTTCCTCCCCACACCTCCTCTTACATGGTGACCTGAAACCTAGACAGGCACAGCCTCCTGGTGACAATTCCATCAGTTTCCCTTTGGGATCCCACGCTGCTGTCTTGAAGCGAAATCCTCTTTGGTGGCTCTTTAGGAAGGCAGCCTGGTGGAACAAGATTGGCCTCACCAGTGGCTCGGGAGGCTGAGGCAGGAGGATCGAAGGTGGAGGCCAGCCTCAGCCAAAGCGAGGCCCTGAGCCACTCAGGGAGACCCTGTCTCTAAATAAAATAGAAAAAGGGCTGGGGACAGGGCTCAGGGGTTGAGGGCCCCTGGGTTCAATCCCTGGCACTAAGCAAAAAAAAAAAAAAAAAAAA
>NW_026000143.1:975495-998906 GCF_001458135.2 Marmota marmota marmota
CCAAGAGGCGTCTGGGCTGAGCGTGCTCCCAGGGAGAACAGGCACCTTCCCGGGTTGAGGCCATGTAGGGCGGAGGAGGCCACCTGGGGGGACCCCTAGCAGGACCCTTCACAGCACTTGCTCCTGAGGACACTCAGGGGGCCCAGGAAGGTGGCCGCGTCCCTGTGCTGGACCAGGGAGCGAGAGGCAGGTGGGCCTCCAGGGACCCGGAGCCACCTGGTCGCTCAGGCCAGTCGCTCAGTCCCAATAACTGATTCTGATGAGGCCAAGCCACTCAGCCAGTGTCACTGTCCCCACAGCCTCATTGTTCCAGCCTCCTCCTCCGCGGGGCCCGTGTCCCTGGTGATCCATACTAAACAGCGGTCACCGGGCGACAGGGGAGCCTCCCCTGGGCTATGCAGCAGGAACAATATCCTGCCCCGTCCACCTCCTGCCTCTGCCCGTGGAGGCCGCCAAGAGAGGCTCTTTGTGTCCTTGTCGCGAAGATGGATCTGCTTCCCCATTTATGATGGTGGTTTTTTTTTTTATTTCCAGAATCTCACACCTGCAGCGCTTCCGCAGAATTCTCCAGTTGGTTAAATTAAAGCCCCAGCCCCGTGAATGCACCAAATATGTCATAAAAGATTTTCCAGCGCTGCCTTTTGTGACCAAAATTCATCAATCCGATAAAATCGACACATTTAGATAAGTGTTGCATGAGAATGCAGGGCTGCGGCTCCACGCGGAAGTGGGCATGAGGCTGTAAAAAGGGAGATAAAAAATTATATCTCCTTTGGAGTGAGTTATTTGATCTCCCTGCCGCTTTATTTACTTGTCACAGAGCGGAGAACAGGTCTTGGGGACCCTGCAGAAAACGTGCCGTCCAGTGTCGCTGTCATTGACTCCAGGAATGGGACCTTCTGGGAAGGGCGGAGGGACTCGGGAGGGTCAATTCATACTTGGCCACGTCGATGAGTGACAGTGAAGGAAAATCCGCATTGGCAGGTTGAAATGGCTCTTCCTGTTGGAATGTCGTAGTTGAAGGTCAAATGACGGACTCCATGACAGAGCCAAACGGGATGGTCCATTGGTGGGGACTTTACATTTTTTTTAACATAATTTTAGGTCCTAAGGATGGAACCCAGGGTACTGAACCCCTGAGTCCCATCCCCAGCCCTTTTTATATTTTATTTAGAGACAGGGTCTCGCTGAGTTGCTGAGGCTGGCCTCTACCTTGCGATCCTCCTGCCTCCCCAGCTGCTGGGACGACAGGTGTGAGCCACTGCACCCTGTCACGTTTTTTTTTTATTGTGGTAAAATATACACGATATTTCTCATTTTCAACACTTGTAACTGTGCAATTCAGTGACCTCAAATACACTCACAATACTTTATACTCATCTCCCAAAACCTTTTCACAATCTCCCAAGTCGGTTCAATACCCATGAAGCAATTCTTCCTGTTCCTGTAGGAACCTTTGTTCTGCTTTCTGTCTGTGAATTTCACCTGTTCTAGGTCCCTGAGCTGAGGGGAATCCTGCATGTCACAGACCATAAAGTCTTCCAGAAATTCTATTTATATTGTACCAGGTTTCAGAACTTGGCTTCTTTTTGTGGCTGTATAGTATTCTGTGGTGTCCCTGGGCCCTGTGTTGTTGATCCATCCTTCTCTTAATGGACACTTGTGTTGTTCCCTGCCTGTTATGAACGATCGTGCTGGGAATTTGGGTGTAGAGATAGATATCTGTTTAAGTCCCTGATTTCAAGTCCTTTGAATATATACTCTTAGTGGGGCTAGGTGGTGGCTCAGGGCTCGAGTGTTTGCCCACCATGTTCTGTCCCCAGTACACCCCAATAGATACACAGATATATGTAATGGCATTTACACATATACTAATATATTTATATAAAATATCTAGCTGGGTGCTGTGGCACACGCCTGTCATCCCAGCAGCTGGGGAGGCTGAGACAGGAGGATTGCAAGTTGGAGGCCAGCCTCGGCAACTTAGTGAGGCCGTGAGCAACTTGACAAGATCCTATCTAAAAAATAAATAAATACATAATTCGATGATAGCTGAATAAAGAAAAGGCTGGGGTGTAGCTCAGTGGTGAGGTGCCCCTGGGTTCAGTCCCTGCCACCCCCACCCTCCAAAACCAGCCCCAGGAGGTACGAAATGAGGCTGTTGTTTTTAATGAGTAGTGAGGTCGAGATCCTGGGGGGCTTATTGGCCATTTGTATAACTTCATGGAAAAATATTTCTATCCTTTGCCCATTTTAATTGGATTGTTGTTGTTGAATTGCAGATTTATACACTGACCCCTGCCATCGTAGGATTTGCGATTCTTCTCTACCAGTCCGTAGATTGTCATTTTGATTTCTTGGCAGGGTCCTCTCATATACAAAAGTGTTTTTTTGTTTTTTTTTGTACCAGGGATTGAACCCAGGGGGCNCCGGGGGAGTCCTGTCCCTGGTTTACAGATGAGGCGTTCTGTCCCCTCCCCCGCCTGGGACACCGTGGGTGGTGACGGTGATTGTCTGCTGAGGACAAAGGACACGGGGTCCCCAGGGCCTCCTCCAGGGACAGGACTTCTGTTGGCCTCCTGGTCCCCTCTGAAGGTGGCAGAGGCCCCCAGCTGGCCCCCAGCTGACCCCCAGCGCTCCCTGGTGATGGAGTGGTCTGGTGGTGGGCGAGTGGGGGACGGGGCCAAGGAGACGGGCCAGAGCTGTGTGTGCGGTGCCCGCGGGTGCCCAGCCTGCCCACTCCATGCCTGGCCCCACTTTATGTTAATGCTCGCTGCTTTATAAATTTATTTCTTCTCCTTAGCTCCCCGTGACAGCAGCGAGCATCCTGCCATGTCCCACCTACGCGGGGTGTGACGTCCCACTCCTGTGGCTGGACCTGCTGTGGGGTGTCCCTGGTCGTGGGTTCCTCTGTGAACATGGGAAAGGGACGTCCATTCACTCCCCTGTCCCTCCCAGTCCCCTCCCCTCCCTTCCCTCCACTCGCCTGCGTCTCATCCAGTGAACTGCTGTCCTCCCTCCTCCCCACATTGTGGGTCAGCGTCCCCATATCAGAGAGGACACTCAGCCTTTGGTTGTTTTGGGGACTGCCTTATTCCACTCAGCACGATCGTCTCCAGCTCCGTCCATTGACCAGCAAATGCCGTCATTGCATCCTTGTTGATGGCTGAGTAATATTCCGCTGTGTATATGGACCACAGTTTCTTTGTCCATCCCCTGTTGAAGGGCAGGACATCTAGGTGGGTTCCATGGTTGAGCTATTGTGAACTGAGCTGCCATAAACACTGACGTGGCTGTGTCCCTGTTGTGTGCTGATTTAAGTCCTTTGTGTATAGACCGAGGAGTGGGACGGCTGGGTCCCAGGGTGGCTCCATTCCCAGTTTCCTGAGCCCCTCCCCCCTGCTCTCCTCAGTGGTGGCACTGAGTTCCAGTCCCCCAGCCGTGGCTGAGTGGGCCACCCCCTCGCCCACACTCCCTGAGTCACCCGAGTCCTTTGTCTACAGCCGTGAGCCCAGGGGCCGCCTGGACTAGGGGGACAGCGTTCAGCCCTTCAGGGTGGGGCCTCGGCTCAGCGCTGACTGTGGGTCCCAGCGCCTGGCTCCCGGGGTCCTTGGCGCTCACCCTGGGACCCCCCAGCGACCTTCCTGCAATCGGGATCTTCTGGCCCCCGGAGGAGGCAGTGGGGGCCGTGATGGGGACACAGCTGGGGACCCCAGCCTAGCCTGCAGACTGACCCTCCTGGCCCAGCCCCTTCCATTCCCAGCCTCCAACCGCGTGCCAGGAGGGGACAGCACAGACACCAGGGGACACACTCCCGCCCTCCTGGGACCCCGGGCTGTGACAGGGAAGCCCCAGGAGGAGGCCACAGAGGGCAGAGAGCGGCCGGCTCCCTGGGCGGGGGCTCCCCATCGCAGCCCCAGGGAGGTCAGGCCGGGGACAGCTGCCGTCTGTCCTCACCCGTAGCTGGGCCACTTGAGCCACTGAGCAGACCTGCGCGGGCCTTGAAGTGGGGAGGGACACGTTGGGCAGTGAATCAAGACACCGCCCTGATGCTGGCACCTGAGCTGCAGAGTGGTCCTCCCCACGCAGGGACTTCTGGAACCTCCAGGAAGGAACCTTCTAGAACCTTCCTGGAAGGAACCTTCCAGAACCACCCTAGAAGGAACCTTCTAGAACTTTCTTGGAAGTAACCTTTGTAGAAAGAACCTTCTAGAACCTTCCTGGAAGGAACCTTGTTGGAAAGAATCTTCCTGGAAGGATCATTCTGAACCTTCTTGGAAAGAGCCTTCTGGAACCATCTAGAACCTTCCTGGAAGGAACCTTCTGGAACCTTTCTAGAAAGAACCTTCTGCAGCTAAAAATGGAACCTTTTAGAACCTTCTAGAACCCTCCTGGAGGGAACCTTCTAGAACCTTCTGGAATCTTCCTGGAAGGAACCTTCTGGACCCTCCCAGGACCTGTCCTGGAGCACTCACGGGCTCCTGCGTGCACCCCCCCACCCAGGGACAGAGCGACGGTCTTGTTCTGGACGCGGATCCTGCCCTCGGGGACGTGGGGTGCTGTGGTGGACAGAGGTCAGTGCTCTGAGCTCGAATCTGTCTGGATCCCGGCTCCTTGACCTTGACGCAGCCACCGCGCCTCTCCAACCTTGTTCTCGTCTGTAGCACCCACGTCGCTGTCGCCAGAGGGTGATGGCACACGTGCTGTGTCCATGGCACAGCTGCCCAGGTGGATCAGGGCAGCAGCCGTCTGTGGAGAGCCCGTGGTCACACTCGGGACCCCACCTGGGTTGACTCGCACCGTCCTGCTGTGACCAGGGTGGGCACAGGGTGGGTGTGTGTGGCAAGTGGTCGTGACAGTAACAGGCTGCAGATCCCTGCTGTGGCTTTGTGTTGTCAGGGGCACAATTTAAAGAATCACCAGTTGAACACAGTTTTTTCCCTGATTTTATTTTACCTTTTTAATTTAATTTTGATTTTAATTTAATTTTACTTTTAATTTTCTTTGGTCCTGGGAACTGAAGTGGCTTAACCACTGAGCCACACCCCACCCCTTCATCCCCGTAAAAAAAAACAAAAAACACTTTTAGCTGCAGATGGACACGATCTCTTTATTTTATTTGCTATTTTATGTGGTGCTGAGAGTTGAACCCAGTGCTCTGCCCCTGAGCCCCGTCCCCAGCCCTATTTCTATTTTATTTAGAGACAGGGTCTCGCTGAGTGGCTGAGGCTGGCCTCCACCTGGCGATCCTCCTGCCTCAGCCTCCCGAGCTGCTGGGGTGACAGGTGTGCGCCCCTGTGCCCGGCTCCTGATTTCAAATCTACTATCCTTTCTGCTTCTTAGAATACCTTTTGATTTTTTCAAAAATCTGATTTTCGAGGTTTCTCGACTATATTCAAAGTCTGATGTTCCTTTTCCCCTGGACACACATTTCCCCTCCTCTGTCCCACAAGGAAAGTGACATACATGTCCCAGATCCCCGAGGCTGTGCTCAACGCTGACCTTTGTGAGTTTCTCATTATTTTTATTTTTGAAACGATTAAGATATAGAATCAGTAGAATTGGAAATTGTCGTTTTGAACAGTCCCGAGAGCCTTGAATGGCTCTGCGCACCCTCCAAGGACCCCGTGGTCCCCAGCAGATGACAGCCCTGATAGGCGGGAGGCACAGAGGGCCGTTTGTGAGCTGCGTGTCTCTGTCTGGCTCCCACCCACTCGTCCCAGAGCCATTTCCCGACCCTGGCTCGTGGGAACCGGGAGGGACACTGCCCGATTCATTCCATGCAGAGATGAAGGACCCCGAGCGCCCGGGCGGCCCAGCCCTGTCACTTCCTGGGGCCTGATCAAAAGTCGGATGAGGAAACCGCTGCCCGGCAGCAGGCCCGGAGCTGACCCCGGCTTCCCGCGGTGCCCTGGTTCTCAGCGAGGCCCGACAAGTCCCCGTGACCTCTGACCCCCTTAGAAGTGTCCCTGGGCCGGCTGCAGAGGGGACACTGGGGCAGAGCTGTGTGCTGGTGGGAACAAAGGCAGCCTGGGGACCCCAGGAGGCCACCAAGGGGCCCTGTCTGCACTTAAAGCTCCGAGTGTGTCCGTCCACTCCTTTCCCATCACAGGGTCCCAACAAGTGGGCAAGACGAGGCACCTGGTGGCACTCAGCCCGGGAGGAGGAAAGGGACACGTTCCTGGTGACTAAAGTGGAAGAGGTTCAGGCTCTGACCTCGGCTCCGGTCAGCTCAACAAAGATCTATGTCGTGGAGCCCTGGCCGGGTCTCGTGCTGTGACAACGGATCACAGCCCCAGGCCTTGCTGTGAGCACTCGGGCTGGGGTGAGCGAGGCGAGGGCAGGTGTGCAGGCACAGGGAGCAGGGGTCAGGAGGGACACGGGGGACATGGATGGGGCATGTGCCTTGATTCCTAAACGGAAAGTGGACGGGGGCGTAAAGCTTGGAGGACAAGAAGCTGGCATGCAGCCCGGGTCCCTCCTGGTCAGGGCAGGCCGTGGGGCATGGTGGTCAGGAGCCTCTGCATGGGGTAAGATCTCTGCTCTGGCTGGGCCTGGTGGCACCCAGCTGTCATCCCAGCAGCTCAGGAGGCCGAGGCAGGAGGATCGCAAGGTGGAGGCCAGCCTCAGCCACTTAGCCAGGCCCTGAGCAACTCAGCGAGACCCTGTGTCTAAATAGAAAAAGGGCTGGGGAGGGGGCTCAGGGGTCGAGGGCCCCTGGGTTCAACCCCTGGTACCAAGAGAACAAATCTCTGCTGACCCCTGTCTGCTGTGTAACTGGGACTTCATGGGACCCCTCCTGGGCCTCATTTCCTCACCAGGAAGGTCGCAGGTGGTGTCTGGGCTCCGGAGGGGACCTGGAGGGTTGGAATTAGTCTTTTTAACCCAGAGGAACCCAACCCCTGAGCCCGTCCCCAGCCCTTTTTCTATTTTATTTAGAGCCAGGGTCTCCCTGAGTTGCTCAGGGCCTCCCTAAGTGAGGTTGGCCTCCACCTTGCCATCCTCCTGCCTCAGCCTCCGGTACTGCTGAGCTGACAGGTGGAATTGCTCTTGACAGTCCCTTAAAGAACCCACCAGGCAGTGCAGCCTTGGCTCTGTGGGTCCCCTCACCCACCAGAGCAGGCGTGGGCCGTCACACAGGCTGGGACCCCACGGCCTTTATCCTCACCTCCCACCTGCCTCCACTCTGCCGTGTGGGAGGCTGCAGGGGTCAGGCTGGGCCAGGTGGGCTCAGCTTCACCTTGAATAGGGCAGGGTCATGGGGCCAGGAAGGAGCCCAGGACGGGGTCTGCCAAGTGTGAAGTCACCTGCGTGGCCCACTTGAGTGGGAAGCAGCTGTTGGTCACAAGAGGAGTGACTGTGAGGCCAGAGGACAGTGGGGGCTGTCACCAGGAAGTCAACCCGCCAGGTCTGCGGGGGATGGATCCATGGATGGATTGATTGATGCACCTAGAACATGACTCTGTGGGGCCGGGGTGGAGGCTCAGCGGTCTCCGCATTGGTCCTCCTGCCTCAGCCTCCGGCATTGGTAGGTGTTGATAGGGCCACAGTCCCTCCTTCTTCACAGTTTCTTGGAGTTGCTTGGTCTCTCCTGGTTTGTAGCTGTGTCCTTTACTACCTGCCCCGTCACCAGGGCATCTGTGGGGCCCTGGGTTCCCCCCATGTAAAAATTCAATGTGAACTTGTTCGGAATGGTTTCTAGATGTCCCTGCTTGGAAATGACAGAGGCAGCAAAATGTCCAGTGACTCTTCTTTCCTTTTTTATTTTTTATTTTGAGACCTTGCTGATGGTCTTGCTGAGTGGCTGAGGCTGGCCTCCACCTTGCAATCCTCCTGCCTCAGCCTCCCGAGCTGCTGGGACGTCAGGCGTGCGCCACCCCCGCCAGCCCTCTTTTCCCTTTCTAACCTGCTGTTCTGTGTCCCAGGGGCCCAGATCATCGATCTGATGATGCTGGTCATCGATGTGACCAAGGGGATGCAGACCCAGTCGGCGGAGTGCCTCGTGATTGGTCAGATCGCCTGCGAGAAGCTGGTCGTGGTGCTGAACAAAATAGACCTGTTACCCGAAGGGAAGAGACAGGCGGCCATCGACAAGATGACGAAGAAGATGCAGAAGACCCTGGAGAGCACCAAGTAGGTCTGCCCTTGAGACACGGTGCCATGGGAGAGGGCGTCTGGGGCGCTGCTTGTCATCAACAGGGATCGGGCAGGCGCTGGCCACATCAAGGGCCGCATGGAGTCGGGTGAATGTGAAGGTGCTGCTAAAAGGAAGCCCTAAATCATGGGTGCCGTGGCGCACGCCTGGAATCCTAGAGACTCAGGAGGCTGAGGCAGGAGGATCACAAGGTGGAGGCCAGCCTCAGCCAGTTAGCGAGGCCCTAAGCAACTCAGGTACCAGGGATTGAACCCAGGGGGCACTTACCCACTGAGCCCCATCCCCAGCCTTTTTAACATTTATTTAATTAGAGACAGGGTCTCACTGAGTTGCTTAGGGCCTTGCTAAGTTACTGAGGCTGGCCTCCACCTTGCGATCCTCCTGCCTCAGCCTCCTGAGCTGCTGGGGATGACAGGTGTACACCACGGTGCCCGGCCTGCCATGTTATTTTCTAAACGGGTTCTCCTGTTTTACAGATGACTGAACAACTGACTTGGGTTCATATGTTGAAAATATATCTGCCTTCAAAATATATTTGAAAGTTTAAGATGGAAATGTCATTTTATTCTCATTTTTAACACAGGACTCTTGAATCGGTGGGGAGGTGGCACATCTCTCCTAAGTGCATCAGACACGTGTGCTTGTGTGTCTGCGACCTGGGCACATATATCTGGTCTGTTGGCCTCTGGCCTTTTTAATATTTATGTGTCTAATATCCACAAAGGTGGTGCCAGCCTCCTGCCCACCTGGCCGTCCCTGCAGGTCCCTCCATCCGGGTTCCTTTTTTTTTGGACACATAGAAGTTCCTAATTTCCACGTCGTCCCACTCTTTGATTGTTTTTCTTTGTGATTTCTTTATCTCTGAAAGCATTTAAAATGACTCGCGCATAAGCATTTATCAATGTTCGCGGAAATCAAAATGGGAGATCAGCACGCACCCCAATCTTCCCAATGCATCAAATTAAAATGTTTCCTCCCGTCCCCCCGGCCGGCTTCCCCACAGGTACACAATTCGAGGTGGTTGTTATCACCACATTGACACGATTCCGCGTTCTGGGCTTTTCTGTTTATTTTTTCTGCTAAATGTCATCATCTGACAGCACCTTAGGCCCATCTTCCCCCCCAGACACGTGTTTCTTGCTTCGAAGACACTTTTTTGGGGGGTGGTAGGGGTACCTGGGATGGAACCCAGAGGCTCTCAACCCCTGAGCCCCGTCCCCAGCCCTATTTTGCATTTTATTTAGAGACAGGGTCTCCCTGAGTTGCTTAGGGCCTTGCTGTTGTTGAGGCTGGCCTCCACCTGGCGATCCTCCTGCCTCAGCCTCCCCAGCTGCTGGGACAACAGGCTGCGTCTCTTTTTAATGCCACTTTTTCGTGATGCTACATTAAATCATGTTGTTAAAGTGACACTGGGGACTGGCATTTCCAACTCAGCGGCAGCACCCGTGGCCTTCAGCGCACAGGTCGGCTGGTGGGACAGAAGCCCAGGAGGCACCTGCTGCCCCGGCCTGTGACCCGCAGGTGGCTGCCCAGTCTGGGCGCTCTGCTCCCCGGGTGCCAGGCCCGGGACTCCCTGTGGGCGCAGAAGGCACAGCTCCCGGCCACCTGGGAAGTGGAACCCCTGGGAGGGTGTCTGCGCCACCTTGAGGGGTGACAAGTGGCCGAGGTCTGCCATTTAGGGTCCCCTGAGGAGACAGTGGATGCAGGAGCGTCCCGGGTGGCAGCTGGCGGGAGGCTGTGGGGGGGGCGGTGGCCGGGCCAGGGTCACAGGTCACACTGACAGGAGGGGACAGGAGCGGGGCACTGTGGACTTTGTCGTCCCCTCCCCGTGCCTGGGTTGGGGGCCAGGTGGCCGCACTGGGCTCCGCCTTCTGGTCTGGTTTCCAGGGACCAGCGGCCACAGTTGTCAGGGGACAGAGGATGACGATGAAGGGACATGAGGCTGTGAGGCAGGTCCTTGGTGCTGTCCCCAACCCCCATGACTCCCAAGAGGCCACTTACCTGAGCCCTGCCTGGCCTCAGTGACAGGGGGTGTCACTGTCCTCAGCAAACGGCCTGCTCACTGTCCTCAGCAATGCAGCCCCAAGTGACCTGGGCAAGAGGGACCAGGTCACCCTGAAGGGGACACTTCTGTGACCAGGTCCTGCAACTCTGGGAGAGAAGGTGGCTCCTCCTGACCATAAAGTGTGACCAGAGCTGCCACGGCAGTGGGGACCTGACCGTCTGATGTCACCTGCTGTCCGTCAAAGTCAAGAGGGGGACCTGGGCGGGACTCTCTGAACACTTCATTGGGACCCCCCAATAACACTGGGGAGCAGGAGAGGCCCCTGGTCCCTGTCCTCTCTGAGAGGACCCACTCTGTCCCCTGAGAGTGTCCCCTTTCCTGTCCCCTCAACAGGCTCCTGCCTGCTCCTCCGAGTGACAGGCCTGACATCTTTCTGACTCGGTGGCAGGTCGGGGTCTGCCCAGGGGTCTTCATGCTGCTGTGGTTTCCCGAGGCCCCGGGCTCTGTGTCACGGGGAAGGCGTGTGGGGACATTCTGGGGACCCAGCACCCGGGGGCCAGGGCTCAGGGCCCAAGCTCACAGGCCTCCTGGTCCAGCCGCTGGTGTCTGACATGTGACAGTGGCGGGGTCCCTCAGGATGCGGGGTGGGATTCCAGCCACCCCAGGGTCCCCCGCTGGCCGAGAGCAAGGTGACAGAGGTGCGGGTGGCCCCTCGTGGCCTCCAGCCTCCTGTTTTACTGACTGATTGTTTGGTGCAGGGACTGGACCAGGGTGTGAGCCACCGAGCCCCGTCCCCAGCCCTGTTCAGGGTCCCACGGGGCCACCCAGGGTCCCGTCTCTGGGGAATCTGGGACGACGGTCTCTCTTGTCCTTGGGGGGCCACAGGCGGGGGCCAGGGGTCCCTGTGGATTCCTGGGTGGCCTCTGAGGAGGACCTCAGGGCCCAGGGGAGCCCCTTCCTTCTGGTGCCCCAACGCGGGGTGTCTCCTGGTGTCCCCCCGACAGTGGGTGGCACGGGTCCCCTGTCGTGCCTGCTAGTCTGCCTGGTGCTCCGCGGCCTGCTGACCGCCCTGTCCCCTAACGCTGCTGTTCTTCCGTTGCAGGTTCCGGGGTGCACCCATCATTCCCGTGGCGGCCAAGCCTGGGGGCCCGGAGGCCCCCGAAACGGAGGCTCCTCAGGGGATCCCAGAGCTCATCGAGGTACCCAGACCCCGGCTGCCCCAGCCCCTGTGGCCGACCTCTGCCCTGGGGTGTGGGTCCTCTGGCCCTGTCACGCCCTGCAGCTCCTTCCCAGGGAGAGACCTCGGCCACCACCCTCAGGCCTGCCCGGCCTCAGGCCTCTACCCCCAGCCCGAGGCTCCGTGGGCCTCCTTACCCTGGCCTCCGTCTGGCTGCCCCTCCTCTGATCACCCCCACAAAGTGGCACCCACAGCCTGGGACCTGGGCCATGTTGGCTGTTCTAGGAGCTTCACCTCTGTCCCTCCAGTAACAGGCAGGAGGGGGCAGTCCTGCATGAGCGATGGTGTCCAGGAAGGTGGCAGGGTCCCGCTGCTGGGCACTCGGGGCCACTCTGGGCCACTCTGGGCAGAGGGATCCTGCGCCTGGCCCTGGGGCAGGACTGCGGTTCCGTACACGGTGGCCAACGTTCTCAGCAACCCTGGGAGACTCCCATGTTCCCCAGGAGGGGGCTGGGGTTCAGAGAGGTTAAGTGACTTGCCCAGGGTGGCTCAGCAAGTGCATAGGAAAGCTGAGGTTCAGACCCAGGCTGGTTGCTGGGGCTCAGCTCTGAGGTCCCCTTCCTCCAGGGGCCCTTGACCCCGGAGCCCCGTCCCCAGCCCTATTTGGTATTTTATTTAGAGACAGGGTCTCCCTGGGTTGCTCAGGGCCTCGCTTTGGCTGAGGCTGGCCTTGAACCTGTGATCCTCCTGCCTCGGCCTCCCAGGGCCCTGGGGTGACAGGCCGGGACAGTTGTTTTCATTCAAGGAAAACCCACCACAATGTGGCTCGGAGAGGCCTGTACATTCCTTTAAGAGCCTCTCCTCAAATCTCAGGCCAAGACTGTTTTGAATTTCCCTGCTTTTCCAAAGGAATTGTTATCTCAAAACTCGAACTTTGGAACGCTCCCCGCTGAATACTTGTGTCACAACTGCCCCCTCGGGAAGCCGGAGGGAGGGACGTGGTGCTGATGCCCGTGTGTTGATGGGTCATCGGCCCCGACAGCATCTCGGAGCACGTAGGTGGCACACGGAAAGCAGGCCAGCGGGGCCAGGCAGAGGGACAGAGCACCACGTGGGGGCTGTGCTGGCCACGAGCCAGGCCCTCTGTCTCTGTGGGGCCCTGGAGAAGTGGCCACGGGGCTGCCCACTGACCGCTCTTGTCCTGCGACCTCCACACACAGGCCTTCTGTCCTCCTGCTCTCTCTGCTCTTCATGTGACTGTCCCTCAGATATGGCACCCGTCTCTAGACCCTCTTGAGGGTCCTCAGAGCCCATGAGATAGATGACCAAAACAGTGTATGGCCAGGTGCAGTGGCCCACGCCTGCAGTCCCACTGACTCAGGAGGCTGAGGCAGGAGGATCGCCAGGTGGAGGCCAGCCTCAGCCACTCAGCGAGACCCTGTCTCTAGATAAGATATAAAAAGGGCTGGGGACGGGGCTCAGGGGTTAAGTGTCCCTGGGTTCAATCCCCAGGATCAATCCCCAGGACCGTGTGTGAACTCTGGTGCCCAGTGTGTGGGGGGTGGCCCTCCAGGGTGTGGTCAGGGGCAGCCAAGACTGGGCCAGCTGGGGCTCTGGGCACACAGTTGTGGGCACCTGAGATGTGGGGAGGGGAGACGCAGCCTGCCTGGTACCCGGGGCTTAGAGGTGGGGGACCCCAGGTCCTGTAGGCCTCCGGAGGCGGGGGCCACAGGCAGGGGTCCTAGCCGAGCGTCCCCCAGGAGAACCAAGTCCCTCTTCCTCCTCACCCAGCAGAAGCTGCTGGACACACAGCAGCACCTCGGCCTGCTTCTGGGGTCCCTCTGACCCAGGCAGCTCGCAGGGCCTGGTGCCTGGCCAGTCCTTGCCTTGCCTTGGACAGGCCCTGACCTTGGTTGCACTAAGTGGCTGAGGCTGGCCTCCAACTTGCGATCCTCCTGCCTCAGCCTCCGGGCTCCTGGGATGACCACCGCGGCCTCTGGATTCTTGAGTTTCTGTAGGCCCCCTCCCTCCCCCACTGCGCCCCTGGCCCTTGCCGACAGGCTGTGGCAGCAGGGTCTCTCTCTTCTCCAGCTCCTGAAGTCCCAGATCTCCATCCCGACGAGAGACCCCTCGGGCCCGTTCCTCATGTCCGTGGACCACTGCTTCTCCATCAAGGGCCAGGGCACCGTCATGACGGGGACCGTCCTCTCAGGCTCCATCAGCCTCGGTGACAGCGTGGAGATCCCCGCCCTCAAGGTCAGTCAGGACTCTGGTCTGTCTGGTGTCCGCCTCCAGCAGCAGGGGAGGGGACCGTCCTTGGCCGGGGGTGCCCCCGAGTGCCTCCTGGGCCTGGCCCCTCCCTGGCTCCCACCCGTCCTGCCTGGGATTCTAGATCCACCGCTAACCCTGTCCCCCCCAACAGCACGCAGCCTGTGAGGTCCCCAGTGGGGGTCCCCAGGAGGTGGTCTAGTTCTCAGTCCTGGGGGTGAGCCCAGGGCCTCGCACATGCCAGGGACACTCGGTCACGGAGCCGCATCCCGGCCCTGTTTATTTGAGAAAGGGTCGCACTGAGTCGCTGAGGCTGGCCTCCAACTGGCGATCCTCCTGCCTCAGCCTCCGGGCTGCTGGGATGAGAGGCAGGGCCACCGCTGTCTCTGGATTCTTGAGTTCCTGGAGACCCTGGACTGACCCACCTGTGTCTCACGAGAGAGAAGCGTGTTTCAGGGAACTGGCTCACGTGATCATGGGGCCTGGCGAGTCCAGAATCTGCTGCACAGGCTGGCGGTGGACGCCCAGGACACGCTGCAGCTCAGAGGCCACCTGTGGGTGGATGTCACCCTCCCTTGAGGGACGTGTGTAGGGTGCCCTGCTTTGCCCCACGGCTGCCAACGTCAGTGTTAGTTGTTTCAATGAAAAATCGCCCTCCTGCTGGGGTTTCAGCATGCTGGGGGAGATTCAGAAAGTTCTAGAAAGTTCTAGAACATTGGCCAGCTCTAGAAAGCAGGTGGACCTAAGAGGAGTCTGGGGTGAAACAGGCTCGTGAGCTCTCGGTGGTCGAGAATAGTGTCTGAGCACCTCCCCGGGCACCGTGGTCCCCCACGTGGACACACAATGACACAGCGTGAGCCGTCCCTGGTCTGGGGCAGCGCGGTCGGGACAGGGAGGGGGACAGGAGTGAGCCGGCTGCACCAGGTGAAGGGAGCTCGGGGGTCACCCCAGTCCCCTTTGATGGTGTTGAGGCCGACGCCTCCTCCTTCAGGGGTGAGGGCCCCCGACTCGGCTCTGGTCAGGCCCCAGGGCTCTGGGGACACGGCAGCAGGAGCCAGAGGACGTGGCCCAGGCTGTCCCCAATGCTGGGTCAGGGCGCCTCCTCCTGAGACCCAGGACAGCCCCATCCACCAGCCGTTCTCAGCCATGAGCTAAGTGCAAATCCTAGAAAATACGACGTGAAATCATGGAAGCAAACCGCTGGTGTTTGACCAAAGGAAGGTCCTGGCCGCGACCTGCGCCGTCCCCGTGTCCTGGAGGAGGGCCCCGGGGGCCACCTGGCCCTGCATCCCTGTTGCTCCCCAAGATGTCAGGAGAGGGTGACTGACTCTGGGGGGGACTGGGAGGAGGACGAGGGTCGTGAGCACCATGAATCTGCAAAGCCATCACCAGTTGTCCTGGTGTGAGTGTCCCCAGAGTCCCCCTGGGAGGTGACACAGGAAGGTCCAGAGGAGGAGTGAGGGGGGTGAGGCCTGAACCCCAGCAATGAATGGCTCCCTGGGGGTCCCCTGGTGGCCCCTGGTGGCAGGTGGGGTGTGGGGATGAGGTGGCCCTGGGGCCGTGGCTTGGGGGGTCTCGATGTGTCCCTGGAGAGTGGAGTCCCTGCTCCCTGGTCCCCATGGGAGCTGCTCCCTCCCCACACTCTTCCTCCATGATGTCCTGCCTCCCCTCGGCCAGGAGTGGGGCCGCCGTCTGTGGACACCCTGAGCCCCACGTCCACGGTCCCCCTCTGCAGTGGTGCTGGAGGGTCCCTGAGTCACTGTGGCAAGAAAGCTGACCACAGCAGGGGTGGACATTGATTCTGGTGACAGGTGACCTTGTAGGAGACAGAAAAGGTGACACAGAGGTTCGCCGCAGGAAGTCCCTGTGGAGAAGGGGCGAGGTGGTGGGGTGCAGGGCCAGTGTCCCCTCACAGCCTCGGGGACCAACCCAACAGGCACATGGGGACTTCCAGCCTCCAGAACCGTGAGAACCGTATCTGTGGTCCGCAGCGACACTCCTAGGAAATGACCCCAATTGTGGGTGGAGGGGACTCAAGCCAGAGAAGCCCTCGAGTCCCCCATGGTCCCGGGCAGGGTCTCGGGCCCTGGGCAGCTGCGAGCCTGGGGGCAGCCTGGCCCTTCCCAGGCTCCAGGGTGAGGCTCACTTTAGGGGCCCGGTCCAGGGACTCTTGACCCCTCAGCCTGCCCGTCCCCGCCTGGCGGGACTGGTGGCCAGCGCCTGTGAGCAAGAGGCCATCGCAGGCCACGGCTCTCTCCCCGAGCCCAGGAACGTCCCTGTCAGATTTCCCTAATCGACTCGGACACTTCTGACCGCGTGAACTCCCGTGGGGGCGGGGCGCGGCCAGTCCAAATAAACAGTGGCCTTCCTCCCCCGGCCACAGTCCCGTGGCTGCCCCCGTCCGTCCCCAGCTGGGGCTCATTACAGGAGCAAGAAGTGGGGGGGGCAGGCGAGCGAGGCAGGGAGGACGCCCCGCAGCCCAGGGAGGCCACCAGCCTCTGCCCGGCCTCTGGTCTCCCAGCCTCCGCCCAGGGAAGACGTGGCCTCGAGACCTGGGGCTGGCGATGTGGTGCGGCTCTGGGGGTTGTGACATCAGAAAGTGTCCAAAGCACTGAGCAAAAGTGCAGCAAGTCACCAAATGTCACAGCCCAGACTGACTGTGTGCTGACTGTCCTTGTCCCCTCATGGGGGCAGGGTGCTGAGTGAAGTGGCTTCCAGAGCCCAGAGGACTTCCAGCCTGCTTCTCAGACAAGGGGTCCTGGCGCTGGGCCTTGCGGGTGACAGGGACACTACCAAGGTGCCCTACAGCTGAGGGGTCTGGGGCTTGGGGTGCTCCGCAGGTCTCCCTGGGCTGTGTGACCTGGCACCCAGGTCTGCAGTCCGTGCAGTGGCCCTGCTGGCTCAGAAATCAGGGGTCCCCTGGGGTGTCCTGAGCACCGCAGCCTCCCCCTGACCCACTCTGGCCTATGGCCCTGCCCCGTCCTCCAGTTCTCCCCGTCCCTCCTGCCTCAGACCCCAGGTCAACCCCCTGATGCTTGCCCCATGTGGAATTAATCCCACAAGCAGCCTCTGCTCTTGGGTTTGGGGGTAATGGGGTCTGACCCGTTGCTCTTTAACTCTCAGGTGTCGGGCAGAAGGTGGGCCTGGAACAACTAGTGCTTATTGAATAGTCTTGGTCCCGGTGGAATATTACTCAGCCACGAAAAAGAATGGCTTTATGATTTTTGCTGGTAAATGGGTGGAGCTGGAGACGATCATGCTGAGTGAAATCTGCCAGTCCCCAAATCCCAAAGGCTGAATGTCCTCTCTGACATGCAGATACTGACCCACAATAAGAGGGGAGAGCAGAAGTTCACTGGATGAGACGCAGGGAGCGGAGGGAAGGGAGGGGAGGGACTGGGAGAGACAGGGGAATGAATGGACGTCACTTTCCCATGTTCACAGAGGAACCCACGACCAGGGACACCCCACAGCAGGTCCAGCCACAGGAGTGGGACGTCACACCCCGTGTAGGTGGGACATGGCAGGATGCTCGCTGCTGTCACAGAGGGCTAAAAAGAACAAATAAAAAATTAAACAGAACTCTCCGTCCGTCAGCAGTCCCCAAGTCATGGTCAGCTGAAGCCAGGGAATGAGTCAGGTCACCTGGGCTCCCAATAAGCTGATCACCTGAAGCCAGTCTTTTTCTCGGACAGTTTGGGGGACGCGTTGGGCTCTGATGTCTGACTTGCTGTGCAGCCTTGGTGACTCGACCTTTCTGAGCTCCCAAGTCTGCAAAATGAGGAAACCCTAGAACATATCTGCTCTGCGGGGTGTTGGGGGGTAAAAGGAGGTGACAGCATCACGTGACGCGTCCAGCTCACTCAGTCAGCAGTCACCACAGAGCACAGGGCAGGTGAGGCAGGTCACCATTTGGTCCTGGCTGAACGGATCTTTAGCATCAGGGCTGTTTCTATGGTGAGGGACGGAGAGCCAGAGGGTTTCTGAAGGTCTGGAGCACTTCCTGGGGAGACTGGGTGACAAAGGGACCCGGCCACTCAGACATCCAGGGGAGAAGCCTGGGGGGAGCTGGGCTGAGGAGAGGAGAGGGCGGGGAGCAGGTGGGGACGGAGGCCAGGGCCAGGGCAGCAGCAGGAAGTGCTTGAGGAAATCCTCCAGGAAGAGCTCCAAGAGGTATCCAGGAAGTACCCAGGAAATCCACAGCAAGTTCTAGACAGTTCCAGAACGTTGGCTAGCTCCAGGAAGTATCCAGGAAGTATCCAGGAAATCCTTAACAAGTTCTAGAAAGTTCTAGACAGTTCCAGAACGTTAGCTAGCTCCGGGAAGTATCCAGGAAATCCTCAGAAAGTTCTAGAAAGTTCCAGAACGTCCCAGAACGTTGGCTAGCTCCAAGAAGTATCCAGGAAGCACTCCAGGAAGTGCTCTAAGAAGTACCCAGGATATGCTTCAGGAATATCCGGGAAGTGCCCCCGAGGTGCCCCGGGAAGTGCCCACCTGCACTGCCTGTTGCTCCCCTTAGGGAAGAGGCCCGACTGTCCCTGTCCTTCCCCACGTGGCCCCTGCAGCCCTCTGGCCTGGCCCCTCCTGCCTTGGCTGCAGTTGGGATCTCTGCTGTGACCTCTCTTTTTCTCCTTAAAGGAAAGCCGGGTGTCCCCTGGGTGTGCACAAAGCCAAGGAGCCACTTAAGCAGAATATTTATAATTCCTTCTTTTAAGAAATAAAGCAATAATCAAAACACCATAAACACTGCTCTAATCGTTCCCAGGCCGCGACCTGTAAGCGGGGCGGGGAGGGCGGGAGGAGCCTTCCTGATCGGGGGCTCGCTGCTGCTCTTGTTTGAAGTCGCCCTAAAATGCTGCCTTAGAACTTGTTCTTGTTGAAAAACAAATTCCTGCCACTCAGAGTTCTCAGATTTCTTTTTCTTTTCCCAAGTATTTAAATGAGCTGATTCGGGGCCAGGGCTGGACAGGCCTGGGCCAGCTTTTATGGGTCCCTGGGCTGCTGCTAAGGACATCCCTGCAGTCCCCCGCCCCCAGGCAATCAGCCACCTCCCTGGCTGGCTGTGGAGGACACTGTCATCAGAAGTGGGGGCAGCTGCCCCTTCCCTGTGTGAGCCCAAGGGAGGGCCTTCCAGGGACAGGAAGACTGGTCTGAGCAGAGAGCAGGGGACCTGACCTAGGCCAAGGTCAGAGCAGGCTCGCCCAGTCTGTAGGAGGAGGGAGTGTGGGTCAGAGGACATTCTAGCTGGGTGTGGAGGCACACATCAGTGATCCAGCAGCTCAGGAGGCTGAGGCAGGAGGATCATAAGGTGGAGGCCAGCCTCAGCAATGGCAAGGCCCTGAGCAACTCAGCGAGACCCTGTGTCTAAATAAAATATAAAAGGGCTGGGGACGGGGCTCAGGGGTTAAGCGCGCCTGGGTTCACTCCCTGGTCCAGATAGAAAATTCTAGCAAGTGCCAAGGCCCTGTGGTGGGAGATAGCTCAGTGAGTGTGAAGGCTGGGTAAGGGGTTTGGCTGAGCTCGGAGAGGTGGGCTAGAGGCACCAGAGAGGAAGGTGGGCCCAGACTCCCCGGGCCTTGTGGGCCAGCTGCAGGTCAAGGAGGGTGGCGTGGTGTGGGTGACGTAGGGGGTGCTGCTGTGCGAGGGGAGACAGGCAGTTTGGAGGATGAGTTTGTGGGGAGCCGTCGCTTCCTGGGGACTGGAGGCAGGAGGCCATAGCACGGGGAGACTGAGGTGGTGGCCCAGGCCTTGCCACTGAGGAGGTGGGTTGGCAGGCCCCCGGGGGGGGGGCGGGGGACATGGCAGGAGGCCCCCCATCTCTGGCTTGAGGAGCAGCCAGGCAATTACTCCATGTCCAAGCAGTCTGGGGCTGAGCGTGGACACAGCTGGGATCCTGGCTGGGGTTTCAGTACGTTGGGGGAGATTTAGCAAGTTCTAGAACATTCTAGAAAGTTTCAGAACGTTGGCCAGCTCTAGAGTAAGTCGACCTAAGACAAGTCTGGGGTGAAACAGGCTTGGGAGCTCTCGGTGGCCCCACCTGCCCCACGGGTTCCTAAGGGACTCAGGAGACGTCCTGGTCTGGGTTGGCACTAGCTGTGGCATTCTGGGGGGAGGGCAGGGTGCTTCCGGGGACACCCTGGGAGGGCAGCTGGTCACAGAGGGCAGGGCCCAGCTCCCCCAGGCTGCCCACTGCGCTGCTGCTGCTGCTGCCACCGAGAAAAAACCCCACGGGGTGACCGGGCGGAAGGTCAGGAGTTGAGCTGAGCCGGGGAGCGGGTTTGAACGTGGACCTGGTATTTTCTTTTGCGCTGGGGCGGAGTGAGGGGCAGGAGGGAGGCAGGCCGCCAGAGGGACAGGGGCCAGCACAGCGCCGCTAATGCAAACCAGACGGTGCGCGGGCAGGGCCGTCTCCTGGCCAGGCTTAATGCAGTCCTTGAAGCAGGCAGGCGGGCAGGAAGGAGGCCCGGACAGTGAGCCGCTTAACCCTGTGGGTGCTGAACCCAAAGTCCGGCTTCTCTGCTTTGGCATTTGCCTTCTGTGCCCAAGAAGTCTCTGTCCCAACAATTCCCAGAATTATCATGACAATAATGTCCCAGGGGCTGGGCGCAGTAGCACATGCCTGTCATCCTAGGGACTTGGGAGGCTGAGGCAGGAGGATCGCAAGGTGGAGGCCAGCCTCAGCCACTTAGCAAGGCCCTGAGCAACTTGCGAGTCCCTGTCTGTAAATAAAATAGAAAAAGGGCTGGGGACGGGGCTCAGGGGTGGAGGGACCCTGGGTTCAGTCCGTGGGACCAAGAAAAACAAAAACATGCCCAGGCATTCTCAGTGTCCCCTGAGGGACCCACCAGGCAGCTTCCTGGATGGAAGCATGACCTGGGACTGAGCATGAAGTAGAGCAGCCACAAGAGTCAGGGGACACCAGATGGCCCCAGGGTGCAGGGCCAGCTGAAGCCTGAACTGTGATCCACTGCTGGTCAGCGCCGGCATGGGCTCCTCTGGCCACCAACAGGGCTGCATTCCGAAGTCTCTTCTCTGCCTATTCAAAGGAACACAGGAGTGTCATCACCGAGGTGTTCATGGCGACCAGCACAGCACACAGCGACAGGGGACTGCTAATATAGACCCCGAGGTCCCACGTGGAGGAGATTCAGCAAGTTCTAGAAAGTTCTGGAAAGTTCTAGAAAGTTCTAGAACATTGGCAATTTTGCAGTGATGCAAATCCCTGCAGGAAGACAACCCCAAGGACCGCCTCATGGGAGGGCCAGGGTGCTGTCGCCCGCCCTTCCCGGGTCTCAGGAGTGCCCTGCGAATCAGCATGACAAATGCAACACTGAGTGCCAAGCCACTCTGGGGACACCACGTGGGACTCTGTCCCACTCGACAGGAGAGCCGGCGCATGTGCGCACTTCTGTGGGCTGATGCATCCAGAAAGATCTGGAAGGAGGCCCAGCCCACTGGGAACCCGGCCGCGTCCTGGGGGAGCCCAGGAATCCAGGGGACTGAAGGAGGCTTTCATGTGCGCCCACGTCACTGGTGCGCGGCTGACAACAAGCTGGTATTCATCTGTGTCTTGTGTGGCTTTGCTGAAAGGGAAAAAAACACAAAGGACCAGAGAAGAACAACTCTTGTTCTGCTCGCCCGCCTCCCTCTCACCGGCCTTGGCCTGCAAAGCCGAGGTCTGCTGGGGAGGCTGCTGGGTGGGGATCCCCAGGGCCGCTCCTCCAGAGGCTGGATGAGGCCGAGGCCTGCCTCCCTGCCTCTGGGTGGGCTCAGGGTCACCCAGTGCCCATTTTTGGTTTTATTTTTTTGATACCAGGGATTGAACCCAGGGGTACTTCACCCCTGAGCCCCGTCCCCAGCCCTATTTCTATTTTATTTAGAGACAGGGTCTCCCTGAGTGGCTCAGGGCCTCCACCTTGCGATCCTCCTGCCTCAGCCTCCCCAGCTGCTGGGATCACAGGCCTGTGCCGTCCTGTGCCTACGTGTGGCTGCCATGCTGCTCGCCCTGGCCCCCGCGGCCCTCGGCACAGCTCCTTGGCCTGCCTTGCCCTGTGCTCACCTTGACACGCAGCCCTCTAGCCTCCTGGGTCCTCTCTTTGGGGCCTGCTCAGTGGGGACAGCTGCAGTCCCTCCCCTGCCCCTCCCCCAGCTGTCTCCAGGCGTCTCTCTCAGGCTCTCGGCCCCTCCCACTCCCTTTTCTTCTCTCCCCTCCTCAGAGAGGCACAGAAGACCTGTTGTTTGTGCTTGTCCCCTGCTGTCCCCTGCCTCCTGCACATTAGCATATACAAATACTTTTGTCCCTTCTGCAGGGACTGCTCTCTTTATGGAAGTCAAGACCCTTCCATTCCAGCTCTCCACAGGCCAGGCCAATGAGTCTCTGCCTGTTGGTGGTGACAGTGACAAACTTCTGTTTATCAGAAGCCTGCTCTCACCTGGCAGTCCCCTCAGGCCCTTGGCCCCAGGCCTGCCAGGCAGGATAACCTGGCCCCTTCCTTCAAGAGTGGTGCTGCATGAGCATGTGGCCCACGCCTGTCATCCCAGTGACTTGGGAGGCTGAGGCAGGAGGATCGCAAGGTGGAGGCCAGCCTCAGCAGCTTAGTGAGGTCCTAAGCACCTCAGGGAGACCCTGTCTCTAAATAAAATAGAAAAAGGGCTGGGGACGGGGCTCAGGGGTTAAGAGCCCCTGGGAACAAAAAATAAAACAAATGAACAAAATCCTGCTCATCCCCTGTCCCATACCAGGTTCCACAGCTCTTTGGTGACCATACTTAACAGAGAAGGAGGAATCCAGACCCCGAGGTTGGGTCCTGTTTGACGTGTGGATCTGGTCCCTCCCCCTGCCCCTGTGTCCTGTGAGCTGGTGATGGTTACTAATATCCTTGGCACGGTCCCCGGGTTTGGCCTCTCTGTGTCCCGCCTGTCTCCAGTCTCTGTTGGGTCCTGGGAGTGACCCTGGCTTGCCAGTGCTGCTTGACCTCGGGCTCTGCAGTTCCTTCAGGTCCCTCTCGCTTGTAGCTGACACTTGGGGTTGAGAGAGGAGGGGTCTTGTGTGCTGTGGCCTCCTCCAGCCCACTTCTAGCAACGGTGTTCCAGAAACTTCTGTGCACAGAGGGAAGCTGTGTGTTGGAGGTGGGGCGGCCAAGGAGGCCAGGAGTTGGCCTCGGCCCAGGAGGCTCAAGAGCCCCAGGAAGCCGGGCAGGAAGGGCGAGGGCTCGGTTCCAGGAGTCCTAGAGGGTCCCCACCGTGGAGGGTGCTGGAGGGCCGCGTGGGGCAGTGCAGCTGCGTCCCAAGGGACTGCGGGCAGGGCCAGGGGGCCCTCTGGGACCCCTCTGGTCAGTACTAGGGACCCCCCAGCTCCAGAGCTTTCCAGAGCTGGTTGTTAAAGCTGTAGTTGCGAGGCCAGCGGCCTCTAAGGTGGCCCTGGGTCCTGGGCCAGCAGCCCCTAGGCTCTGGTCCCCTGCGTTCTGTCGCAGAGGATGGGTGGGCAGCAGACGGAGCGGTGGTGGCCGTGAGATCCCAGGTAGGCAGGGGCCGACCCCGATCCGCCTTGAACGAAGTTCCACCAGGAGACCCAGAGGCCACCACCCAGCCTTGTCTCGGGAATCTGACTCCCACGGGCCCCGGCTGCCACCTCCCCAGGGCCATCAGACCACCTGGCCCTCTCCCTGCTGAGCAGATACGTGGCCTCCTGGCTCCAGCCCGGGACCTCACCCTGTGAACCCCCCCGAAATGCCAGCCCCCAGCGGGGGGGAAGCAGGAGGCCGATCCGTCCCAGGCCCAGGTGCGCCAGGCTCAGCCCCCTTCCC
>NW_026000143.1:999016-1027014 GCF_001458135.2 Marmota marmota marmota
AGCCGGAAGTCGGCCATGGGCCAGGGAGTGGGACACTGGGGCCGAGCCGGAAGTCATCCATAGGCCAGGAAGTGGGACCTTGGGCCAGGAAGTAGGACTTTGGGGTCTAACTGAAAGTCGGCCACAGGCCAGGGAGTGGGACCTTAGGGCGTAACCGGAAGTCAGCCATGGGCCCTGAAGAGGGACGCTGGGGCCTAACCGGAAGTCGACTGTGGGCCAGGAAGTGGGACGCTGGAGTCCTGCCGAAAGTCAGCCATGGGCCCAGAACTGGGACGGCTAAGTTGTAACCGGAAGTCAGCCATGGGTCCGGAAGTGGGATGTTGGGGCTGTGCCGGAAGTCGGCCATGGGCCAGGAAGTGGGACTCTGGTGCTTAACCGGAAGTCAACCATGGGCCCGGAAGTGGGATACGGGGAGCATAACCGGAAGTCAGCCATGGGGCCGGAAGTGGGATGCTGGGGCAGAACCAGAAGTCGGCCATGGGCCCGGAAGTGGGATGTTGCGGACTATCCGGAAGTCAGCCGTGGGCCAGGAAGTGAAAGCTGGGGCTCTGCCGGAAGTGGGCCATGGGCCATGGAGTGGGACGCTGGCGCCGTGTGACTAGGCATCTCCTAATTGAGAGGCTTCTTTGGGGGACAGGCCGTGCTTTCTGTCCGAGACCTGCCGTGCAGCTCCGGAGGCTCCTCCTTCCCCGTAGCGAGCCTCGTGTGCAAGGCGGCTGCCGGGGTCCTGTCCCCTGCTCCGCCCCTGGGGGCCGCTGTGCCGCTGCAGAGCCGTGGGGCACCAGGAGCCCGCGCTGTCGCCGGGACCCACGGAGCCTGGAGGCCTCAAGGCTTAGCCTCGTTCCTGTCCTGGGCAGGGCAGCGAGGGCAGCCGTCCGTTGGTGTCTGGCTGGACAGGAGCTTTTTATGTCTAGAAGGACAGGTCCAGGGAGAGGAGCCGGCTCAGATGCGCAGAGCAAAGGAAGGAAATTGATCTGCTTCTGCAGTTGGAAGGTCAAGGCCGCCGGGCGTGGGGCCTCGTAATCCCAGGGGCTTGGAGGCTGAGGCAGGAGGATCGCAAGATAGAGGCCAGCCTCAGCAACTCAGTGAGGCCCTGTCTCAATTTTTTAAAAAGGGGTGGGGAGGGGTACAGGGGTTAGGCACCAAAAGAAAAAAGAAAAAAACAAAAGCAAGAAAAAAAAAAACTGAAATGAAAATAAGAAAACAAAGCAGAAGAAAAATCAAAGTCCAGGTTTCCCTACGTGAGCCCAAGTCTGGGGCTAGGGGACGCCCCCTCCCCTGTCTTTGTTCTGGGTGGTTCTGCCCTGGATGGCCACCTGGATGCTCGGGCTGCCGTCGAGCTCCCTCTGCCCAGCAGTGCTGTGGACGCCAGGGCTCCCCCTGGGATTTAGGTCCTAGGCAAGGGCCCTGCTGGCTCAAGGGTGGCCCACACCTTGGCAGAACAGGGTGTCCTGGTGGGTGGTGACACCTGGGTGATGCTGCTGTCACCGGTTCATTTCCACATCATCCATTTCTAAGACCCACAAAGGTGTCCACCCTGGAGATTGGGGAACAGCTTCACTTGCACCCCAAGTGGGAGGAGGACGCTCACATTTTAATATTTTACTCAGGTTTTTAAAAGCTAGAGTTGCTCACCACCAAAATTTCCACCGTACCCAAAGGACAGACAAATGGTCTCCTGTCCCCTTGTGATCACACGTGCGCGTGGTCATCTCCCTGCTCAGCCCTACAGAGGGCACAGTGTGGCCTCACCATGGGACCCTGCAGTCACGTGGCTACCCCGCTCTGGGGCCTCCTGTCCCGGCCTCCCCCACACAACCTGGGCATCCTTCCTCCTCCACAAACGGAGATCAAATACTCACGGAGCTGCCAGCAGAGTGCACAGTAATCGTGTGTCATCTGCACCTGGGAGGCCGCCTCGGATGGTCTCGTCCTCCCTTTCCTTGAACTCCGCGGTCCTTCCTAGAAGAGGCCAGGAGCCTCCTTCCTGATGACTCACGGCCTTGGGAAGAGCAGCCGGTGCTGGGAGGTCAGGGCCGTGGAAATGCCCATGAGACGGCCCTGCAGGTGCTGGTGGCCTGGCCAGTGGCAGGGGACCCCGGCCCCGTGTGGACCTTCAGGGCTGCTTCCTCGATTAGGAGACCCCAGGTGGCCTGGGCACGAGCCACGGGTCTGATGGGCTTTGGGGGCCCCAGATATAGAGGGGTTCCCAGCAGGAGGAGGCCCCCTGGCTGCCTGGGGATTGGGGGGCTCTGCGTGCATGTGGGGAGCTGGCCCCGCCTGGCAGTGGCTGCATGTGGCCTCGGGTGGTGTTTGGAGAAAGAACGAGAACTGTCTGGGTGGGAAGAGACCGGGGTGCCATAGGCCCCCCCACGCACGGGCCCAGCAGAGGTACGGGGTGTGTGTGGGGCTGTGCAGCCCCTGGGGAGGCTCCAGGTGGACCGTGCACGGTACAGGCACTTCCAGAGGCCTGGTCATCCGGACCTCTGGGCATCGCTGACAGTGTGGCTGCAGAGCCAGGGCCACATACTGCCAGGCCCCACCAAGTGCCTGGGTCCTGCCTGTAGGAACATCTTCCCAGTCGGCATTTTTTGGGGGGGACCCCAGGGATTGAACTCAGGGGCCCTCGACCTCTGAGCCCTGTCCCCAGACCTATTTTGTGTTTTATTTAGAGACAGGGTCTCCCTGAGTGGCTTAGGGCCTCACTTTTGCAGACGCGGGCCTCCACCTTGCGATCCTCCTGCCTCAGCCTCCAGAGCCACTGGGATCAGAGGCGTGCTCCACCATAAGGCCCTAGTTCCCTTCTTCATGCTGCCCCTGTAGTCACCAATGCAGTGAAAACTACGTGCTCCCTCACCCTGCCCCTGCCCCACCTCTGGGACAGCTTCTAGGTCTTGCAGGCACCTGGAGCCTGGCCCCTCCCCAGCCTCTTCCTGGCTTTTCTTAAGTCTCCGCAGCGCCTTGGCGGTTCTCGGGGCTTTTAACAACACACACGGCGAAGCTGAACTTCAACCATCTCTTGTTACTCGACAATAACTCTACACTCATCAATTTGCTCTGCTGGTTAGGTTTTTTTTTTTTTTTTTCTATCTGGAATTTGATGTAAACATTTCCCCCACATGTTTGTAGTCACGAATACGTGGCACGGTTTTCTATGTTCTCAAGCTGTATGGTCACGGGCTCTGCGTACCCTACTCCAGGCTTGCTCGTTTCATTCAATATTAGGGTTATTTTTCTTTTTGGTCCCAGGGATTGAACCCAGGGGCGCTTAACCCCTGAGCACCGTCCCCAGCCCTTTTTATATTTTACTTACAGACAGGGTCTCACTGAGTTGCTCAGGGCCTCGCTAGTTAGTTATGGAGGCTGGCCTCCAACTTGCGATCCTCCTGCCTCAGCCTCCTGAGCTGCTGGGATGACAGGCGTGGGCCACAGCAACTGGTCAGCAGAGGTTGCTTTGGACATGGGTCCCCCACAGGCCCCTAAGTCCACCTCCTGTGGGAATAGAGTGTTGCTGTCCAGACAGGCATTTGGAAGAGTAAACCCTGGGAGCAAATGTGGCCCTTCACATGGTGAAATGTCCCTCTTCGTGTTGGAACATGACTTGGTGGCCTTCTTGCCATTAGGCCACGAGGACATGGGCTCATAAAGAAAAATGGCCTGTGACGCCCCCCAGAGGGGCTGGTGGAGTCGTGTAGCCACCCTGGGAAAAGGTGCAGGGCACAGATGAGGGAGGGAGACGAGGAGGGACGTCCCGGACCCTGGGTAGCTGGAGTCTCCACGTGACCTGTGACCTGAATCAGAGCACAGGGGGCCGATGAAGGGGGGAAACCACTTAGCAATGACACCTCTCCTTGGTGGCCTTGGCTTCACGGAGGCCTCTGTGACACCAGACGCCCCACGTGGGGAAGCCGGGCTAGCAGGGGCCCGGGAGCCTTGTGCGCTGAGCTGGACTTCAGGACTGGGCAGGGTCACCAAAGGGCCCTGAGGACAGGGTCCATCTTGGGTTACAGCCGGTGTGGAATGCAGCAACTATAGCGTTTAGCTTAATTTTTTAATTGTTAAAAAAAATAGGCAGTGGATTATCCTAACAGGAGAAAGATCTGAATTATGTAAAAGATGTAAAATACATTCCCACCCAGGACCATTTCTGGTTTCTTTGCAAAAACAATCCTTGCACATTGGAGCATGTTTCCGTGTCCCTTAACCCCAATGTGGGGAGGTGGTGGCACCAGGGATTGAACCCAGGGGCACTTAACCCCTGAGCCCCATCCCCAGCCCTTTTTATATCTTATTTAGAGACAGGGTCTCGCTGAGTTGCTCAGGGTCTCGCTAAGTGGCTGAGGCTGGCCTCCACCTTGTGATCCTCCTGCCTCAGCCTCCCGAGTTGCTGGACGACAGGCGTGGGCCACTGCACCTAGCCTCCCTGAGCCTTGTTTCCTCTCTGGACGATCTGTCCATAAGCACCGAGTTCCTTCCCACATCAGGTTGTCTGTCTTGCTGTTGTTGTATAAGAGTTCTAACGTCTGGGGCACAAGGCTGTTACCAGAAAACACTTCCTGAGGTCATTCCTCTGAGCTGTGGGTCGCCTTCTCATTCTCTTAATCAATGATATTTTGGGAAGGGTCTTAGTTTTGATGAACTTCAGGCATTTTTTTTAATGGGGCTTATGCTTTTTGTGTCCTAAGAAAATTTGCATCTGTCTCCCCCAAGGCTGGGAAGGTGACCTCCGTGTGCCCTTCGAGAAGCTTTGTGGGTGTGGCTTTATGTCTAGGTCTGTGTTCTGTTTCCAATTGATTTCTTGCATAGTGTGAAGCAAGGGCGGGTGTTTCTGTAAATATGTTTATGTAATTGTGCTTTTTTAAAAAAACAATATTGTTAATTTATTTTTTTTATGTGAGTTGAGGATTGAACTCAGGGCCTTGCCCATGTTAGGGGAGCACTCTACCCTGAGCCCCAACCGCAGTCCTGTTTGGGTGCCTTTTAGTTGAGAAGATTTGCCTTTCCCCATTGAATATCTTTGGCATCTTTATTTTAAAAAAAATTGAATGACAATATCTGTGGGTCTATTTCTGGAGTCCATTGGGGGCTGTTGACTTGCACGTCTCCTTTGGCTGCGACCTCAGGCCGTCTGGTACCTTCACAGTAGAGGTCAGATTGGGCAGGGAGTCTGTGAACTTTGTTCCTTTCAGACACTAGTTTTGTTTGTCTGGTTTCTCTGCATCCACAGAAATTTTCAAATCTACTTAATTTTTGTTTAAAAACAAAAGCTTATTGGGATTCTGGTTGACATTCGGTGGAATCTATAAAACGTGGTGGGGACAGTCGACATCGGCATTGGCCCAGCACTCCATGAACATGGTACACCTCCCACCGGTCGGGGCCTCGGCTCCCCCCAGCCCTGCTCCCTGGTTTTACGTGCAAGTTTTTTTTTTGTTGTTGTTCATTTTTTAGCTTTAGGTGGATACAATATCTTTTTTTAAGAGAGAGAGAGAGAGAGAATTTTAATATTTATTTTTTAGTTTCTGGCGGACACAACATCTTTGTTTTGTATGTGGTGCTGAGGATGGAACCCGGGCCACACAATGCCAGGCGAGCGCGCTACCGCTTGAGCCACCTCCCCAGCCCTTAAGTGCAGTTTCATGGTCACTTGTCCTGCTCGTCTCTAAGTGTCGGGTTCAGGCCGTTGGAGACACCTCTCACTTTCGCTCACTGGTGCTCGTGGACAGACGGCAGCCTGTTCCTGAGTCGGGTCGCGTTTCTCTGTGGCCTGACGACCCTCCTCTCTAAACTCATGTGGCATTTGGTCACCTGTGGCAACGCAGGGGGTCTCCCCGAGGGTCGGGGCCCGGTTTGTAGCTTTGACAACTAGGACCTCCCCCCTGCGCACACACCTGACACACACCTGACACACCCGTATGCACACACCCATCCACACTCAGTTCTTCCAATTCTCCTCTCTCTCGTCTTTCGTTGTTGTGTTTTTACAAGAAGCTGATCATGGTTGTGACCGTGACACCTTTGTCATCTCTCTGTGGTCTCAGACCCCACGGCAGTCCCATGGTTTCTGACCCTTGGTGTCTGTCTGTCCCCTTGACCTTTCCAGCCTCCGCTGAGGCCTGGCCCCTTTCTTTCTGTTCATGGGCTTCCTGGCCCACTGAGTCCCCCTCCCTGTTGTCCCCGTCTTTCTCGGGGACAATCAGGGGGTCTTTATCCAGCTCCTTGGCAGAGGCCAGAGCTGAGGTGGTCTCCTTGCTGACAGACCCACTGCCGTCGCCCTGTGCGTCCTCCCCAGCGTCCCCCGGTGCTGGCCCCACCTGGAGTCCCTGGGTGAAACCGTCCTGGGGTTTGGTCGCGGCTCCTCCCTGACCCCCAGGCAGCGTCTCAGGGCTGTCTGGTCCCCAGCTCGGGGGGGCTCTCTGGCTGACCTGTTGGTTTCCACGTGTCGGTGGCCACAGGACAGGAGTCCTGCCGTGTCCCTGCTCTGGAGTTTGTTGGTGACCCTTTATGGTCCCTCCTGCAAAACTCAGCAAGAACGCAGACGAGCCGGGTGACGCTGGAGATTCCTGTGGGCGGATGACAGCGGTGACGGTGGCCTGGGCATGGCCTTGAGGGCTCAGGAAGGCCAGCAGAGCAGGGGAGCCTCCTGGGAGGCCGTCCCCTCCTTCCTCTGTCCCCTGCTGGTCGCGCTGCCCTGGAACCTGCCCTTGCAGGAACCGCGACCCGAGCTCCAGTGTCCGAAAGCCCTGCCCCCAAGTGCCACCCCGTGGCATCTGCTCGTGACCTTGGACAGGGCCTGCCAACTCTGGGCCTCTGACTGTCCCCTGGGTCTGTCACAGAGGTTAAAGGAGACGTGTGCAAAGTCCCACACCCAGATCTTGGCCTGTAGGTGACATTCTTCGTGGCTGCAGTGCTCAGAGGGTTTGGGGAAGCTCGTGTCACCGATGGCCACCTGCCATGTGCACTGGGCTCAGGGGCAGAAGGCTCCTCTCTGCGGTGGCCGTCCCCGCAGCCCTAGGGACCTCAGGGGGATGGCAGCCCTGGGCTCCGGGCTCCTGTGTGCTGGGCCCCCTGAGTGCTGGTGGGGGCAGGGGGGTCACGGCTGCCATGTCTGAGCCCAGACTCCTCCCTGTGTCCCCGGCCAGCTAGGTGGGCCCTCTGTCCCTCGCACCCTTGAGGACGGCCAGGAATAGGGCCACTTAGACGGGAGGAGCAAATTGAGCCCTGTCATATCTGAACACACAGATGTCAACTGCTGGGCCCTTGAAGTGGCCTCCTGCTGTCCCAGTCACGGGGCCTTCACGAGCTCTGCTGGTGTCTCCTGGGCTGAGTGGCAGGGACCTATCTGGAAGCCATCAAAACTCACAAGCAAGGCCAGGCACAGTGGCCTACGCCTGTTATCCCAGGGGCTCAGGAGGCTGAGGCAGGAGGATCACAAGGTGGAGGCCAGCCTCAGCCACTTAGCCAGGCCCTGAGCAACTCAGCGAGACCCTGTCTCTAAATAATATATAAAATAGGGCTGGGGACGGGGCTCAGGGGTCGAGGGGCCCTGAGTTCAATCCCCAGAATCAAAAAGAAAGGAAGGGGCCGATTCTTGAAGCCCCAGTGAATCCCAGACTCCTCCTAGGTGCTCCCTGCCCAGCCCTGGAGGCAGTGCCGTGTCCCCTCAGTGCCACTCCTAGCGACTGGCCGACCACAGGAGCAGGGCTGGCCCCTGGCTGCGGCCTGGGGTCAGAGCAGGAGAGGAATCAAGCTCCCATCTGTCACCTGTTTGTAGTTTGGGGATTTCTGATTTGGCATTTTGATCAGCCTGGTTCTGCTCAGGGATCTGCATCCGTATCCATAACAGGAAGCCCCCGCGCTCTGTCCCCAGGCGGTCCTCCTGCCCCCCACCTTGGCACCGGGACAGGCCTGATGTCCTATGGAAAGTTCAGCACCATTTGTTGGTTTGTTTATACAATAAACAGTTCTGCCCCCGTTACGTGGCCTGCCACCACCGGGCCCCTCTACTTCATTATTTTGTAGATTCTCCTTGGGGCTGGGGTTGGGTGGGAAGGCAGAGAAGGACCCAGGCCTGAGGGAGGTCACGCGGTTCCGTGCCTGGCTCCTGGCCCAGGCCCAGGCAGCTGACCAGCCATCAGCTGGGGAGCCAGAGACCGCCATATGTGAGGCCCAACTGGTCCCTGGCCCAGCCTTCCCGCTGCGTGAGGGTCTCACTAAGGGGATGGGAGCCCAGAACATTCTTTTATTTTGGTACTCAGGATTGAACCCAGGGGTGCTTAACCCCTGAGCCCCATCCCCAGCTCTTTTTAGATTTTATTTGGAAACAGGGTCTTGCCAAGTTGCTGAGGCTGGCCTCCACCTTGCGATCCTCCTGCCTCAGCCTCCTCTGTCTCTGCCTTCCGTCTGCAGAGTGAATTCGTGACAGCTTGAGGGTGGGAGTGGCCTGGGCAGGGCCTGCTACCCAGAGGGGCCTTATCGTGTGTTCACTTATTCAATGAGGAGATGAGCACAGAGGCCACAGGATCCCTGGGAGAAAGTCCCCAGGGGTGGGGGGGAAGGTAGCCATAGATCTGTGTGGCCAGGCCGCCCCCCGGTCCTGGGTGGGCTGCTCTTCCTACATAATGGGGTGAAGATGGAGTCTTCTCATCAAAGTGGAAACACGGCCTGATTTTTATCAGCCAGTTGGTTGGAGCGTTAGTTAAGTCATTTGTCAAAGCTCATTAGTTGTCAAAATTGAATCATTTCCCCCACTCCCTAGTGGATTGGTTATAATGATGACTTTCTTGCTGCGACATTTATCATCTGGGTCCAAAGGCACAGAGAGGGGGCAGGCGCGGTGAGGGAGGGCAGGACGGTACTGCAGAGAGATAGGGCCCTGTTCCTTGGTGGTAGAAAGAGGCTGTTCCAATAATGTCTATTTTATTTATTTTTGTACCAGGGATTGAACCTAGGACCCCTCCACCCCTGAGCCCCGTCCTCAGCCCTTTTTCTATTTTATTTAGAGACAGGGTCTCGCTGAGTTGTTTAAGGGCTCCCTAAGTTGTTGAGGCTGGCCTCCACCTTGTGATCCTCCTGCCTCAGCCTCCTGCAATCCAAGAGATCACAGGCACCACCACCGTGCCCGGCTTACTAAAGTTCACTTTTTATGATAACTTGTGGTGGTGCACGTGGAGCTGGAACTGTGGCTCTAGTTTCAAGGCAGAACCCAAACCAGTGGTCATCTTCCCGAGGGCGGGTGGAGGGGTAAGTTATGGCCTCTTGTCTAAGAGTTGTAAATAGTGAGAGAGGTCACCCAGGCAGACGGGTGGAGGACTCTGATTCTGAGCCTAGTTTTCAGATCTTAGTCATGAAATTTTAAAAATAAATACTCTCCAATAAGGACTTTATAAATAAAGCTGCTTGGCTTGGAAACTAAATGTCTAAAAACATTTATTAGTTTTCATACAAAACAGGGACAAATGATCCCAAATCTCATTCTTCACATTCACATTGATTTTTTTTTTTAAAATAGAGATTCATCATGTATATAATTCAGAAATTCAAGCAGCACAAAAATTACAAAAGGAAAGGGGAAGTCTCTCCTCCTGCACCCTGAATCCATTCCTGGTAACCACATTTAAAGTGTTTCTACACCTATCATCCCCAGTGGCTCGGGAGGCTGAGGCAGGAGGATCACAAGTTGGAGGCCAGCCTCAGCCACTTACCGAGGCCCTGAGCAACTCAGCGAGACCCTGTCTCTAAATAAAACAGAAAAAGGGCTGGGGACGGGGCTCAGGGGTTGAGCACCCCTGGGTTCCATCCCTGGTACCAAAATAAATAGTGTTTCTAAGTTTTCCCAGAAGCAATTTTATTTTGTAAAAATCAAACTCGGAAGCAACGCTCGTCTTTTATTTATTATTGTAATCTTAGAGGTATTTTTCCGTGTGTCCACTCACATCCATCTCATTCTGAGTGTTTTTCCCTACGTACCTCCCCACCTCTCCTATTTCTCCTTTAACGTTTTAAGTTCTAGGCGGACTCAGTATTAGATGCGGTGCCGAGACTCGAACCCAGTGCCCCGCACCTGCCAGGCGAGCCCTGCACCACTGAGCCCTGACCCCGGCCCATCTTCCCAGGGTTCCTCTGCCTTCCTCTGTAGCTCCCACACATAAAAGAAAACATCTGACCCTTGACCTTCTGGGTCTGGCTTGTCTCACTGAGTGTCATGTCCTCCGGCCTCACCCACTGGCCAGCAGATGACGGGATTCCATTCTTTATGGCTGCGACAAACTCCATCGTGGGTACAGAGCACGTTCCCTTCATCCCCCTGTCCTGAGGGGCACCTGGGCCACTTCCAGAACCTGGCCAATGTGGACTTACAGACAGGGTTTCCTGAATGGCTGAGGCTGGCCTCCACCTTGCGATCCTCCTGCCTCAGCCTCCAGACTCACTGGCATCACAGCCACGCACCCTCCAACTCACTACTTCCCTCTCCTCTAAGGACTTGCTTCCTCCTGTGTCTGTCAATTCTGGTATTTTCTATTTCTCTTTGAACAAGCTGCACGTTCAGCTTTGTTCTGCGCCCCTCTGGGGGGTCATCTGTGATCTTCTCTAGCTCCCTGCCCAAGGGGGGCTCAGGGCGTCCACCGTGTCGAAGGTGGCTGTCCCCCCAGGTCCATCCTGCTGCTGTCCCCTGCAGACAGTTCCTTCCCAGATATTCTCCACCTTCTGTTGGGCTCCCTCTTGGACTCAAGGGCTTGGTCATGAGGAAATCTCCATTTCCAAGTCCTGGGTCTCTCTCTGCCGCCTGGTTTTGTCATGAGTTTGGTTTTTATTGCTTTGCAGGATGAATATGGTCTTTGTCAGCTGCTCGGTTTACAGACTTTTCCTCCACAGCCTGATATATGGTTCTGGAAAAGCCCCAGGGCCTCTTCAAGAAGAATCTCTCTGTTATCAAGATAGAAAGTTGCTTATGTGTGGGGACCACTCAGTTCAAACTCATCATTTATTCTGTTAGAAAAATGTTTCTCTGCCTTGTCTGCCATTTGTGCCCCGGGTGTTTTTATTGTCCTGCTTTGGGGTATGTAAACATTCTCTCGCTCACTCTCTCTATCTATGTTTTTCACTAAGTGGCTGAGGCTGGCCTCCACCTTGCGATCCTCCTGCCTCAGCCTCCTGGCTTGGTCCAGGACTTTCTGACTCCAATCTCCTTATGCTCTTGACTTAGCCCCTCACCAGGTACGTCACCATGGAAACCCAGGTCACCCTGCATGAAATGATTTCTGGCTTTTAAGATGACTTGCAGCCGGCAGGGTGACCTGGTAACTTGCTTCACTTTTGTACTTAATTGGATCCAGACTGAGGTGGGCTCAGGGGTCAAGCAAACAGCCTCCCGCCCAGCGCCTCCCGCCCCGGTGTCCTCCCAGAGTGGGGGCAGCCTGGCTGCGAGGTGTGGGGCAGGCCACCCGCAGCCCTCCCTGCCCTGCCCTCCCGGGCCTTCCTGGGGGCTCCCAGGCACCCTGTGGACGCCGTCTGCAGATTCGGCTCCTTGTGACACTTGGAGACACCAGATGGAGCCAGAGACCTGGGGAAGAGGGACACCCAGTTCAGAGTCCAGTCTGCTGGGCTGACACCCGGCGCTGAGCGGGACAGAGGGCGGCGGTTTCTTGGCACTGCTGTTTGGGGGATTGTGTCTGGGGACATCAGGAGGCGGGGCAGGGGGGACATCAGCTGGAATGAGAAGTTTCTGGAAGTTAAGTCCTGGCTCCAGCAGGCCCAGATCAGTGGCCTTTACAGGGCACTGAGCCCCGTCCCCAGCCCAATTTCAGGTTTTATTCAGAGACAGGGTCTCCCTGAGTTGCTTAGGGCCTCGCTAAGTGGCTGAGGCTGGCCTCCACCTGGCCATCCTCCTGCCTCAGCCTCCTGAGCCGCTGGGGTGACAGGCGTGAGCCCCCTGTGCCCAGGTAAACTGCTTGTGTTTTATTTTTATTTTTTATTCTTTGGAGCTGGGGATTGGACGGAGGGACATTTCACCCTGCAGCGAAACCCCGTCTTTTTTACTTTTTTATTTCGAGGCAGGGTCTCACTACGTTGCTGAGGCTGGCCTCCAACTTGACCATCCTCCTGCCTCAGCCTCCAGAGTCCGGGAGGACAGGTGTGCACCACCGTGCCTGGCTTTCTAAAACGAGTCTCGGTTGGGGACACGCTGCACAGGAATGGGACCTGACTACTAAACCAAGTCAACAAATGGTGACTCGTGGTGCCGCAGCGAGCCCTGGGGCAGGTTTTAGGTGAGGTTTGGATGGCGGCAGGGTCGGCCAGAGGGGGCGCTCATGTGTCTGGAAGGGGATCAGCCGTGACTGTCCCCTAATTGCACTGTCCCCTCGATGCCAAGGTCTGGGCAGTTGCTCAAGGCCGCCCGCGGGTCCTGACCCTGGCAGTGGTCATTTTCCCAGAACCGGGTCGTTCTGTGGTCGCTGAAGTGGCCCTGGGAAATGGACGGGTCCTCCCTCTGCCTCTCTTGGTCCCTCTCAAGGGGACCTCTAGCGTCACTGTCCTGTCCACTCACAGCCCACAGGGCTCCCCTGACCTGGGGGCCTGGCCCTGCAGGCCCAGTGCCCTGGTGGCCACACGTGCCTCTGGCCACCCCATGGGAAGGCCCCGGTCCCCAGAGCAGGCTTGGTCTCTGTCCCCAGCCGCCACCCACTCCCCTGGGCCTTGGCCACGCTCTTCCTCTTGTGACCTTTCATTGGGGACTTCACTTTCTGTGCTTCCATTTCCTTCTAGAATGTTCTACGACCTCCTGTCCCCACCTGTCCCTTTCCTAAGGACGGACTTGGTCCTGCTCCTTCTCATCACCCTGTGAGCTCCTCCTGCTCAGTGGGGCCTCTTAACAGGACGTTCTAGATCTTTCTACCCAGAGCCCCCAGCTCCTCACAGACCCCTGGCTGGTGGCCGTCCCTCACTGTCCAGCGCCCTGGGGGACCTCATCCCCCTCTCTGCTCCGTCGGCTGCGGCCCTCAAAGAGGCCTGGGTGCAGAAGCTTCTGGAACAAACTTGAGAGACCAGAGGACCCGTCCCCTGGGTGGCAGGGTGGACGGCCTTCAGTGCCTCTTCTTCAACCCCCTGAAGTGGGCACTGTCCTGGTCACTCCAAGGAAGGACCTGGGTGCCACCATGACGTGTCAGTGGGTGCCACAGACAGGCGGGAGCCCTCGGGTGTCCCCAGAGCTGGCCAGGTCCCTTCTCTGGAGTCCTGGCCACTTCCACAGGCGGAGGGTGGGGCAGAGGGACCCTGCTGCCCGTGTCACCAGGCTGCCCGGGGATAGGGGAGCCTTTGTCTGAGGCGGGCACCCACCCGGGGCCTCCCAGGAGGACAGAGGCGTTCCCGCCTGTTGACAGGAGGAATGTCCCAGCTAATGAGAAGCAGTTGAGAGACGGGCGGCCACCGTCCTCGTGTCCTGACCTGCTTGTCCTGCAGACGCTGGGCACCACCAGCCAGGCCCGGGGCGGGGGACCCCAAGGCTCCTCTGCTCTCCTGACCACACAGCAGCCAGAGGACACCTTCCCTGTGTGTCCCCTGGGCGGAGAACTGGCCCCTGGGCCTGGTCTGGGGTGAGCTGGGCTCTGGGCCCCCGCAGCCCTCGGCTGATATCTTGGGGTCACCACATCTTAAAACGTCCACTTACATGTGACGTAGGGCCAACTTGGGTGGCACGCACCTGCACCGAGCTACCCACTCCTCTGGTCATAGTGACGTGGCTCTGCCCAGGTCACAGGTACACAGACAGGGCTGAGAAAGTGACGTCCATCCACTAACTTTCCTATAATCCCCCCCTTCCCTTCATCTCATCCCATGGATTTCAACTGTCCCCTCCCCAGCCTTGTTGGGGGTCAGCGTCCGTACATCAGAGAGGACACTCAACCTTTGGTTTTGGGGACTGGCTGATTTCACTCAGCGCGATCGTCTCTAGCTCTGTCCATTGACCAGCAAATGCCACCATTTCATCCTTCTTGATGGCTGCGTAATATTCCACTGTGTGTATGGACCACAGTTTCTCTATCTGTCCGTCTGCTGAGGGGCACCTAGGTTGGCTCCACAGCTCGGCTATTGCGAGTTGAGCTGCTATGAACACTGATGTGGCCGTGTCCCTGTCGTGATTTTAAGTTCTTTCATTTACTTATGTATTTTCCACAATCCTGGGCCTGGAGCCCAGGGCTGCTCCACCACTGGGACTGCTCCCAGCCTTTTGGCTTTTGAGACAGGGTCTCACCCAGTTGTGCAGCCTGGCCTCCATCTTGCGATCCTCCTGCCTCGGCCTCCCGAGTCACTGGGGTCACAGGCTGCCCACTGGGCCTGGTGGCCTCTTGTTCTTTGTAAGAATGGGGTTGGTGCGGACGTGCTGGGTGCTGGCTCCTGTGTCCCCCCATGGGGTGGGTGTCTGCTAAGGGCCTGTCGTGGGCCTCCCGTCTGCTCCGAGCTCCTGGGCTCCAGGTCCTGGGGCGGATGCTCTAGGGCTTTCCAGGAGGCCCTGCGGTGGATCCTTCCTGCGAGGGTGGCCCTGGGTGTCTGGGACGTGCTGTCCCCCAGTCCCCAGGCTGGGTGAGGACTGGGCACCGAGGCTGCGCCCTGGGCTGGTGTCCTGGGCCGGTGGCTGGGAAGGCGGAGGCTCGCGGAGCCCTTCAGGGGCGTGGCTGGCAGAGGCTCCTGCGCACGCGCAGTCCCAGCTGGACCGCCTGGACCCCCCTGGACGTGGACGAGGCAGCGAGGCCCGGGACTGGGACGAGGACAGCGCCCTGTGGCGTGTGGTGGGTCGCTGGGAAGCCACCCCTGCCTCGCTGTGTGACTCGGGCTAAGTGGCCGCTTCAGGGACTCAGTTGGCCCAGCTGGGAAGTGGGCGCAGTGGCCCCTCCATGGCCGCGGGCTGCTTGGCTCTTGCCGGGTTCCCAAGAGGGGACTGAGTCCTGGAGGAGGAGGAGCCGCGGTGACACGTGGTGCAGCCCGTGGTCCAAGTCCCCCACGGCCCAGGTCCCCATTGGTGTCATGGAGGGCAGGGTGCGGGGGTGGGGCTGTGCTCTCAGGGACCTTGGGGCCACCCGACCAGTCAGCGATGGCCAGTTCCTGTCACCCCCAGGCTCCCCCCTTTTTTATTTTCTGATAATAAAAAACAACGCAAGGGCCAGGCGGGGACTCAGGGCGGAGCGCCCTCCTAGCACCGACCAGGCCCTGGGCTCCATCTGCGGCTCCACGTAAAGGTAAAGAAATAAAATAAAGGTGTGTGTCCAACTGCGGCGAAAAAATGAATATATTTTTTTAAAAAAGCAATGCAAGCCGGGCTCCGTGGCCCACGCCTGCCGTCCCAGCGGCTCAGGAGGCTGAGGCAGGAGGATCGCAAGTCGGAGGCCAGCCTCAGCCAAAGTGAGGCCCTCAGCAACACAGTGAGACCCTGTCTCTAAATAAAACACAAAATAGGGCTGGGGATGGGGCTCAGTGGCTGAGTGTCACTGAGTTCAAACTGATTACCCAACCCCTAAAAAAAATAAAAATTTAAAATAAAAAAGCGAGGCCTACCTACCTAACCAGGAAAATGTACAGAAAAAAATCTTGGCCATAATTTCAGTGGTTCAGGTATGAATTTGTCAGAATTCACTTCCTATGACAGTGTCACATAGTTGCTGAGTGAGAAGTCACTGTATTTGACTTTTACTTGATATTATATTCCCATTTATGATGCCAGTTAGCACCGCTGTGTCCCGTTCTTGTGCCTTTGATCATGTGTCAGCAAGTTGACATTTTATTTGTCGCTTTTTTTCCCTTGGGTACCTGGGATTGAACTCAGGGGCACTCCACTACTGAGCCCCATCCCCAGCTCTATTTTGTATTTTATTGAGAGACAGGGTCTCACTGAGTTGCTTAGGGCCTCACTTTTGCTGAGGCTGGCCTCCATCTTGCGATCCTCCTGCCTCAGCCTCCCAAGCTGCTGGGATGACAGGTGTGGGCCATAACACCTGGTGCATAATTCTTGTATATATATATATTTTTCGTATTAAGATTTTTCTAGCTGCACACGGTGGTGCACACCTGTAATCCCAGCAGCTCAGAAGACTGAGGCAGGAGAATGTGAAGTTCAAAGCCAGCCTCGGCAAATTATCAAGGCCCTAAGCAACTCAGCAAGATCCTGTCTCTAAAAATAATATATAAAAAAGGGCTGGGGATGAGGCTCAGTAATACTGAGCACCCCTGGGTTCAATCCCTGGTTCAAAAAAAAGAAGAAGAAGAAGAAGAAAAACAACCTGATTTTTTTAATTGTTTCATTCAGTTACAACAAAATCACATGCTTGTTGTGATAAATGAACACACTGGCACCTCAAGTTAAAGGTCACAGTTCCCTAAAATTCTCACCAATAGGATCATGCTATATTATCTTTTCAGATTCTTGTTGTGCCCATAAATGGAGCATGTCTACACATCCTCAGACACATACTTAGGAAGTAAACAGCAGAAAGAGCCTCTCCTATGTAAAGGTCATGTTAGTATTTTCATCCTGAACATACTGGGGCCTTCACTTCCTCACGCCTCCAACCTTAACTTTTGCTTCTGGTACCAGGGATTGAACCCAGGGGTGCTTCACCCCCCGAGCCCCTTCCCCAGCCCTTTTTAGATTTTATTTAGAGACAGGGTCTCGCTGAGTTGTTGAGGCCGGCCTCCACCTGGCGATCCTCCTGCCTCAGCCTCCCGATCTGTTGGGATTCCGGGCATGGGCCACCTGCCCGGCTCCGCTCCCCTGTTTACCTCCTGCCTTCTGTCCCCACAGAAGGGACCATCACCCTGTGGCCCCTGCCTCAGGGTCCACACCTGTCCAGTTTCTGGATACAGAAGCAGCTCGGGGCAGCACCCTGGGTGCCCAGCCTAGTTCTGGGCGCCTCTTGCCTTTCGGGAGGGCCGTCCCGCGGGCCTGCAGGTCTGGGGACCGGGGCATGTGGGGGCCGAGGAGCCCGCCCTGAGCCTCCGTGGACCCGGGGCGGCGAGCCAGCAGGCTGGGGCCCCCCCACACCGGCCTCCATCCCTCCGCGGGCGCGCGGGGGCCCAGCCTCCCTGGGAGCGCTCGGTGCCATCATTTCCCTCCCGTGGCCCACGACGGCGGGGAGCGGGGCGGGGAGCGGGGAGGCTCGTTTCATCTCGGCTGAGGCGCAGTCAGATTTACGGCGGCCGCCCCGACCCTCCCTGTAAGTCAGAGCTGCCGTCACCGGCCTGGTGCTCCATCCCCACATGCAGGAATGATTAGTTGAGCCGAGGCCGCCGACCAGGCCTTGATTCAGCTCGACTGTGTGAGTCGCTCCCTTTTGATGTGCAGGAGCACATCTGGGCCCCCAGGAAGAGGAGGAACAGGCCGCCCACGAGCCAGGCCCGCTCCGGGCCGCAGCCTGTAACCCTTTGGTACCAGGCTCCCCCGCTCCCCTGCTCGGCGCCAGCCCTGGCAGAGGGTCCCCGGTGCTGGGTGGGGACCGCTTAGGCACCCAGGGGACGCCTCTGGCTGGCTCGTCGGGCCTGCGGGGGGCTGCGGGTGGTCCTCCCGTGCGCCCCCGGGGAGTGACAGCCCCCGCTTCTCCACCCTGATGCTCATCCCCGGACCCGCTTTCTCGCCTCTCATTGGCTGATCGCTTGCTGGGACCCGCTTTCGGGCGCTCATTGGCTCAACGCTGGCTGGTGCCCTCATTCCTGCCTCTCATTGGCTGAGTACTCGCTGCATTCCAGGCTCTCATTGGTTGAGTACTTCCTGGTGCCTGCATTCCCACCTCTCATTGGCTGAGTCCTCGCTGGATTCCGGCCTCTTATTGGTTGAGCGCTTGCGCATGCTCACATTCCTGTCTCTCATTGGTTGAGCACTCACGGGTGCCCATGTTCCTGCCTCTCATGGGCTGAGCACTCGCTGCATTCCAGGCCCTCATTGGTTGAGTACTTGCTGGTGCCCGCATTCCCATCTCTAATTGGCTGAGTACTTGCTGGAGTCCAGCCTCTTATTGGTTGAGTGCTCACTGGTGCCCACGTTCCTGCCTCTTATTGGCTGAGCGCTCTCGGGTGCCCATGTTCCTGCCTCTCATTGGCTGAGTACTCGCTGCATTCCTGCCTCTCATTGGCTGAGTACTCGCTGTGTTCCTGGCTCTCATTGGTTGAGAACTCGCTGGAGTCCAGCCTCTTATTGGTTGAGCGCTGGCTGGTGCCCACATTCCTGCCTCTCATTGGCTGAGGGCTCCCCAGTGCCGCATTCCTGCATCTCATTGGCTGAATCATCGCAGCAACCCAGGCTCTCATTGGTTGCGTACTTGCTATTTCCCGCATTCCCGCTTCTTATTGGCTGAGTGTGCCTGAGGCTGGCTACTCTGAGCAAAACACAAGGCTCCGCCCTCCAGCGCTGGTGTCCCCCGCCTGCCCGGGACAGTTGGCTGGAGCCTCTTTTCCACGTGGGATCCCGATGGGATCGGTGTGACATGGCACAGCCCAACTCTGTGTGCCGTCTGGTGGGTGGCCTTCTCCTGCTAGCAGGTGACAGTTCGAGCTCGCAGCGGGCCCTGCAGGGACACCAGCCTCTGCTGCACGTCCCTCCGCACACGCTCTGCTGTCACCGGCTGCTGACCGGGGTGCCCCCTCCCCGGGCCACCGAGCCCACTCCGCGCCTCGCAGGCTGGAGCCTCCCCGACCTTCCTCCCCCTCCTGGGACAGCCCTGGCCACGCGGCACACGGGACCTTGCAGGGGACAGGAGGGTGTGTCCAGCTCCTCCTGGTCTCTCTAGATCGGGCGTCGTGGGGAACAGAGGCCCTGTGCCCAGCCGGCCTGTGCTTGTGGGAGCCGGTGCTTGCCAGCCAGGGGACTGTCACCCGCCTGGGGGTCCTCATCAAGGGCCCTGGCGGAGCCCAGGGGACAGCGCTGTCCTTTCCAAAGCCTGGCTGCACCGAGCTTCCCAGCGGCTTCGTTCCAGTTGGTGTTTTGGCTGCAGCAGATTAAGTGACCCTTTCCGTCTCCGGCTTTCGGTTTCCAAGGAGCTGGGTTTCGTGGGGTGGGCAGATGGCCCGGGTGTGCCCAGGGTGTGCCCGGGGCTGCGGCTCTTCTCGGGAGCTGTCTGGGGCCCTCCCTCCCAGGACCCTCTTCTCCCGCCCAGATCCCTGGGCTGCCGCCCCTCCCTGGCCTTATATCCCAGGATCTGTCCCTGGGCCACAGACTGTCCCACCCCATGTGCTGATTGGTGCCTATAGTGACCAGAAGTGGCAGCTGACGGACTGAGTATCCTGGGCCAGGCACCCCGGAGACACCGGCCTGGGGAGGAGGAGGAGGAGGCGTGTGCCCCCATTTAACAGATGAGGAAACCGAGGCCGCGCCAGGTGAAGGGCGCGTGCCCTGGGTTCAAGCCCAGGCCTAGGTCTCTGCGTGGACAGTCCCTGATCTTGTGGATCCTCAGGACCTGTCCTCAGTGGCCAGATGGGGAAGCCTTGGGGACACCCCCGCCTGTTCCTCTTCCTGCTGTATTTTCCAAAATCCTGACACCTGACCCCCCCCCCCCCCCCCCCCCCCCCCCCCCCCCCCCCCCCCCCCCCCCCCCCCCCCCCCCCCCCCCCCCCCCCCCCCCCCCCCCCCCCCCCCCCCCCCCCCCCCCCCCCCCCCCCCCCCCCCCCCCCCCCCCCCCCCCCCCCCCCCCCCCCCCCCCCCCCCCCCCCCCCCCCCCCCCCCCCCCCCCCCCCCCCCCCCCCCCCCCCCCCCCCCCCCCCCCCCCCCCCCCCCCCCCCCCCCCCCCCCCCCCCCCCCCCCCCCCCCCCCCCCCCCCCCCCCCCCCCCCCCCCCCCCCCCCCCCCCCCCCCCCCCCCCCCCCCCCCCCCCCCCCCCCCCCCCCCCCCCCCCCCCCCCCCCCCCCCCCCCCCCCCCCCCCCCCCCCCCCCCCCCCCCCCCCCCCCCCCCCCCCCCCCCCCCCCCCCCCCCCCCCCCCCCCCCCCCCCCCCCCCCCCCCCCCCCCCCCCCCCCCCCCCCCCCCCCCCCCCCCCCCCCCCCCCCCCCCCCCCCCCCCCCCCCCCCCCCCCCCCCCCCCCCCCCCCCCCCCCCCCCCCCCCCCCCCCCCCCCCCCCCCCCCCCCCCCCCCCCCCCCCCCCCCCCCCCCCCCCCCCCCCCCCCCCCCCCCCCCCCCCCCCCCCCCCCCCCCCCCCCCCCCCCCCCCCCCCCCCCCCCCCCCCCCCCCCCCCCCCCCCCCCCCCCCCCCCCCCCCCCCCCCCCCCCCCCCCCCCCCCCCCCCCCCCCCCCCCCCCCCCCCCCCCCCCCCCCCCCCCCCCCCCCCCCCCCCCCCCCCCCCCCCCCCCCCCCCCCCCCCCCCCCCCCCCCCCCCCCCCCCCCCCCCCCCCCCCCCCCCCCCCCCCCCCCCCCCCCCCCCCCCCCCCCCCCCCCCCCCCCCCCCCCCCCCCCCCCCCCCCCCCCCCCCCCCCCCCCCCCCCCCCCCCCCCCCCCCCCCCCCCCCCCCCCCCCCCCCCCCCCCCCCCCCCCCCCCCCCCCCCCCCCCCCCCCCCCCCCCCCCCCCCCCCCCCCCCCCCCCCCCCCCCCCCCCCCCCCCCCCCCCCCCCCCCCCCCCCCCCCCCCCCCCCCCCCCCCCCCCCCCCCCCCCCCCCCCCCCCCCCCCCCCCCCCCCCCCCCCCCCCCCCCCCCCCCCCCCCCCCCCCCCCCCCCCCCCCCCCCCCCCCCCCCCCCCCCCCCCCCCCCCCCCCCCCCCCCCCCCCCCCCCCCCCCCCCCCCCCCCCCCCCCCCCCCCCCCCCCCCCCCCCCCCCCCCCCCCCCCCCCCCCCCCCCCCCCCCCCCCCCCCCCCCCCCCCCCCCCCCCCCCCCCCCCCCCCCCCCCCCCCCCCCCCCCCCNCCCCCCAGATCCTTTGTCCCACTTTCTGTGACTCCTGCCCCCTCTAGGCAGAGCCCAGGGCCAGCGGGCAGAAGCCAGCTTTGCCTTGGTGGGGGACAGCAGCCTTCCGAGGCTGCCCTCTAATCTCTCTATCCACACGGCCTTCATTTTAATTTGCAAAATTGAACCCAGATCGAGAGCAGTAAAGCCAGGGGACAGTAAATATTCATGCCTCAGTGAGCCAAGGTGGCTCCATTACGGCGCTGAGATTGCGGGAATTACCTGGGGATTATGTATATTCATGGGCTGATTCTGATTCCAGATAGGACCCACTCTGTGAGCCCGGCCCCTGGCAGCTCCACGGGGCTTAGGCGCCTAAGCTTCTGAAAGTCATCTCAAGTGGCCCTGCCCTGTCCTCGGCTCCTAGGAGACAGAGCAGAATAATCCCCGCGGCCCAGCTGACCAGGGCTGCCCAGGTGTCCTCCTCCTGGGCAGGACCTGGTCCCACTGCCCCGTCCAGGTTACAGATGAGGAGACTGAATCTAAACGTCACATCACCGTTCTGTGGATGTGTCTGCCCCCCACCGACCTCTGCCAGGGGGCCCAGAAGATGACAGGTGCTTAGGAAATGACCGCCATCCCTCAGGCCTCCTCTGCAGGGGCACCTGGCTCTGCTGCTGCCACCAAGGTGTGGGTGGCACAGTCTGGCGCCTGATTGGTCAGGACGGTCAGGTGCATCTGGCTGACACAGGTACAGGTGAGCTGCTGTCCTCAGTATGTAGCAGGAGGCCACAAAGCTCAGCCAACTGCCTGACTGCTTTGCTTGGTTTTAAATAAAGTCCTCTGATTGCAGGTCACAGAGGCTGTGTGGCCTGCAAAACCTGAACTAGTCACTGTCACCTTTGGTGCAGGGGAGAGTACTAGGGATTGAACCCAGGAGCACTTAACCCCTGAGTCCCGTCCCCAGCCCTTTTATATTTTATTTAGAGACAGGGTCTCGCTGAGTTGATTAGCAACTTGCTTTGGCTGAGGCTGGCCTCCAACTTGCGATCCTCCTGCCTCAGCCTCCCCAGTCGCTGGGATGACAGGCGTGGGCCACCGTGCTTGGGTCATTTCTCTTCTTTCCGAAAGGATATCCCTTTGATGGCCTGTCCCTTTCCCTTTCTGGGCCTCTGCCCCATTATTCACTCCGGGAACAGTCCTAAGTCAGTCAGCCTGGGCTTCTCCTGTTGGACAGGCCACTGGCCTGGTCAGAGCCCTGCTGCCTGTGCAGGCCGTGACTGTCCCACCCTGTCCCTGCAGGTCCTCCTCCAGCCTCAGGGCCCATGCTCTGAGCTGCTGCGTGTGAGTGCTGGCCTGTCCCTGCCTGCCTGCCCCCAGAAGGGCCCTCCAGCCACCTGTGTCTCCTCTGTCATCTCTTGGGGGCCACCAGGACTGTCACTGTCCTGACGGACATACGAGAGCCGTGGAGGAGGCAGGCCCTGCCCAGGGTCCCTGTGACTGTGAGTCATCCGTAGCCTCCCCAGCCTCAGAGGGGCTGTCATCCCAGCAGCTCGGGAGGCTGAGGCAGGAGGATTGCAAGTTGGAGGCCAGCCTCAGCCACTTAGATCCTAAGCAACTCAGCGAGACTCTGTCTCTAAATAAAATAAAAAAGGGCTGGGGATGGGGCTCAGGGGTTAAACACCCTGGGTTGAATCCCTGGTACCAAAAGAAAAAACCAAACAAAAAACCATCCCCCCCCCCATAGCTGCTGCTGCCCCCTGACAGGTCTTAATTCCGCCCCTTGGGTTACTAGAGACCCCTGGAGCCACACCTGATGCGGGGTTTCTTGCTGAAGCCATGCCCCCCCATCACCCGTGCTAGAACATAGAGAGTGAAGGTCACTCTGGGAACCCCCTTGGGCAGGAGCCCTGTTGGAGGCCAGCCCCTGTTCCTCAGAGAGCAGAGGATGAGGAGTCCGAAGGTCCTAGTGGCCCTCATTCATACCCTCTGTAAGGCAGGGGCTGGGACGTGCTGCTCAAACCGTCCCGGGCCCTTCTCTGACCTGAGAGAGCCCACACCCCTTCCCCTGAATAGGTCCCAGCAAACCCTTTGGGGTCTGGGCCAGGGGATAAAGGCCACCACCTGCCCCGGAACTGGATGCCTCAGTGTTCCCAGGAGCCGCGGAGCCCAGACCTGATTGTGACAGGAAAATAATCCTGAGCGACGGAGGCACAGGGCACACAGGGGCCCTGGCTCTTTAAACCCCCAACCTGGGACTTTGAGCAGCTTCGTGCTCGCAGCGGGCAGTCGGTGGCCACACCCTGCGACTGTGTTACTCCTGTCCTTTTGTTCTAGAAGACTCCATCGGGTGAGAAGTGCACGTTTCTGTGGTTCTCTGTGGAGCTGAGCTGTCCCGAGGGTCCCCAGGGAGGAGGGGAGGCCACCCAGCAGGGAACAGTCGCTGTTTTACTGTCTGATACCAACTTCGGACCCTCCTCTCCCTGCCCCACTGGACAGCCGCCCTGGCCACCTGCCTGCTGGCCCCTGGAGGCCGCCTTCCATTGTTGGTGGAAGTCACTGCAGGTGATTTATGTGAGCTTCAAGCCCAGACCCGAAACATTTCCTCCAAGTCATTTTTCTTTGTCCTGATACTAAAGGCTGAACTTGGAAACCAGAGACGGACAGACAGAAAAACGGAAAGACACACCTTTCAGCACCCAGTTGCCTGCGTGTCCCCGTCTCAGGTTCTCAGCCCAGAGGCCACCCCGGCCCCCTGGACAGACCTTAGGATGGTTTTGACTTTAGGATTAGAAAGAGGCTCAGTTAGCATGTGCCTGTCATCCCAGGGGCTCGGGAGGCTGAGTCAGGAGGATCGCAAGGTGGAGGCCAGCCTCGGCCACTTAGCCAGGCCCTGAGCAACTCAGCGAGACCCTGTCTCTAAATAAAATAGAAAAAGGGCTGGGGACGGGGCTCAGGGGTTCAGCACCCCTGGGTTCAATCCCCAGAGGTATCTTGGCCAGGCAAGGTTGCCTGCAATCTCAGCGGTTCAGGAGGCCGAGGCAGGAGGATCGCAAGGTGGAGGCCAGCCTCAGCCACTTAGTGAGGCCCTAAGCAACTCAGTGAGACCCTGTCTCTAAATAAAATAGAAAAAGGGCTGGGGACGGGGCTCAGGGGTTAAGTGACCCTGGGTTCAATCCCTGGGACCAAAAAAAAGAACACAAAGAGGAGACCCCTCCCCAGAAACGGGGGTCCAGAGCTGGTCCCCTGGAGGGGGGTGTCCTGTCCCTTTATAGATTTGGGTTTCCTTCTCCTGCCCGCTGCTGCCATCCTGCCTAGTGACCAGAGGGTGGAGTGATCCGAGGTCCAGGCAGGAAGGAGGCTCCTGAGGACACTCATTAACAACAGTTCCCGGGGCAGGTAACCTTGGCAACAGGTTAGAGGAGGCGGACGTGCTCTGGAGGGATCAGCGTTCTGTTCCTCTGAGTCAACCCCCCATCTTCCCGACCCCTGATCCTGTCTTTCCCAACCTCCGCTGACGGTCCTCCTGCCCCGGCCTCACCAGCACCAAGACCACGCCAGAGGCTGCTGGGGGCCTTGCTGACCAGCTAGGAGCTGGTCACCCAGCAGGAGGCCTGTCGAGGGTCCTGCACTGAGTGGGGAACTGGGTGCAGGTGGCCTCTTGGGTGCTGGGAAGGGGGCCTCTCTGTTCCTTGGAGACCCAGACCCCTGTGGCTTCCCGGCCAAGCCTGTGGGGGCCCCAGGTGGGGTCCTGCTGTGTCCCCGCTGCCCCAGAGGCTCCTGTGGGCCCAGCCCTGGGGACACACTGCTCTCTGGTCCCCCCCACAGATTCCTTACCCCCCCAAAAGCCCAGAATCATTAAGACAATTGAGGCCCCTTGTGAGGAGCACGCAGAGCCACGTCGGCGTAATTCAATTTGGAGTTTTATGGGGGACAAATCGCAGAGGGTGGCTGGGGGGGGGGACGTATAGCTCCCTGGCAGCCTGTGTCACTTTTACGGCCTCCCATTGTTGCAGCGGCTGGGAGGCTAACGGCCAGGGTTTGTTTGTGAGGTTGCCATAGAGGGGCCTTCCATGGGACACTGCCAGGTCCCCTCCCTCCCTCCCTCCTTCCCAGGGGGTACCATGTGGCAGCCACCGGGCTGGGGATCATGGGGGCTGGCTCCAGGGACCCCAGAAACCAGCCCCACACAGGGCCCCTGTGGGGACTAAGAGGGACCACCTGGGGTGTGGGCCTCGCGGCCAGGTCACCCGGGCTGCCTAGGGCCCCCGAGGGGCGGGCGAGCTGGGTACAGGGCCCAGGAGAGGCCAGAGTAGCTGCAGGTCCGTGGGCAGTACCCGCCCCACTGTGACCAGGCCCCTGCCAAAAACAGGACCCTGTTCAAGTCCTCCCCGAGTCCCTGGGGGTGGGGCCTCTTATTTAGAGACAGGGTCTCGCTGAGTTGCTCAGGGCCTGGCTCAGTGGCTGAGGCTGGCCTCTACCTGGCGATCCTCCTGCCTCGGCCTCCAATGCCGCTGGCTTGACCAGCGTGTGCCACCGTGCCCAGCATGGTGACATTTTTACAGCAGACAGACAGAACTCCATAGAGCTGATCTTAGAAGGGTGGGGGTGCCATTTTTTGGCATCTACACGGGGATCTCTGAGGACGGGTCCCCCTGGCTCCCTCCCAGGGGACAATTGGCCCTTTGTCTGGGGCCTGATGGAATTTTGTGCAGAACAAGCCCTCGTTCCACTTTGGCCAACATGACTCCTGTCTCGGAGGCGCGGGGAGAGGCCAGGTGGGAGGGCTGCCGAGAGCTGCCAGACCCCGTCCCTGGCCCGGTGCCCGGGGACAGCTGAGCCGGGAGAGCCATCGGCGGGGACTGCTCGGCTCCCTGCTTGGCCCGGTGTCTGGGCTCGGCCTCCAGAGCCGAGCGGGCGCAGCCGAGCCTGGCTCCCAGGGGGGTCCGCCCTGGGACTTGGGAGGCCTCAGTCTCCAGAGACCCCGCCCAGGAGGGCCTGGCCCCTGGTCCTCAGGTGACACGCGTGGAGACAAAAGGCCACCCCAGTCCAACAGCTGACAGACCCTCAGCCCAAGGTCGGGGTGGGGAGCGGCCTGTTTGGCTCCGCAGAGAGCCATCGGGGAGACCCAGTGAGACCAGCAGGTGCCACGCACACGGCTCCCACCCAGTGTCACCTTATGTGAGGGGGAGTGGCAGAGACAGCGGTGGCCACTTTTTAGTGGGGGAGGAGGGTACCAGGGATGGAACCAGGAGCACCTGAGCCCTGAGCCCCGTCCCCAGCCCTTTGTACTTTTTATTTAGAGACAGGGTCTCGCTGAGTGGCTCAGGGCCTGGCTAAGTGGCTGAGGCTGGCCTCCACCTTGCGATCCTCCTGCCTCAGCCTCCCAAGATGCTGGGATGACAGGTGTGGACCAGCACATCAGCATGGTGACATTTTTCATAGCAAAAATTAGCAAACTTCACCTTCATCAGTAAGGACATGGGTAAATGACAGGTGGAGTCTTCATAGAGAACAATATAGTATACAGGAGTCAAAAATAACACACGTGTGTATGTATCTGAAAGTGAACAGATGTCAGAGAGAGGAGAATTAAACAATAATGTGATACCATTGTATACACAACGGAGTACATATGCTATTCAAGGACACGCCATGGGTATACTGTGTATGAGGATGAAGGGGACATAAGGAATTCATATTGTGTCACATGCCTGTCATCCCAGCAGCTTGGGAGGCTGAGGCAGGAGGATCGCAAGGTGGAGGCCAGCCTCAGCCACTTAGCAACTCAGCGAGACCCTGTCTCTAAATAAAATAGAAAAAGGACTGGGGACGGGGTTCAGGGGTGGAGGGGCCCTGGGTTCAATCCCTGGTAACCCCCCCCCCCAAAAAATAAAGAGCTCATAAAGGTAATTACTCCAGAGGAGCCAAAGGAAGGAAATAGGATTATGGGTCTTCAACTCAATGTCAAGACTTCAGTTGCCAAAAAGAAAAAAAAAAAGAGTTAAAGTGTCAGGGACAGACTCTCAGCAGTCACCCCCAGGTGCTGGGATCAGGGGTGATCACGATGTCATTGCACCTCTCGAAATGACTTGAAGTCCTCCCAAAATCCGTGTCTGTGTGTGTGTGTGTGTGGGGGGGGTGTTCACCCACGTCTGACTGCAGCCCCGGGGGGGACCTGCCAGGGAACCTAGGCTCTGGCCCAGCAGGGTGGCCCTGGCAGCCCCCAGGACCCCCATCCCCAAGCGCCCTCCTTGGAGGCCCAGAGCCCTGGGTTTGCATTTTTGTACGAGATGCAATTAGATGCATCAGGGTCTTATCTGTAGGCCCAGCTCCAAGGAGGGGGATCAGGAGGTTAAATTGAAACCTTATTAAGGGACATGGACCAGGGCTGATGAGCCCCACCAGACGGGCTCTCAAAGCTCATTTCTCCCCGCCTCCAACCTGAGCCTCCCCGAGTCCAGTAACTGATCCTCCGTCATCTCGTTAGTGTCAACCCCGGGTGTCTTTTCCCCTCCGATTTACAGTCTATTAAGTAATGAGGAACCTGCCAGGCCCCGGCCCTCGCCTTTAGCCCAGCCAGGGGCTTCCAGGCTCATTAATGGAATGAAAAATAGATCATAGAGGCCCAATCTCATTACAGCCTTATCGCCAGCATCTCGAGGCTGCGACACACAAGGCCGCTTCACCCGGGCGTCTGCTGATCCCATAGGGTGCCCAGCATGGCTGACCCTGTGCAGAGTGGGGTGATGCTTGTTGGACTGTCCCTTGGTCACAGAAAGAAGGCTCCTGGAGAACTTGGGCCTCCCAAGTGGCTCCGGAGGCTGAGGCAGGAGGATCGCAAGTGGGAGGCCAGCCTCTGCCACTTAGCGAGGCCCTGAGGAGGCGTAACCAGCCTCTGCAGGGAGCCACCAGTAACCACCAGTAGCCTCTAGGAAGACTAGACCGTGCCCACCCCAAGTGGGTCCCCTCCCAGGGTCTACATCGGAGAAACTGCTGTGTGCAAAGTGACATGTCCACGGTCATGATGACTTTTTGCGGGGTACCAGGGATTGAACCCAGGGGCGCTTCACCCCTGAGCCCCGTCCCCAGCCCTTTTTCTATTTTATTTAGAGACAGGGTCTCGCTGAGTTGCTGAGGGCTTTGCTAAGTGGC
>NW_026000143.1:1029585-1036276 GCF_001458135.2 Marmota marmota marmota
TGGCCGCTCCGCTGGTGATGGCCTGGCCCGGGTGCCCCTGGCTGGGCCGGCCTCCAGCCTCCTCCTGAGCAGGCCCCAGCCCCAGGGGACGGCCCGTTGTGGCCTGTCCTGCTGCCCCTGGCCCCGGGCTCCTTGCAAGCCGCCTGAAGGTTGGTGGCCTCCCAGGTCACTTGAGCAAGCCAGGGTCCCCTGAAGCACAAGTCACAACGGCCTCTCCTTCCCGGGAAGGTCAGGGCCGCCTGGTGTCTTGGCCCAGGCCCAGCCGTGGCCTGTCCTGCCGTCCAGCGGGTCACGAGCTGCGGACTCACCTCCCGCGGAAATGGCTTCGCTCACATGCACCCGGGGTCAGGCCGCTGGGCGGGGGGAAGAGCTGGCTCTGGAGAAGATGGCCACTGTCCCCAGAACCGGTTTCTCCTCTCAGAGGAGTCGGTGTCCCAACTGGCCCAGCAGGTGCTCTGAGAGGTGTCATCTCCCTTTCTCCCTGGAAGGCCAGCCGCCTGGCCACTGTCCCTCGGGCTCTTGACCTGCCCCTGAAGGGGGATGTGCCTGTATGGGGGCTGCTGATGGCCACGCGGGGGGGCGGAGTGGGGAGCGGAGGCTGGCCATGGAGGCCCGCTGTGGACAGAGGTCCTGCCCAACCTGGGCAGGGGCAGCGGGTGGAATTGAACTCAGGGGCCCCTGAGCCCCGTCCCCAGCCCTATTTTGGATTTAGAGACAGGGTCTCTCTGAGTGGCTCAGGGCTTTGCTAAGTGGCTGAGGCTGGCCTCTACCTGGCGATCCTCCTGCCTCAGCCTCCCAAGTCACTGGGAAGACAGGCGTGGGCCACCCCTGCACCGGGCTGCCTTATTTTTACAGAAGAGGATACTGAGGTTCAGAGGAGTGACGCGGCTCGCCCAGGAGTCCCAGCAGCTGGACCCAGAAGCCAGCCCCACACCAGGGCTGCCCCAGGCCTCTGTTTTCCGCCAGGCCTCGGCCCTGCCCTGGGGAGGAGGAGGCAGCAGACGTTCTGATACCAAATGTCACCACAGAGCTTCTTAATCTTCCAGTTCTGGTGACTTTCAGGTGACCTGGAAGAGTCACTGTATTACACAAGGCTCATCCTCGACCCCGGCACCCCCTGCCACCCTGCTCCAGAGGACGATGGGTCCCTGTCCCCCAGGAGGACTCTGTTGGTTGGTGACAAGTGGTAACTGAGGAGGGAGCCCAAGAACAGTGGGCAGCACGGGCACCGAGCACGTGACCGTCCCCTGCTTGGTTCAGCACACCAGGGGACGTTGGGCACCTTTAAAACCCGCCCAGAGGGGACCTCTCCCCGAGTTGGACGCCCCTGAGGTCCTGCCCCAGGTGGCCACTCTGTCACCAGGTCTTGGTGTCCCGACCGACCTCCGCACCCCTGATCCTATGACGGCCTTTTTCAGAGGAAGAAACTGAGGTCCAGAGAGGACCCTCGCCTGGTCCAGGTCTCCAGGCCCTGCCCCTCTGGGCACAAGGTCCTCCTCGCAGCAGCCCTGGGCCCTACTGGGACAGTGACACCGCTGTGTCCCTCCCTCCCGGGACGCCCCTCTGCCGTTTGACTGAGCCCAGCTGCCTCAGAGCCTGGGCCTCCTCTCGGGGACCGAGCCCCGGGCGCCACACATGTAACGACATCATCACGCGCTCCGGCTGCCAAGCTCCCACTCAGCGCTGGGGACACTGGGGACTCGCCTGGCATGTGAGCAGACCCCGGGCTGCCGCGCGCAGCCAGCGACCACTCCTGGGGAGTCCGGGCCTCCAGCCACCAGGGGAAGGGACAGCAGACCACTCTGGCAGACAGCGGAGGTCCCCATCGGAGCTATTGTGACCGCGCTGGCCAGATCCCGTCATGGTTCCCCACGAGCAGCCCCCGCCCGCCCCGTGTCACGTCACAGTGACTGATTCCAACTCCAGCTGGCCCGCGTCCTCCTCGGGCGACGGCTGGTGTCTTGCCGCTGGAGCTGGAAGAGGCTGGAATTTGGGACGATCCCCTCATTCTCTCCGCCTCCTGCTTGCTGTCCCCTGGGTGGCCATGCTGTCACCAGGTCTTGGTGTTCTGACCGACCTCAGGCCCTGATGTGAACGACAACTTTTTTCAGAGGAAGAGACTGAGGTTCAGAGAGGACCTCTTAAGAGCTTCTAAGCCCTGTCTTCCCAGCACCAGGTCCTCCTCCTCCTCCTGCTCCTCCTGCTCCTCCTCCTCCTCCTCCTCCTCCTCCTCCTCCTCCTCCTCCTCCCAGCTCAAGGGAGTCCAAAGACAGAGAAAGCCACTCTGGGCACAACTGGCATCGCTGTGACCTAAGCCACAGAAGAGGTCCCCTCCTCTCAGCCTGAATTCGAACGTGGTATTGCACCAGGTGCCGGGACACACACCTGTCATCCCAGCAGCTCAGGAGGCTGAAGCAGGAGGATCACAAATTGGAGGCCAGCCTCAGCCACTTAGCGAGACTCTGTCTCAAAACATAAAAAGGGCTGGGGACAGGCTCAGGGGTAAGCGTCCCTGGGCTCAATACCTGGGACAGAAAAAAGAGAACGTGGTGTTGTCACGCTCCCTGGCTGGGTGACACCTGCCGAGTCCCCAGACCCCAGGGGGCTTCTCTAAAGATTCAGCAGTGCCCTGGGGCACCCCCCGTGTGACACGGCTGAGGACACGTGGCCACCTTGCCTCTGCCCCAGGGCAGGAGTTAGGAGACTGGGTGCTGAGGGCCAGCAGGGCCCCAGAGGGACAGATCTGCCTGGGGGACCCCTCAGCTCCTCCCCAGGGGTGGCCACACCCATGGTCACCCTCGGTCCCCTCTGTGGGACTGACACAGTGCAGAGATGCTGTCAGCTGCTGTTAAGGGCCAGTGGGGGCCTTCACGCCCACATGGGGCCCGCTCACCCACCTGACGTCCCCAGTGGAAATGCAGACACAGAAGGTGGCAGGAGGTCCTCGTGCACTGGGCACTCTGGTGTCCCCTGACCGGGGCTCAGGGGCGGAGGACGCTGCCTTTGAACCTGAGGTTGTTCTGAAGGGTCACTCCCTGCCCCGTGGCCACCGGACAGAGTGGCCTTCCAACCCCCCAGGAGGTCACCAGGAAGCCACTCGCTCCTCACCTAACCCCAGACACTTCCAGAATCTCGTGGTGGCGCAGGTCAGGGGCCACCCTGCCACCACCATGGGACGGCAGGGACAGCTGGGGACAGGCCCTGGCCCCTGTTTACGAGGCACTGAAACCAACCTGGGGTCTCTGCCCTGAGTCCCCTGAAGTCGGCACACCGAGCGTGTCCCAACAGGCCCCCGGGCAGGAGGGGACGTCCCCGGCATTTGGCTTTGCTAAGTGCATGTTTTATGACCCAAAGAAAAGAGGGGACACTAGTGTACCCCCTTAAAAACTAAATCAGTCAAAGAAAGACCAGTGGGGTAGAGGCCGCAGCCCAGAGGCCGGCGGGGAATGGGAATGGAGCCTGTGTTCTGTGTGCTCATGAGCATGCCAAAATGAACCCATGATGTTGTAAACCTGTGGCGCACAATAAAGGCACAAGGAAGAAGAAAATGAAAAAATTTTTAAAGGTTGGGGAGCCAGGTGCCAGAGGGCACGCCTGTCATCCCAGCAGCTGGGAGGCTGAGGCAGGAGGATCGCCAGGTGGAGGCCAGCCTCAGCCTCTTAGCGAGGCCCTGAGCCACTCAGCGAGACCCTGTCTCTCAATAAAACCCAGAACAGGTCCGGAGACGGGTGTCAACCTCTGGTCCCAAAGGTGGGGACAGACTCACGGGGAGAGGACAGCAGGAAGTCAGGTGGCCCTGGACACCTTGATCGAGCCATACCTGCTGTCCTCAGCTGTAAGGTGGGGCTCACGGGGTTGCCCTGGGCATTACAGTGTTGACCCTGCCCACAGCGGGCTCGTGTCAAGGGAGTGACCGTGACCGTGACAGGGACGCTGTAGCTCCCAGCTGGGGTTTCTGCCCTACTTGGGTGTGAGTCTCGACCTGTAGGTGGGCTCAGCGCCCCCACCCTCAGGGCTCCTCAGGGGTGCAGCGTGGCCGTGCCCAGGGCCGCTGTCTGGGGACTGTCCTGATGCCCTCTCTCGGGGACGGTGTGGGGACAGGCGATGGACGACTACAGCGTGATCGGCCGCTCCCTGTTCAAGAAGGAGACCAACATCCAGCTCTTCGTGGGGCTCCGGGTGCAGCTGTCCACCGGGGAGCTGGGCGTCATCGACAGCGCCTTCGGCCAGAGCGGCAAGTTCAAGGTCCACGTCCCGGGTGAGTGGGCCGTCCCTCCTGCACCTGGGTGCCCAGGGCACAGGGAGGCCACCCAGAAGGCGCCAGGGCATGGGCTCAGCTTCCCGACCCTGAGGGGGGGCAGAGCCGGAGGCTGGGACACCCTGGAGGGGCCTGGGAGGGGTCAGGGGTCAGGGTGGTCTGAACAAGGTCAAGGTCAGAGGTCAAGTTCCCACTCTAGCCAACCTTGGCCAAGTTGGGCGTGGTCTAAACAGGTCAAGGTTGAGGTCAGAGGTCAGGGGCGGAGGACCCTGCCTTTGAACCTGAGGTGGTTCTGAAGGGTCACTGTGTGCATTCTGAGATGTCACACACATACGGGTTGCGACAACCCACTCCTGTGGCTGGACCTGCTGTGGGGTGTCCCTGGTCGTGGGTTCCTCTGTGAACATGGGAAAGTGACGTCCATTCATTCCCCTGTCTCTCCCAGTCCCCTCCCCTCCCTTCCCTTCCCTCCCCTGCGTCTCATCCAGTGAACTGCTATTCTCTGCCCCCCTATTGTGAGTCAGCGTCCCCTTATCAGAGAGGACACTCAGCCTTTGGTTTTGGGGGACTGGCTTATTCCACTCAGCATGATTGTCTCCAGCTCCATCCATTCACCAGCAAATGCCACTATTTCATTCTTCTTTAAGGCTGAGTAATATTCCACTGTGTATATGGACCACAGTTTCTTTATCCATCCACCTGTTGAAGGGCACCTAGGTTGGCTCCACAGTTTATAGCTACTGTGAACTGAGCTGCTATAAACATTAATGTGGCTGTGTCCCTGCCCTGTGCTGATTTTAAGTCCTTTGGGTATAAACTGAGGAGTGGGACGGCTGGGTCCCATGGTGGTCCCATTCCCAGTTTTCTGAGGAATCTCCACCCTCTTCTCCAGTTCCTGGGAATGACAGGAACACACACACCCCCAAAACAGTACAGCCAGATTAGCCTGTGGATCTGAAATGGTAATTGCTTGAAAAATAAAAAGCAAAAGAGATTGAACTGTTGGAGGAAATCATGATCCAAAATGCATGTTTCTAAATAACCCCAGGGTTAAAGAGCATATCATAATTTAAATTTAAGTGTATTGAGAAATTCGTAAAGAACGCTGCTCATAAGGAACCGTGAAATACGGCCAGGCGCACGCCTGTCATCCCAGTGGCTCGGGAGGCTGAGGCAGGAGGATCGCAAGGTGGAGGCCAGCCTCAGCCAAAGTGAGGCCCTAAGCAACTCAGCGAGACCCTGTCTCTAAATAAAATATGAAAAGGGCTGGGGACAGGGCTCCAGGGTTGAGCTCCTCTGGGTTCTATACCTGGTACCAGAAAAAGTAGGAAAAAATAAAAGAATTGAGGCCAATAGATACCAAGGTTTCGATTTTATTCAACTTTATTAAAAATCTGAACTACAGAAAGAAAAAACTATGTACAAAGCAATGCAAGAAATAACCCGGGACGAGAATCCTATTAATTAATATAGGAGTAAAAGTGGTCAACAATCCATGTGCCCCGTGGCAGATTCCTCACGTCCCCCAGTCGGGGGACCGAAGCCACACTACCACAGGAATCACAAGCACTCAAGTAGGAGCTGTGAGTCCTTCTACAACAGGACAGAAATCCAGAAAAACATCTGCAGACAGGAGGTACCACGGGTAGGAACCTAAGCAGTCAAAAGCGTCCACTTGAAAGGTCTGACAGGTGCCGTGGCGCATGCCCAGTATCTCAGCGACTTGGGAGGCTGAGGCAGGAGGATCTCAAGGTGGAGGCCAGCCTCAGCAAAAGACACCAAGCAACTGTGACCACCTCTAAATAAAGTACCAAACAGGGTTGGGGATGTCACTGAGTGGTCGAGGGCTCCCCGAGTTCAATCCCTGGTACCCCCCACCCCCCGAAAAGTGTTCCTGAAGCAAAAAAGTGAGGCCAGAAAAATAAATACTACCGGTGACGCTAGACATCCCTTGCCAACCGTAACCCTAACCCCGAGTCTCCCAGGAGTTTGGGTTTCACGTCCACAAAGCACAAAGTGACTGAGCGCTGGGTCTGATTTCCCCCGAATACGGTGTCATCGGGGAGTCCCCTCCGGGTGGCCCCTGGGTGACCTCAGAATTGCTGCAAGATCAATTTCCGCTTCACGTCGAGGCTGAACTTGTTCATCCTGAAAAGGTCACTGTCGTAGAAGGCAGAGAGGTTGTGGATGTTGATCTGCCGAGCCTAACGGGGGGACAAAGGCCAAGTGTGCGAGTCAGTGGACTTAGGGGGCCCCGGAGGAGGCGATGTCTAGAATCCTCGCAGCTCGGGAGGCCGAGGCAGGAGGATCGTGAGTTGGAGGCCAGCCTCCGCCAACTTCTGGCTGTCACTCGAGGCCCCTCCGCCAAGCCCCCCGAGGATGACAGACAAGCTCCCCAGGGAGCCAAGCCCCGGCCCCAACCTCCCACGGGAG
>NW_026000143.1:1037564-1043320 GCF_001458135.2 Marmota marmota marmota
GCGCTGGGGGAACACCTTGGTGACAAGCCCCTGGAGAACAATCAGGGCAGAAGCTGAAGGCCCCCCGCAGTCGCTCTGCGTCACCTGCTCCTCTGGGACAATGGGCCACACAGCTCCGCGATGCGAGGACCCGCTGGGGTGTGGCCGGCTCTGCCAGGCCCAAGGGCTCCTGGAGCAGCCACCTGGGAGGCTGGCGTGGGGCCTCCTTTAGCAACATGGGACACACAGTGCGTCCAGCTGTCCCCAGGGGACCCCACATGACCACGTTGGTGACCTAGAATGAGCTTCTCCGTCACTGACCACAACTCCGTGGGCTCCAGGAGACTCACTCAGAGGTGACAACGCAGAGAGACTTTGCTTTGCGCCCTGCAGGGAGGGGCCTGTCCCCAGGCAGAGAAGAAGACGATTCTGCCTGACCCCCGCAGCCCCGCACCAGGTCGGCCCATTCTCCAGATGAGGAGACCGAGGCTCAGAGAGGCACCCAGAGCGTCCCCAGTGAGCAGCAGGGCTGGGATCCGAATCCAGAACATGTCGCTCCCAACCACAACCACTCACAGGAGGCTTCCTGAGCCTCCGTGTCCCTCCAGGGCCAGCGGGAGGCACTGACCTGTGGCCCACCCCCCCTCTTTTTTTTTATACTGGGGATTGAACCCAGGGACACTTAACCCTGAGCCCCGTCCCCAGACCCTTTTATATCTTACATAGAGACAGGATCTTGCTAAGTGGCTGAGGCTGGCCTCCAACTTGCCATCCTCCTGCCTCAGCCTCCTGAGCCACTGGAATGACAGGCGTGGGCCATAGTACTAATGAGTGAAATTTCCATTTTAGAGACAAGGAAACAGAGACCTGAAGTCACACAGCTGTCGAGCCCCAGAGCCCACGCTGTTAGCCCTCCATCCTCTGCCTCTGACAGTTCTCCCTATTGTCTAGCCAAGCCTAGTATGAAATCCAAAAGTCCCAGTTCAGTCTGACCTCAGTCTTGGGGTAGCTTTTGGCCGCAGAGGCATGACCTCCCACAGGGGGGTCAGGGCCTGGCCTCAGCATCTGTCTCCAAATGAGATGTTTCAGGTAGTTTGGGGGAAAAAAGAAAAGCAACCACAAACTCTTGTTTTAAAACCTGAAAAAGCGGCCGTGATGCTCATTCAAGAACATTTCTTTTTTTTTTTTTCTTTTTTCTAGCTCTCTGTGACAATAGGGTGCACACGCAGGTGTCACTTTCCATTCCTGGGGGTGGACCTGCTGTGGGGTGCATTCCTGTGTGACATGGGAAGTGACGTCCCTTCATCCCCGTCTCTCCTCTGTCCATGTTAGAGAAATGGAAAGAGCCTCCCCCTTCCTCTGACCTTGCTTTGCAGAGACCTCTTCTGGGTGGCTGGATCCTCCGGGGTGATGTCCTCGTCCCTAGGCAGATTGTTCGGATTTTGACAAAGAAAATAACCACAGTCATTTAAAAGTTGCCGGAGAATGCCTGCCACAGAGTCCCCAAAGTGCCCCATCGTCTGGTATTTCTGTCAGCAGGCACGGAGGGCTTGGTGTCTCCTCCTCCCCGCCACCGCAGGCCGCCCCTGTGGTGTCTGTCCCTGTAATTTCACACACGGAAGATGGCCTCTCTGTTTTTATTTTTTTAGTTTTATTTTTGGTCCTGGAGATTGAACCCGGGGCGCTCGACCCCTGAGTCCCGTCCCCAGCCCTTTTTCTATTTTATTGAGAGACAGGGTCTCGCTGAGTGGCTCAGGGCCTCACTAAGTGGCTGAGGCTGGCCTCCACCTTGCGATCCTCCTGCCTCAGCCTCCCCAGCCGCGGGGATGACAGGCGCGGGCCACTGCACGTGGCTTTTATTTGAATTTCTTTGGTAACGAGTACAGGACTGTTTGGCCATGTCCACGTTTCCTTAGTGACATTCAGGACAGGTCAGGCCTGGCCTCTGATACCCAGAGTTCCCCCGTCCAGTGCTCTCTGGTTCTGACCCACAGGTCCCCACAGGACGAACACGTCCCCCCAGAGCCCACCCAAGCCTGAAGCCTCCCTCCCCATCAGGGGTCCTCAGCTGCTGGCCGGATTTCCCCGTGACCCACTGTCCCCAGCCAACGTCACGGGGAGGTCCAAGGTGGACTTGGGGAGGGTCAGTGTGGATCCACCTCCCGGTCACTCCCAGGACCGGGTCCCCACAGCTGGCCCCAGCTCCCACGGGGGACCCTGGAGGAGAACTCAGTGAGGGGTGAAAGGTGACATTTCCAAAAAGCAAAACAAACCCGCGTCCATCTCAGGCGTCCTGCCCACCCGCTGGCCCTGGGTGGGGCTGGCCCTGGGGTCTGTGGGGACGTCACCTCTGAAATCCAATCCAGCAGCCACCCTGGCCCCAGCAAGGGACCAGCCTGTGACCAGAGCCAGCCTCTCCCGGAGGCCACCTGGGGGAGGAGTCCCTGAGCCCAGACAGAGAGCACTTTGGGGTGTCCTGTCCCCCGACTAGGGACCGGCCTCCTCCCCAAGCTCTTCAAAGCGATTGTAAAAATCATCTGAAGCCATCGAAGGCCCCGTTAGAACAATGTTTAGACCCGGCACTCGCGACGGGGACAATGATACCGTAAATAACTCAGATGAGGAAGATAGACCCGAAAAAATCACATAATTAAAGCAATTTTACAAGACAGACCGTTCACGAAGATGGATGGGGTAAGACAATACGTCAGGAATATCTGCGATCAACATCAGCACAGCACCCGCGACGGGAACCATCTGCCAGCGGCCTCACCCTGGGCAGGGCCCGCACTAGCCCCTGAGAAGTGCGGCCATCGTGGCTTCAGGGTCCCCAGAGAGAGGCTGTCTGATGCGTGCCTGTCACATCAGCAGCTCGGGAGGCCGAGGCAGGAGGATGGCAAGTTGGAGGCCGAGGCAGGAGGATGGCAAGGTGGAGGCCAGCCTCAGCCACTTAGCAAGGCCCTGAGCAAGTCAGCGAGACCCTGTCTCTAAATAAAATAGTCCCAGCCCTGACTGGGACTCCCACGGCGGTGGGGTCGGTGCCACAGAGCACAAACTTCCTTCTAGGCACCCGGGTGTGACAGGGAGGGGACAGTGTGGCAGGACAAGATGGCTCCTGGGCCTGTGGGAATAAGGAGCCCTCCTGGCAGGCTGTGTCCACCCAGAGATGGCGTGCGATTCAGAGCTCACTGACAGGACAGGGAGGGCGTTAGGGGTGGGCGTCTGTGCAAAGGCCCTGGGGTAGGAAAGGAATGGAGTGGAAAGGTGAAGACAGCCCGTGGCTGGGCACAGGTCGTGGGGGACGTCACGGGCTTAGTGGGCCCTGTTGGGAGAGGCCTGGAGGACTCTGTCCACCACCTCAGGACGCGACCAAGCACAGGAGACAGGCCTGGGCCTGCCGCTCCCTGAGCCACTTCCTGGGCCGCCCAGGCAGGCCTCACCCCTGAGGCCACCTCTTTCTTTCTAAAATGGAGATTGTTGTTTTATTATTTTTAATTTTTTTTTTTTTTGGCACCAGGGATTGAACCCAGGGACCCTCGACCCCTGCGCCCCGTCCCCAGCCCTGTTTTGCATTTTATTTAGAGACAGGGCCTCCCTGAGTGGCTCAGGGCCTCGCTTTGGCTGAGGCTGGCCTCCACCCTGCGATCCTCCTGCCTCAGCCTCCCCAGCCCCTGGGAGGACAGGCATGGGCCACTGTACCCACCAACTGGGGATCCTCACCAAGGAGCTCAGCAAAGCCCTGGCCATCTTTGCCCCCCCAAATCCTCCCAGGCTGCCCGGTAAAGAACCCCGACAGGACAGCCAGCCTGTGACCCTGGGCCCTGTGCTCCTGGCACACTGAGAGTGGAGACCCAGGGCGGAGGGGGAGGCCGTGCAGAGCTGAGGCCCCAAGGTCACCTGGTCAGGAGGCCCTCCCCGCGGCCGGCCTGCGTGTCCACCTGTGTGTGGACGTGGGTGCGCCTGCGCCTGGGCTGCCCGCTCCCCCTGGGTAGGAGGGAGGTGACCGAGCGGCCAGCTTCCTGACGGGGGGCTGTAAAACCTTCATAAAACTTTTATGGGACTTGCCACCCTTCCAGATAAATATTTTTCGATTTTATGGGCTTGTTTTAGGGCCCAGAGCCTCATCCTGACTTTGTAGCTGCCCTGAAAAAAAAATATTAAATATTGTTTTGGCCAAAGGCAGCCCCCTGCTCCCCGCCCCCCAGCCCCCCAGGCCCCCCAGGCCTGGCCCATAAATCCTGGTCACTCTGTCAACTCCTGCCCTCTCCCCGGGTCCAGCCGCAGGAGGAGGGAGAGGGAAGGGTCCACCAAGGAGCAGAGGGGCCCACAGGGGGACAGTCCCTCCTGCCTGCCTGAGCGGCCAGGCTGCCCAGGCCAGGAGGAGGTCCGCACACGGCCCCCTGGACTCCCCAGGTCCCCAGAGGCCCTGAGGGAAGCCACACCTCCCACCCTCCTGCCATCTCTGCTCCTGAAGCCTGAGTTTCCGGTTAGCCTGGATTCCCCAGGTCCCCTGACCACCCGGGGGTCACTCTGTGCCTCTTCTCCCTGACCCTTAGTGTGCCTTGGAACTTTGTGCTTTAAGCCGGGTGCCGTGGCCCACGCCTGTCATCCCAGCAGTTTGGGAGGCTGAGGCAGGAGGATCGCCAGGTGGAGGCCAGCCTCTGCCACTTAGCAAAGCCCTGAGCAGCTCAGCGAGACCCTGTCTCTAAATAAAATGTTAAAAAGGGCTGGGGACGGGGCTCAGGGGTCAGCACCCCTGGGTTCAATCCCCAAAGGTATCTTGGCCCGGCAAGGTTGCCTGCAATCTCAGTGGCTCTGGAGGCTGAGGCAGGAGGATCGAAAGGTGGAGGCCAGCCTGAGCCACTTATCAAGGCCCTGAGCCACTCAGCGAGACCCTGTCTCTAAATAAAATATTAAAAAGGGCTGGGGACAGGGCTCAGGGGTCAGCACCCCAGGTTTAATCCCCAGTTTAAAATAACCAAACCCCACGCCCTGCTCTGGGGCAGCTCTGGCTACAGTGAGCGGGACTTCCCAGGGCCACTCTGTGCCTGTGATGTCACGCATGCGTCTCCCGGTGTTGGCCCAGGCTGCCACGTCCCCACCCAGTCACACACCACAGGCTGGCTGCCCTCCAGGAACGGGCCGGCCTGGCCAGGCCTCCCTGCCCTGTGACTGTCCCCTAGCCTGGGACACTCTGTTGAGACCGTGTGCCCCCCCCCCAGTGTCCCACACCACCCAGGGAGAGGCCACTCTGCCAGCTCTGTCCCTGAGTCCTTCCCGGAAACCTGGTTCAGAGACGGGGGTGGACGGGCGGCCATCTTACTGTCCTGAGTAAAGGTGGACGGTCCCAGCCGCTGGTCTCCTGGGGGTCCTCAGGGCCACCTGGCAACTTTTAATTGTTGTCGTTGGGCTGGGGATGGAAGCCAGGGCCACTGCCCCACGGAGCCCCGTCCCCAGCCCTTTTCATTTTATATCCTGAGACAGGGTCTGGCTAAGTGGCTGAGGCTGGCCTCTACCTGGCGATCCTCCTGCCTCAGCCTCCCAAGTAGCGGGTGTTGTCAGCACGTAGCAGCCTGCCCCGCCCTCAGCAGGGGACCCAGGCCCAGAGCCCGGGTCTCTCTCAGTGTCCCTGGGAGGGACTGGCCCTGGGTCCTGGGAACAGCCCCCAACCGCCCCAACCTCGTGTTGCTGGGTGGGGTGGGTGGCCTGGCCACTGAGCCCCAGTCTATAAACATGGCCCAGTGACAGGAATGGGGGGGCTGTGGTGGGGGCTGGGT
>NW_026000143.1:1045696-1051964 GCF_001458135.2 Marmota marmota marmota
TGGAGGGGACAGAGGGTCTGGTTTGCATTGGACACGCTGATTTCACGCCGCGCCCTGCTGGGGAGCCACCACGCGGCGGTGGCGTGGGCCTGACCCCAGGGCTCGTCCCTCTGGGCTGCGGTGGCCGATGGGGCCGCCCCTCCCCGGGGCTGGGAAAGGTGACCACAGCGCCCTGTGTGCCGTGGGCTGGCCCTCGTGACCTGGAGTGTCCCCCTCCCTGGGGGTGGCCCGCCCAGGGACAAGCCACACCTCACCGGGGGCCAGCAGGGGCCACCCGCACAGGGCGCCTGCAGCCCTCCTGACCCCTCAGAGAGCCACCCCTGTGACCTGAGCCCCCAGGCCAGGCCTCGGGTTGTCGTGAGACTGGCCTTGGGCACCGGGGATGGGAGACAGAGGTGGCCCTGGCCACGGGCCCCGCGCACTGTCCCCAAGGACGGTCCCCATCATTCAGGTGACAGGTGAACAACCCCCGTGGGTACTTGAAGAGCTCATCTATATTCAAATGATCTTCTAAGTGGACCAGGTCCATTCACATGATCGACATGTTTAACTGATCAATATCATTGATCAGCCGTGATGGGCGGGGCCGTGTCCCTGTGGCCCTGTCCCACGCCTGGGGGTCACTGGGTCCGTCCCCACGGCACCCGGGTGAGCAGACAGGACAGACGTTGGGAGGGCTCACTTACGTAGCTCAACAGGGACGGTTAATGCAAATGATCCCATTTATCTTAACTAGTATTTAAACGCATTTGATAATATAGTAATACTCCACTTAATCAATTACACGGTGATCATATTGATTATATAATCAAATGTGTTTAAATCAGAGCTCCCTTTAATACATTGTTAATGATTGATAGTATTATTGATAATAATTAATGATCTTTATTAATTAATAGAAATCAATAATTATCAACATATCATTAATATATAATGTCTCATTAAATGGGTGTGGTGATATGATCACATTATCGATCATGTTCCACTATTAATAATCATATCATTCTCTCATTTGTAATTAAACATATTTAACATCTAATTGTTCAGTTTATTAGATAATCTACTCTATTTCATCAATATCAGACTTGATTCTTCTAAATAATAAAACATGATTTATTACGATGATTTAATATATTTAACGTGTTATCAGATGATCACAGATCAATAGACTGTGAGTGTATTAGACCATCGCAGTGAGCCTTTGGCCTGCAAATAGCCCCCAGCCACCCTCAGGTACTGGGGTCCTCCAGGACCTGCCGCTCCTTTTCGGCTGGACTCTGAGGGCCTGGGAGCCACGCGGGGCCTGGAGTCCAGGGGGACTGACCCACCCAGGTGCCCCTCGCTGGGTGTCCGAAAGAGGGAGGCCCTCGCTGGCTGCCCTGGACGCGTGGCGTGTCCAGTGGGGCGTCCTTGGGCCCCACGCCCGGCCACTCTGCCCCGTGCCAGGCCAGACCCACCCCTTCCCACCCTGGCGCCTCGGCCCCCCACCAAGGGCCTGCAGCGGCCTCCGCAGCACCCGGGTGAGCTACAGAACCCAGTGCCCACCCTCCGTAGGTCCTTCAGGGCCACATGTCCCCCGTGACACAGCCAGCCTGTGTCGGCAGGCAGCCGCGCCCAGCCAGGTGTGGGGACAGAGGCCAGGACGTGGTCACGGTAGTCACCTCCTCTCCCCGGCCTTGTGCTGGGAACTGGACACCTGCTGGGCCACATGGGCTGGGGTCAGGATGGACAGCCACCAGGCAGACAGGACCTCGGCAGCTCCAGGCGGGCGCCATGGCTGGGGAGGCTGAGGCAGGAGGATGGCCAGGTGGAGGCCAGCCTCAGCAACATTGAGGCTCTGAGCCACTCAGGGAGACCCTGACTCTAAATAAAACCCCAAACAGGGCTGGGGACGGGGCTCAGGGGTCGAGGGCCCCTGAATTCAGTCCCCAGCACCAAACAGAAAAAATGTGCAGCTTTTAGGGAGGCGCGTGGGGACCTGCGTTCCCCGTCGGCCTGCTCCGGTCACCACTTCTCCCTGGGCCCGGGAAGAGGCCCGACGCAGTCATCAGGAGGCCACACATGGGCCCTGGGAAACGACAGCTCCGAGCTTTTGTTCACCCCCGTTATTCTGGATGGTTCTTTTTTCTTCCCGACTCATAAAAGTGACATTTTTCACATGTGGAATCTTCTTTTTTCTCTTTTTAAGAAACGCAGGATGAAGGAGACTTTTATTGTCACTAAGCCCTGCCTTTTCCACCGCTCTGCGCCTCGGCTCTAGGTATTTTAATTGAAGATTAACTGCTGCTTAAAGAGGGGACGCGCCTGGGGAGGGAGCGTCGGGGACATTAAGATTCAGCCGCTCAGGGGACCCGCAGGCCCCAGGAGCAGGGGACAGCACTGAGGCCCATGGCTTGTCCCCCACGGGACGTTCTGTGTGGCCTTGGCCTTGGGGCTGGGGCCGGAGCAGCCCCTGGACACCCAGAAGCGCGTGGCTGGTACCTGACCCTGTGCCCAGGGCCCTGGGCAGCACCAGGCGTGTGGTCCCCACTTTATAAACAGGACAGGGCCGCGGGTGGTGGCTCAGGGCCTTGCCAAGTGGCTGAGGCTGGCCTCCACCTGGCGATCCTCCTGCCTCAGCCTCCCCAGCTGCTGGGAGGACAGGCGTGCGCCCTGGTGCCCAGCTGGGTGTGGGCATTTAAAACACCTGTGCGTACCTGGCCAGGCCCGTCCCCTGCACACCTGCCACTCCGTCACCAGAATGGCTGCTCTTGTGACCCCCGTAGCCCCTCACGGGGACTGAGCGAGAAACCGGAGCCCAGAGCCAGGTCACCTGGCCGTGTCACTGGGCCTGGTGACCCTTCTCCAGCTGTGGACGTAGAGGCCCTCTCTGCCGGCACCCCCGGCACCCCCACCTGCCTGCACAGGGCCACCTCTAGGACAGTCCCCGGGCCTGGTCACATTCCTCTGGCAATTACCTAAGACTGGCCAGACGGCCCCTGGCCCCAGGAGGGTCCTTCCTTCCAGAGGCGTGTCTGTCCGTCTGTCTGCCTGAGCCCTGGCACGTCAGCGGCCGACCTGAGCTCACCGTCGTGCAGGTAGGAAGGTGGCCTTCAAGGCCATTGGGCAAGGTCAGCGACCGTCCCCTCCCTCCGAGGAGCAGCCGGAGCGGGGGTCCCCTCCACCACCGTCTGTGTGACAGTGGCGTGGCAGGTGTGTGGGGACAGGCCTGAGCAGGCGTCTTCTAAATGCCCACACCCAGCCGGGGACCAGGGCACAGGCCTGTCCTCCCAGTGGCTCGGGAGGCTGAGGCAGGAGGACTGTGATTTGGAGGCCAGCCTCAGCCACTGAGCAGTCTGTCCGTCTCTGGTCCTCCGTTTTCCCCACTGTCCGATGGCAGGGTCCCCTGCCTTCCTGACATAAATAGAGGCACAGAGTGACCTGCTGCTCCTTCCTGGGGTCCTGGGGACACATCATCCACTGTCTCTGTGCCTCTGCACCCACAGGTCCCCTGTCTGTGCAAGAACGTGAGCTCGTGTGCTCGCACGTCCCCGGGGACCGCCTCACAGCCGCCGGGAGCCAGGATCAGTCAACTCCCATAGGCGCAGGGCAGTGTCAGGGACCTTGGAGCTCCGACCCACTTGTCCTCGCTGTGTGTCCTTGGGCAAGTTCCTGAGCGTCTCTGTGCCCGGTTCCTGGTGTATGGATGACGCTCCCTGCCCCCCGCCACGGGTGGTTGTGGGACCAAAGTGCTGCTGGCCACCGGCACTCGGAGTGGCTCCCGGTGCTCGGTCAGGACGTGGTGAGCGTCCCCTGTGACTGCCACCAGGTTCCTCGTGTGACTCTGGAGACCCAGCCAGTGCTTCCCCGGGGGCTGTGGGGTGGGGTCCATCCGTCCGTCTATCCGTCTGTCCGTCTGTCCGTGCGCCTATGCCTGCTGGCTGGTTCGGCTCCCGCCAGGCACAGGGTGACGTCCCGGGGACCTGAGTATGCTGGGAGCCTCAGGTGGGTGTGACCCCATTCCAGGCAGGTGACAGTGTGAAACTGACCTTTGATTGTGTCCAGTTGATCAGAGCCCTGGCCAGCGGCCACCAGCTGCCCCTCCCAGAGGCTAGTCACGGAAGGACTCAAAATTGAGGGCCACCTAGCCGGGCACGGTGACCCACGCCTGTCATCCCAGCGTCTCGGGAGGCTGAGGCAGGAGGATCGTGAGTTCAAATCCAGCCTCAGCCAAATCGAGGCCCTGAGCCACTCAGGGAGACCCTGTCTCTAAATAAAATACAAAATAGGGCTGGGAACGGGGCTCAGGGGTCAAGGGCCCCCTAGCTCAATCCCTGGTACCCCCCCAAAAATTTTAGGGCGCAGATGTCCTCCTTGGAGGCCGCCCTGGCCTCTGCAAATGGAGCCCAAGTTGGATTCTGCAGACCAGCCCCTTCCTGCCCGGCCCAGAACGCTTTTCTTTTTGCCTTAAAAAAATAACAATCCTTTCCTCTCCGCACCCCCGTTTTCCTCCCCACGTGCCCCCCAGTCTCCAAAGCCCCGCGTCCCCATTTCGGTTTCCATGGGGCGGGAAGGATTCAGCAAAGGGCCTTTTGTGTTTTCGAAGACTCCCCCATTGTGCTAAGAGGCTTAATAGAAATTAAAAGGGGATTTAAACAACATTAAGACATCAAAATGGGGGTGCGGGCGCCCCAGCCTCCGCTTCCTCCCAATCAAAGGGGTGCGTGGGCCGCCCGCCGCCGGCTCCCTGTTCCCTTTGTCTTGGGGACAGCGGCGCCCAGGTCTGATAAGGCCTAATCACCTTATCTTGTCAAAGCAAATTGCATCTTTGTTTACACGCGGGGTCCCTCGCAGGGAAGGAAGGGGAGAAATCTTGGGGGGCCGCCCACACCCAGCCAGAGAGGCAGGGACGAGGACGTCAAAGACGGTGGCTCCCGAAGGCGACTTCAGGAGAGCTCAGCCTGACCCAGGGGCTGGGACGGTCCAGAGCTGCTGTGCCTCCTCCCAGAGGGGTTCAGAAGCACCCCAAAGGACCTGGCTGGCTCCAGGGGACCTGCTAAGCACCACCCTCCTCGCCGCTCTGTCCCCCAGCGGGAAGCCAAGCACAGTGACGCTCATCTGTCATCCCAGGGGCTCGGGAGGCTGAGGCAGGAGGATCGCCAGGTGGAGGCCAGCCTCCGCCACTTAGCAAGGCCCTGAGCCTCTCATCGAGACCCTGTCTCTAAATAAGATAGAAAAAGGGCTGGGGACGGGGCTCAGGGGTCAAGTGTCCCCAGGTTCAGTTCCTGGGACCAAAAAAAAAAAAAATAGTGTGGCAGCCCAGCTGGGTCAGGAGCCAGGCTGGTGTCCCCGAGCCTCCGCCCTGTGCCTGTCCCCGACGCCCAGCCTCACACACTGCTGCAGGGCCGTGGGCCAGTCCCTGCCCAGGATGCTCCTCAGCTGGTCACCTGCGAGACCAGGATGTCCACGGCAGCCCCTAGGTTGGGACATGTGTGCCAGGCCCTGTGCAGGGCCACCCGTGCCTGGCCGACTGTCCCCAGGTTCCTCCTGCCCGGCTTCAGGTGGGCCAGGCCGAGAGGCTCCTGGGGACCAAGGCCACTCAGCGCGTCCGGCCGTCGGGGACACGGCCTCTCTTGTCACCTGCGGGTGGCGGCTGCTTGGTGGGTGCCAGGCCTCTGTGAGGGGGGGACCCTGGACCCAGGCCAGTCCAGGGTCCAGCCACCTCCGGGGCCAGCTCCTGAGGGCCGGGGGAATGTGTCACCAACCTGGGTCACAGAGGGCTGCAGAGGCCACCCACACACACAGGACAGTGCCCACCCCCCGAGGGGACCCCAGGTGTCCAGGGGACCGTGCTCTGGCCTCCGCCGCGTCCTCCACCTCTTCCCCTCCGTCCCTCCCGGGGCCTCTGGTGGCCTCTGGTGGCCTCTGGTGGCACCGAGAGCCTGGCCCTGCCCGAGGGACACGGGGTGCAGCCGGCCAGGGAAGGGGGCTTCTGGGGGTGGCGGTGACCAGCCTCTTCTGTTCTTGCAGGTGGCCTGAGCCCCGAGGCCAAGAGGATCCTGACGCCTGCCCTCAAGAAGAGGGGACGCGGGGGACCCGGGGAGGCCACCCGCCAGGAGGAGGGCGCCGAGCGGCCCGAGCCCCCGCAGCACGTGACCCTCAGCCTGTCTTTCAAGCGCTACGTCTTCGACACCCAGAAACGCATGGTCCAGGCCCCCTGAGGGACCAGGTGACCCGCAGGGCCCTCCCCTGGCCAGGCCAGGCCACCGTGTGCCAAACCCAACCAGAC
>NW_026000143.1:1053802-1056604 GCF_001458135.2 Marmota marmota marmota
ATACCAGCCACAGGGCCAGCACACCCCACCGCAGGACCCTGTGACACGGCCCAGCACCTGCGCCCCCCAGGACCAGGCCCGGCTGCTCCCAGCCGGACGGGGGGCTGGGGACCCGCCCAGTGCCACCTCCCAGCTGTAGGGCCTGTGTGGCCACCCTCCTCCCACAGCGCGGCTCCCCCGTGGGTCAGGTGGTCAGCACTGGGGAGCTGCCCCAATTCCTAGGAGCCCCAGTGCTGCCCCCTGTGGGGGTACCTCTGGGGGGTCACAGTGGCTCCTCCATCCCTCCACCCACCCAGTCCCGCGGGCGGCTCCACCATGTCACAGAGGCCGCTCTGCTCTGGAGACAGGCAGATGAGGCTCAGGTGAGGGCTTCAGGTCAGGGTTGATCCAGGAGACCAGAGCCCCCCCCCCACCACACACACCAGGCCACACGCGGGGTCCCAGGCTGGCCCCACCCGAGCGCCACGGGAACTGCGGGGAAGGGAGGAGCCCGACACCAGGACCTCCCTTCTTTGGTGACAGCATCCAGCAGCAGCATCAGGTGAGCCCAAAGTCCCTCCGTCCCCCCCCGAGTCAGAGTGCACCCCCTGACCCAGGGGCATGCGCCTGACCTCTGCTTCCCAGCCCTTCACAGAGGGGGACAGCAGCCTGGGTTCAGCCGTGGGTCTTGTCCTGTGTAGGAGGTGTGACCGGGGACATGTCCCCAGCCTGTGCCTGGGCATCCGGTTATTAAAGACAAAGGGGACTTACCTGGCCATGTGTGGCCACCCACTTCCTCACAGCCCGGGAGCTGGCCAGCAGACGGGTCCCACGGGGAGCCAGGGGGGGCCCAGGACCTATCGGGGGGAGACGCAGCCCCCCAACCTGGCACCCTTTCCACATCCCCACAACAGACCCCACTGCGGGCCCCCAAATCCCAGGTAAAGCTGGTCACAGGAGCCCCCACCTGTCATCCCTGGGGCTCAGGAGGCTGAGGCAGGAGGATCGCCAGGTGGAGGCCAGCCTCGGCCACTTAGTGAGGCCCTGAGCCACTCAGCGAGACCCTGTCTCTAAATAAAAGATAAAAAGGGGCTGGGGACGGGGCTCAGGGGTCAAGTGTTCCCGGGTTCAATCCCTGGGACCAAAAAAAAAAAAAAAAAGCCTCAGAGTGGACTCAGGGGACAGATGGAGGCCCACGGCAGAGGAGAGGCCAGCCACAGCCGTCACAGGGAGCAGGAGCCCCGTGTGGGACCCTGGCATGTGCGGTGACCCGTGGGTGTGGCCCCTCGATGGGGCCTGGCATCCCGAAGACGTAGCCCAGCCGGGCAGGTGAGCAGGACAGGCCTGTCCCCAGGGCTGGGCACCGGGTGCCCAGCGTCCTCAGCTGCCCAGACCTGTATTTTCTGTCCCCCAGAGAACCCACCCCGGCGTGGCATGGGGACAGCAGACCATGGCCAGCGTCCTGCAAAAAGCTGAGATTAGAACTCGGGTGCTTTTTTGGGGTCCCAGGGTCCCCGCTCCCAGGATGCCGTGGAGGGAGACGCCCTCGGGGACCCTGCCCGGTGGAGGCCCCTGTCCCCCGCCTGGCCACTTGGTGAAGTCATAGGTGGCCCTGATTGGCAGGACCCCACCCCGGGCTAATGCACCAGGGAGGAGATAAGGGTTATCTGTCCCTGGAAGCAGACTGCATGGAGCAGGCTTCTGGGCTAATAGAGTTGTGACAGATAAGGTCGCAGGACGGGAAGCCCCCGGGGCCCGGGCAGCACGCGGGTGGCTTCTGGTTTCCCAGGTCCTGCCCCGCGGAGCCTCTGCCATTTGTGGACCAGGCGTCTGTGTCCTTGCGTGGACCCCGCGTGTGCCCAGGGAGGGCACGGGTCTGGCGTGTGTCTGCGTGGGAATGGGGTGGAGGAGGAGGTGGGGACCCAGGGGCCTCCAGGACACTCGAGTTGGTGGCATGTTCTCCAAGAGGGACTCACCATGCCAAGGAAACAGGCAGGGACCTCCGCCGGGTGGTCCACGACCCTCGGGGTGGCCGGGCACTGGGACACAGGCTCAGGAGGCTGAGGCAGGAGGATCGCCAAGTGGAGGCCAGCCTCAGCCACTCAGCGAGGCCCTGTCTCTAAATAAAATAGGAAAAGGGCTGGGGACGGGGCTCAGGGGTCAAGTGTCCCTGGGTTCCATCCCTGGGACCGAAAATCATAAGACCCTCAGGTTGACCCGGGTCTCTGGCCTCCCCGGCCTCCCCTGCCGAGTGACATGTAGCATGTCCAGGTTCCCTTACGGCGGCGGCCCTGGCCACAGTCTCCCAGCCCCTACATCAGTCCTGTGTGGCCTCTGTGGCCCTAACCCAGGGTGACAGAGACCCCCGCCAAGGGGCCATCTGGGTAAGGTTTTGAAGGTTGAGTAGGAGTTCGCAGCATCCTGGCCGAGAAGCAGGCTCCAGCCAGGGAGCTGGGTTGGGGACACTCAGGCAGCCAGTGTCCCCACCCAGGGAGGAGGCTTCCTGTCAGCGGCTGGAGGGGCTGTTGGTCCTCTGGCCAGTCACAGGGCTGAGTGGCTGGCAGGGAGGGGGTCCCAGGGGAGGGGGGTCCCGTGAGCCCTGTAAAGGGCAGAGGCCACTAAGACGCCACAGGATGCGATTTTTTTTTTGGGGGGGGGGTGGAGGAGGCACCAGGGATTGAACTCAGGGGACCTCGGACACAGAGCCCCGTCCCCAGCCCTATTTTGCATTTTATTCAGAGACAGGGTCTCACAGAGTTGCTCAGGGCCTCGCTTTGGCTGAGGCTGGCCTCCAACTCGAGATCCTCCTGCCTCAGCCACTCA
>NW_026000143.1:1057359-1065251 GCF_001458135.2 Marmota marmota marmota
CCACTCAGCGAGACCCTGACATAAAAAGGGCCGGGGACAGGGCTCAGGGGTCGAGCACCCCGGGGTTCCATCCTGGGTACCCAAAAAAATCTCGAAAGGCAGGAGGGGACCAGCCGGGTGTGGCGTCCCTCAGCCCCGGGGACAGGCCTTGGGAGCACAGATTTTTCCCAAGGCCTCCATCGTGGAGGCTGAGGCCAGGCTGCAGAGATCAACTCCACGGTCACCACCCCTTTACCTCAAGTGTCCCCTCACATCTACCGGGGACCCTGCAGCCAAGCCAGCCCTCTTCTTTATTTAGAGACAGGGTCTTGCTGAGCTGTTGAGGTTGGCCTCCACCTTGCGATCCTCCTGCCTCAGCCTCTGGGGGCAGGTGGCTGTGGCGGGGAAGCAGCAACCTCCCGGTCACAGGAGGTCCCATCCTGAGCTGTGTCCCTGCCACCTTCCCTGGGGGGTCCCCACCTTCTCCTGGCCCTGGGTAGCCCGAAGGACAGTGCTGCCCAGAGGCCAGGACACCAGTCCTGCCCCCACGGACAGCCCGCGGCTGGGCTGCCTGTAACAAGAGGCGGTTGTCAGTCACGGGGCCGCGTTGATAAAGCGACAAGCATCTCCCGGCGGCCGGAAGGTGGGGGAGGCCCGGCGGGGGTGCCCAGATCTCGGATGGAGACGTCCATGCTGGGCAGTGCCCGCCTGGCCCTCTGCTGACGTGGCCGGCCACCAGGCCTGGGGGTCCTGCAGCAGGGCCACCTGCCCCAGTCAAGGCTGCCCAGCACCAGCCCTCACCAGCTCATCCCCTCCCCAGAATTCTAGCTCTTTCCTTTGCTCACCTCCCGAGGGGCGTGTGGGGGGGGGTGAGGAGGCTTATCTGATGTCACTCCAGTCCCCCTGCCTCCACGCTGCAGCTTTGGGGACCCTGGATAGGTGGCAGGAGGACATCTGGGATCCAAAGAGCCCCCGGGAGGCCTGGGGTCCATTCCTGAGCCCGTCCTGGGGCTGGGAGGGGACGGTGGAGACGAGGCAGAGAGAGAGGAAGGAGGGAGACGGAGGGACAGGGACACACGGAAGGGACAGAGGGAGCCCGGGAGGCAGAGAGGCCCCACAGAGGAGGCTAAGACGGATCCCCACGGCGACGAGGATCATCTCAACTCAGAGAATCAAGGTTTTTCTTCCAAAATGTGCGATTCCCTTCTCCCCAGACCAGGGACGCTGGCCTCCTTCGGGTGTCGTCCCCTGAGGGACCCCCCCATCACCCCCAGCAGCCTCACTCTGAACAACTCAGACGGATCTGGGATCCAATGAGGCCCGGACCGGGTGTGTCACCCTCTCTGTGCCTTGGCAAAATGAAATTAACCTTAGGACCTGCCTCGCCGGGAGATCAGAAGGGACATACAGCAGGGGCTCACTAAAGGCTCCACGGCCACCACTTGGGCTAACAGTTTGGGTATTTCGCAACGATGTCACCCGAGTGTCACGGCCAAAAAGCAGAAGCAACTCTGTTTATCAACAGGTGTTTATGGGCCGATAAATGGACAAGCAGATTTGGTCTCCTCAAGTGACCGAGGGTCAGTCACTGGACAAAAGCATGATCTAAATGCCTGGGAGATGTCGTGTGTCATCGCAGTGGGCACGCCTGTCACCGCAGTGGGAGGCCGAGGCAGGAGGATCGCAAGGTGGAGGCCAGCCTCAGCCACTTAGCAAGGCCCTGTCTCAAAATAAATTTTTTTTTTTTTAAGGTTGGGGACGGGGCGCAGAGCCTGAATGTTCCTGGGTTCGAGTCTCATTGAAAAATCTGTTTTTGCTTCTGTCTGAGTGGCCCAAGCTACAGGGTCACCCTCTTGTCCCCCTCCTCCTCCCTCACCTCCTGTTTTCAGAGAGATTGTTCAGTCTCCAACCTGGGGCACACCATGCCAATGGCCCTGCTTGGGGGAGGCAGGGGACTCTGGTCAGGACCTTGAATCAGTTGTCCCCTCTTCCTGGCCCCAGGCAGGAGGGGCTCAGTCACCCCTTTGACTCTGAGAACCTGCGACTCTGTGACCTTTTCAAAAGTCACAGTAAAAATGTGACAGTAAAAATGACCCTTAGAGCGAATAATCCCGACCGGGTGAGTTTGGAGTTAAACTCATCCAGGATCCACTTAATCCAAGATCAAGGGGACCAGCGTTTCAAGCAGGGACAGTGATGCAAAGGCCCTGGGGTCCCATATTTGCTGACAGGATCGTGTTGCGAACCGCAGGGACATTTTCCTCCCGAATCCTCAAGGCAGCCCTAAGCAGGAAGGGTCCTGCCATCCCGCAGCTGATGACTGAGCAACTGCGAGGTTGTCACCTGTCACAGGGCACAGGAACAGAGAAGCGGAGGTGGGATTTGAACCCAGTGCGACTCTCAGCCCTAGCTCTATCCCTCTGGGCAGCCGTGCTGTGTGACCCTGGGCAAGTTCCTGGCCCTCTCTGAGCTTCTGTCTGTCCATCTGTAACATCAAGGAGGCATCATCGCTGCGGTCAAAATAGGGTGGGATAAGGCGGGAGGAAGGGCCTGGCACCGTGGTGGCCGTGGTGGCCGTGGTGGCCGTGGTGGTGGTGGTGACAGGAGCCGGCCTGGGGCGCAGGGATCCTCTGGAGCCGGGAAAGAGCCGGCAGATGTCCCGGATGGGGAGCTGCACTGCCGCCGGGCGCCGACAGAGGGCAGGAGCGGGCCGCGCCTCCGCCGCCCGGGAGCAGCCGGCGGCTCAGCCCCGTTAGAGCCTGTGCCTGGCCCGCAGGATCCAGGGGCACGGAGCGGGCAGGGAGCCGGTGCGCGGGGCCGCCCCCTTGCAGGGCCACACAGAGTGGCCTTGGGCCTGGCGCTGGGTCCCAAGGGTGTCCTACCACCCCCCCACACACCTCCCCTGGGGACTCTACCTCCAAGAGAGGTGGCCCCAGGTGTGCAGAGACCGAGCCTCAGTGTCAGGACCTTGAATTGACGTCCCCAGGCCGCTCCTGAGTCCTTGAAATGTGACCAGTGGGAACTGAGCTGTGCTAGGGGACCTTGTCACCTCTGAGAAGAAACCACGGATGGCACTGATCACTTCTCACCCAGTGAAAAGTGTCGCAAGGACACGGTGCTGAGTCGTCTGCGCCAAATCAAATAGGGAAACTAATCTCAGTTACCCTTTTAGTCTAAGTACTAAGTGCTGAGATCCCATTTAATCCTTGTGAAGTACTAAGTACTATATTCTGATGACTACTAAGCATTAAGTACCGAGATCCCATTTAGTCCTTGTGAAGCATTAAGTACTAAATACTCAGATGGAGTACTGAGAACCCATTTAATCCCCAAGAATAAGCACTAAGAACTTGTGGAATACTAAGTATTAAGTACTGAGATCCCATTGAATCCTCATGAGGTACTAAGTATTACTCAGCTGGAATACTAAATACTGAGATCCCATTGAATCCTTGTGAAGCACTAAATACTAGAGATTCAGATGGATACTGTTAAGTACTGAGATCCCCTTGAACCCTCATGAAATACTGAGTACTAAATACTCAGGTGGAATATTTTGTACTCAGTACAGAGATCCCATTTGATTCTCACGGGGTACTAAGTACCAAGCACCCTGGCAGAGTACTGAGTATTAAGTACCGAGGCCCATTTGAGCTCATGGAGTACTGAATGACAAGTACTCACATGGAGTACTGAGATTAAGTACCGAGGCCCCATTTGATCTCGTGGAGTACTGAGTGACAAGTACCCATTTGGAGTACTGAGTATTAAGTACCGAGGCCCCGTTTGATCTCGTGGAGTACTGAGGGCCGAGTACCTACATGGAGTACTAAGTGTCAAGTACCAAGATCCCATTTGATCCTCATGGAATACTAAATATTAAATGCTCAGGTGGAATACTAAATGCTAAGTACTGAGATCCCATAGAATCTTCAGGTGATCGTCCCCTAGAGACCTGTGTTGTCCCTGTTTTACGGATGGAGAGACTGAGGTGATCCAAGGTAATATGATGGATGGGAAGACAAACCCCTGCGTGGGTCCTTCTTTTTTCCTTTGTACCTGTGGATACTCGTCACAAGGGCAGGTGGCTAGGCGTGTTTCCCGGGTGCAAGGATAAGTGTGCAAGAGAGGACACCTATGCCGATTCACCTGCCCACATCCAGGCTTGTGGCAGCGTGGGGCACACGCCCACCCTGCTCACACCGGTGCATATGGTCCCTGAGAGCCACGGCCAGGTAGCCAATGTCCCCTGAAGGCCCACTGAGCCAGGAGGAGGGATTTTCTCCTGCTGTTGGGGGACACGGGGTCCCTAGAGGGAGCCCTGGTCCCCTGGGTCCTGGAAGGGGGGCCCAGGAGAGCCGCCCCCTGTGTCCAGGAGCCAGGCCCAAGGTGGGCCAGCAGGCACAGCCCCTGGCTGGGCACCCCGCCTGCCACTGGGCCACCAGGCCACCGGGTCCCTGTGGCTGAGCATTTGCATAAGGTCCCCGAGCCCTTGGATCGCGTTACACGGAGGCCGATGATAATCTGGGCTGCAATAATATTTAACACATGGCGCACTTTTAATTAACTATCTCCATAATCTCAAATTAATCCCAGAGCCTTCAACTAAGTTTTCATTTTCACGTTGGGTAACATAATAGCGGCCGCTGGCCTGTCCCCGCCTTTGATTTAATTAAAAAGCCCTTTTGTGTGTCTCTTGTCACTTCTGAAAGGGACAAACCCCCACCCCTGCGGGCGGGCCAGGGCTCGGCTCAGGGTCCACTCCTCGGGGACTCTGGGGTGGCACCCTGGCAAAGCCACTGAGGGCGTGGAGCGGCCACACACGGGGACACAGGGACACACGCAGCAGAGGCCGGTGACAGCCCCTACCTTGTCCGTGCGCCATGGCGAAGGCCCTGTGTGGAGACCCGCCAGGGCCACCTGTGGCCCACAGTCCTGGTCCCACATGCCCAGGGCGGGGGTTGAAGATCGGAGCCATTTCAGGATTGGCACTGAGCACTCTGGTCACCAGCCTGGCCCTGGCCTGGCCCTCAGCACCTCTGTGACCCTGAGTGTGAGCCGGGCTTGCTGTAGCCATCTCTCTGACGCTTCTCTGTCCCTCTCTCTCCCCATCTGCCCGTCTCCAATCCCAGGGTTAATGCTTCTAGAAACAGCCAGGAACCAGATGGAAGACTAAGTATTAAGTACTGAAATCCCATTTTATCTTCCTGAAGTACTAAGTACTAAACACTGACAGAGTACTGAGGACCAAGTACTGAGATCCCATTTAACCCTCATAGAGTACTAAGTGATACATACTCAGGTGGAGTACTGAGGATCAAGTTCTGAGGTCCCATTTAACCCTCATGGAGTGAGTACTGAGGATCAAGTACTGAGATCCCATTTAACCCTCACGGAGTCCTAAGTAATAAATACTCAGATGGAGTACTGAGGACCAAGTACTAAGATCCCATTTAACCCTCATAGAGTACTAAGGAATAAATACTCAGGTGGAGTACTGAGGACCAAGTACTGAGATCCCATTTAATCCTCACAAAGTACTAATTACTCAGACACAATACTGAGCTTCCTGGAGTTGGGCTCACTCCTCTGGCTCATTCTGCTCTGTGCCCAGGGGACAGGGCCCTCCTGAAGGACTCCTGGGGGCTCCTGAGCAGGCAAGGGAGGACAGATCCTTCTTAGGGGTCTTAGCCTGTCCCCAGCCCTGGAGAGCAAGTCCTTCTCTATGTCACAGCCAGGCTGAGGGACACCTGACAGGGGAACTTAATGTTCTCTACCCAGCTCAGACTAGGGGACATCTTTTTGCTGGGGATATGTGGGGACAGGGAGCAAGGCAGACCCCCACCCACAAGCGGGGATTCTTGGTGGGGAGACGCAGAGACCCCTTAGGTCTGAGCTGGAAGGTCAGGAGTCTGGGGATGAGGAAGGCAGGGCAGAGGGTTGTGTCACCCAGTGCTCCTGGTGGCCTGAGCAGGGAGCTCCTCCCTCTTCTGCTGTGGGGTGGGGACTCTGAGGCCAGCCTGGCCAGAAGCAGAAACAGCAACTCCGCCAGATCTCACCCATCACGTATTCAATCAACAAACATGCAGGGGTTGGACGAGCATTGAATGAATCAAGCCCTGGGGCCACAGGGCGGTGACCGCGGGAGGGTTCTTGCCCACCCTGGTGAGGGAGGTGTCCAGATGGGCCAGGACCCTGGCCTCCAAGGGGACACCTGAAGAGGAGGGGGGCCGTGTCAGTGGGGCGGTCCCTGAGGCTGTACCAAGTGAGGCCGGCCTCCAGCCTCCAGCCTCCTGCCTCCTGGACCCAAAGTGTGACCAGGAGGGCGGGATCCTGGGAGTGGATGGCTCTGGGGGTGCAGGGGCTCATCCCCCATCCGGCCTCAAGCAGCCTCTTCCAGTTCTCACCTACCAGCCGCCCAGTCAGCTGGGACGGTGGGTGCCTCGGGTGCCTCCAGGGCTGCCTGGGGGGGGCCGACACAACCTTCATCCCCCACCCCAGACTGGCCGGTGAGGACTGGCTGGGCCGCTCCGGGCCCCTGTCCCACACGGAGTCACTCTGCCACCGTCTCACAGGGGCCTGCAGGCGCCAGCCAGCAGACACAGGCCGGTCCTGGGCAGCGGTCACTCTGACCGCAGGATCACCACGCATGCGCGCGGCCGCCCAAAGGCACACACCCTCACAGGAGTGGACACGCACCGTCACTCCCTAACGGGGACACGCTCACATGGACACAAAGCAGGCACCCCAATGAGCACCCCCGGTCCCACGGGCCAGACCCCAGGACCCAGGTGCACAAATGACCTCTCACCTCCGTGAGCTGCCAATCAGGGAGGCCACAGGTAGGGACAGGGACTTGCCCCGAGCCCCTGCAGGGAGCCCTGTGGAAGCCCTAGGGGTTCTGACAAGTCTCGAGGAGGGGCCATGGGTCCACTGTGGAGAAGGGGAAACGGGACCAGAGAAGGGAGTTCAGTTTCTCAAGAACACACAGCAAGGGATACAGCAAGGAGACTCTGAAGCCCGACCCTGAGCCCAGGGAGCCCCCGTGGTGACTCCTTCCTCCTCAGGCCACCCAGAGGGAGGCTCAGGGGCAACCAGGGGACAGGGACCGTCCGGAGGGTCAGCCGAGCCAAAAGACTGGGAAGCACAGTCTGGGAAAGGGACCTGCACGGGACTCCTGGGTGACCTGGCCCTGCTGGTCACAGGAGCCGCTGCGGAGAGGACACTGCGCACAGAGGAGAGGACCCCTGCACCGGAAGTCGCCAGGCAGGGCCTGCCACCCCTGGGCTCCATCTCAAAGAAAGCCACGAAGGAAATCAGAGAGCAGAGCCCACAGGCATCAGGGAGCACCCTGTTCCCAGAAAAGGGACCAGCGGATGCCGTGCAAAGGCCCTGAGGCCATGTAAGGAACAGCAAGGAGACAGAGGAACACAGAGGATGAAGTCTGAGAGGTGGGAGCAGATGGGGTGGCTTTTGTGACCACCATAAGGGGCTTTGGCTTGTCCTTTGAGGGAGCCCAGGATGGCTGAGGCCTGATTTTAACAGGGTCCTCAGGCTGTCGCTGGGGAAGGGGCTGCAGAGGGGCGCAGTGGGGACCCGGGTGGCAGAGGAGCTGATGGGACGCTGGATGGACCTTGAAGGTCAAGTCCAGCAGCCAGAGGAGCGAAGTCCTGGTGGCGTGTCCCCTGACCAGGCCCAGAGAGTTAGAGAGGGGGTCCTAGGAGGGAGGGGGACATCACTTTGGGCACCCAGCCTGGACCCGAATGCAGATGCAGATGGAGACAGAAATGTCCCCCAAAGCAGGGGGAGGGGACACCTGGTGACCTTCAGGCCAGGTTGGGGGGCTGCTGCCCCAGGGGTCTGGGGCTTGGGGACCTCAGAGGGCGGCCCCCGGCCCCTCCCCCGCTCCCTCC
>NW_026000143.1:1068005-1072636 GCF_001458135.2 Marmota marmota marmota
TTGGCAAGAGGACCCGAGTTCCACCCCGTCCCCGACTCCGTTGGGTGCAGGCTGTGTGACCTTGGGCCACTGACCTAACCTCTCTGAACCTCTTCTCCTTTTGATGTTGCTGTAAATCAAACCTAGGACTCCCTGGGGGCTGGGCGGCTCGGGTCCCTCTGTGGGGCTGTGTGTGAGTCCCAGGTTGGTCACAGGGGAGACCCGGACTCCTCCTGATGGGCCCTGGGCCAAGATGGGGGGTGACCCCTCCACACACCCCGCAGGGAGGGGCCTGAGGGCCGGATCCAGTTTCTGGTGGGACTGGTTCTCCTGGGCAGCCCTTGATGAATGGCCCAGATAAGGACCCTGCAGGTCGCCTGGGCCGGGCAGGGGACCCACACCAGGAAAGGTCCCCAGTCTGGCTCAGAGGGGGTGACCGGGGTCTGTCCTTCCTGCTGCTGTCACTAGTTTTATTTTTGGGGGGGGTGGGGGACACCCAGATGTCCTTTCTCGACCTGTCCCCTGCCTACAGGGAGGTGCCCTGGGATGGGGTTCACGATTCCGCGGCGTTCAGAGGTCTCTGCTTCGGATCAACCTTCTAGAAACTTCCAGGACGTGGCTGGCTCCATCCCCAGGGCCAGGGCTGACCCCTCCTGTGTCCTCTGCAGGGAGGTGGCCCTGGGCGATGTCCCCTGCCATCACTGTGTCCTGAGAACGGCTCCTTTTCATTTCTGTGCTTGGGACAAGGAGTCCCAGGTCGGGGGGCCAGGACCCAGTGGCCTTGGGACTCACACTCATGGGGTCCCTAACCAGAGGGGGCTGCTTGATCCTCTGGGCCCCAGGACAGTCCCACCAGAGCCTCAGCTCAAGGCCTCAAGAATGGCTTTGAAACTGGGTGTGGTGGCCCCCCCCCCACCTGTCATCTCAGCAGCTCAGGAGGCTGAGGCAGGAGGATCGCCAGGTGGAGGCCGGCCTCAGCCACTCAGCGAGACCCTGTCTCTAAATAAAATCTAAAAAGGGCTGGGGACGGGGCTCCAGGGTGAGGCGCCCCTGGGTTCCATCCCTGGTGTCCTCTCCCCCCAAATAAAAGATGGTGGCCGCAAGAGCCCAGCCCTTACCCTGCCCAGCTCAGGTCCCCCTGAGCCCCACGTGTGGTGACAGGGACAGTCGGTCAGGGGCTCTGAGACTTCATGGGGCTGCTGCTGCCCGTCTGTGGCTGCCGTAAAATCGTCCCCTCAGTCCTTAGCCTCGGGTACACAAGGTCAAGGACGAGTCCCAGAGAGTCCCCTGCATCCTGGGGATCCCCTCTGGGCCCTGAGGTGGCCATTCTGACTTCTGGGGTGATCTGAGAGGATTCCCGGGGGTACTGCTGAGGTCAGCAGAATATCGATCCCATCCTCCCTGGGCCCCCCCAAACTGGGGCCTCTAACCTAGGAAATGAGGCTGACAAGGACCCCCCAGTCCCGGACCCAGGCCTGACAACCTTCAGGATGAGACTCTAGCCTCTAAGCTGAGCCTCTACTCTTCCAGCAGCCTCTTGAGAGAGATTAATGGTGTTGAGTGGGACCTGGGCTGATATTCATTTTTAGGGGGGGTACCAGGGATTGAACCCAGGGGTCCTCGACCCCTGAGCCCCGTCCCCAGCCCTTTTTCTATTTTATTTAGAGACAGGGTCTCGCTGAGTGGCTCAGGGCCTTGCTCAGTGGCTGAGGCTGGCCTCCACCTTGCGATCCTCCTGCCTCAGCCTCCAGAATCTCTGGGATCACCGGTGGGCACCACCGTGCCCGGCTTCTCCAGTGACCTTTCAATGGTGCCAATGAGGTGTCACCTTTGGGTACACTGAGAAAGGACTCGCTTGAAGTGTTGTCTCCCTGCTTGGTTCTAACCCAAGGTTCCCCCAGGAAGCTCCGTTGCTATAACAAAGCGCCTGAGACCGTTCCACTGTAAAAGACGAAAGGTTTATTGGGGCTCAGAGTTTTGGAGGTTCTTCGTCTGTTGACCCCACTGTCCCTGGGCCTGTGGTGGGAGCCTTGGGGAAGGGAGCAGCCAGGACAGGAAAGAGACAGACAGGGGGAGAGACTGGTGCTGTCCCCATTACCTTCAGGGGCGTGTCCTCAGTGACCTGAAACCTTTCACCAGGCCCCGCCTCTTAAAGGCATCTACCACTTCTCCACAGAGCCAAGCTGGGGACCAACTCTTGAACACGGGGACCCTTGGGGGACGACGTTGTAGATTCTGAAACGTTGACCAGAGTCACCTGGAGGCTGGGCCAGGGCTGGAGGCTGTGCTTTCAAGATGGCGCACCCAACAGGGCCCGCGGATGGGAGTTGGTCGACCTCATCACGGCGGCGGGGGGACGGTCTCTGGATCTGTTCAAGGGTTCCCGTGACACAGCCCCAGACCCAGTGACCTGAGTGAACAGAAGGCAGAAGCCACCGTGTCCCTTGTGGCCTGACCTCAGAAGTCACACTCTGCCGTTTCCTGTTGGTGACACACATGGGCCCTGGGGAGTGGGCAGGGGGGCCATCCTGGAGGTGGCTACCTTTACCTCGCCTCCTCCTTCTCCTCCTTCTCCTCCTTCTCCTTCTTCCTCGGAAAGGGACCTCACAGCCAGGCACAAGTGACGCCCACGCCTGTCATCCCAGCAGCTCGGGAGGCTGAGGCAGGAGGATCGCCAGGTGGAGGCCAGCCTCAACAAATGAGCGGGGCCACAAGCAACTCAGCGCGACGTGGCTCCGTGGTCCAGGGCCCCTGAGTTTAGTCCCCAGTACCCCCCCCCCAAAAAAAAATACCCAGAAAGTGACCTTACTCCAATGTCACAGAAGAAGAATAGAAGCTACCGGAAGCCCCTCATCTTCCTGTGACCAAGTGACCAGGCCTCTCTCTGCCCCTCCCTGGTGTCGCAATGGAGGAGTTACTCGTTGCTTTGACCCGAGGTTAACCTTAGCCCGCGCTTGAACCCGACCCCTCGGTCCTTCCTTCCCGAGGGAGGCCGAGCCTCCGTCCCCTCCCACACACACACACACACACACACACACACGTGCAAACTATCTGTGACAGTGTCTCTGTCCCCTTGATCCCTGTTATTTTTCAACTGTGTTTTTGTGGTGCAGAGAGTAGAGGTCAGATCTTCTCTTCTTCTTTCATTTTATTTTATTTTATTATTATTTTTTGGGCACCAGGGATGGAGCCCCGTCCCCAGCCCTGTTTTGCATTTTATTTAGGGTCTCTCTGAGTCGCTCAGGGCCTCGCTGCTGAGGCTGGCCTCCACCTAGCGATCCTCCTGCCTCAGCCTCCCCAGCCGCTGGGATGACAGGCGTGCACCTCCGTGCACCTGCCGGACAAACAGATGGTCGTCTTAGTGGAGAAGATGCTCTTGTTTCTATAGCAACCCAGAGGGGGCAGCCCGGTGGACCAACAAGGTGTGGCAGGGAGAAGGTCAAGTGCACAACACCTTCCACAGGCCCTGGACCATGGATGGGAGGGGTTTTATTTGCATTTAAAAAATTTGTTCTTCTCAGCTCTCCCTGACGGCAGAGAGCATCCTGCCATGTCCCACCTACGCGGGGTGTGACGTCCCACTCCTGTGGCTGGACCTGCTGTGGGGTGTCCCTGGTCGTGGGTTCCTCTGTGAACATGGGAAAGTGACGTCCATTCATTCCCCTGTCTCTCCCAGTCCCCTCCCCTCCCTTCCCTCCACTCCCCTGCGTCTCATCCAGTGAACTGCTCTCCCCTCCTTATTCTGAGTCAGCATCCCCATATCAGAGAGGACACTCAGCCTTTGGTTTTGGGGGACTGGCTGATTTCACTCAGCGTGATCGTCTCCAGCTCCATCCATTTACCTGCAAATGCCATCCTTCTTGATGGCTGAGTAATATTCCTCATCCTTCTTGACGGCCGAGTAATATTCCACTGTGTATATGGACCACATTTTCTTTATCCGTCCCTCTGTTGAAGGCCACCTCGGCTGGTCCCTAGCTTGGTGACTGTGAATCGGACGGTGATGCACCCTGACGTGGAAAGGTGGGATTTTTACAAGGTGAACTTAGCCTCTAACCTGCAGGGACTCCCACACTGGCCGGAGGTGGGGGACGGGGTGGGGACACTGTGAACCTCAGAGCCTGTGCAGCAGCCTGAAATCCAACCAAGATGCGGACAACTCAGATGTCCCTGAGGTTGGCTTCAAAATCTCGTTGGTCACCTCTGGGCCTGCCAGGACCAGGGACAATAGGGATCTGTCCCCCGTCCCCCCCCCCCGACCCCAGACCATTCCAGGGCACAGCCCAGGGACATCACGGAGGTGAAGAGATGTGGCTGAAGGAGTTGAGGCTGGTGTCCCAAGCATTTCCGTGGCCACCAACAGGGAGGAAAACGCCCTGTCACTGTGCTCTGAGCTCGGTGTCCCCCGCCATCCACCCACAGGCCGGGGCAGCCCAGGGGGGCAGGGACATTCATTGCAAGAGACTGTTTTTCATCCTTGTTTTATGTCCGAGATGTTTCAATGAAAGCAGAAGAAACAGCCACCCACCCCGAATTTCCTGTTTGAACGGCTGCTTGGAGGGATCTCGCCCTCAAGGACATTCCAGCTTTGCCCCCGTGGCTGGGGAGGCCGAGGCAGGAGGATCGCCAGGTGGAGGCCAGCCTCAGCCAAA
>NW_026000143.1:1073622-1077483 GCF_001458135.2 Marmota marmota marmota
GGGGGAGGAGGAGGGAGAGGAGGCCCCACCCACCCAGCCCAGGGGACAGAGGAAGAGGACCTCTCAACCCCAGGGCCTCAGTTTCCCTGTCTGTGAAATGGGAGCAGATGAGTGGCCGCCCTGGGGTCTCGGGGTGCACCTTCTGGGGTGCAGGGGGCGTCCCCCCCATTGAGGGTTCCACAGGTGCCAAGAGGGGAAGGGAGCCTGGAATTGGGGAGGGGCTCCCTGGGGATCTCGGGGGACGGTTGCAGGCAGACAGTGCCGTCGGTGCAAAGGTCCTGAGGTAGCAACCTGCCGGGACTGTCTGCTGGACACTGAGGCTGGGGGGGCTGGAGGAGACGGAGTGACGGGGCCGGAAGATGGACGCAGGACTTGGGGGACCACTGTGATAATGGTGGCTTTTACAGATCCGAGTGTCTCACGAGACAGGTTTTTCACAGGGTCCTCTGTGGGGTCAAAATAGGGAAATAGAGGGCAAGAGAGGAGGCAGCAAGGCCAGGACGGAGGCCGGGGTTAATGTCCAAGGTCTAAGATGGGACCTGCCCTTGACCTCAGAAACCACAGGTGAAGCCGCCCCCTGTGTCCCCATCTGGGGCTTCCACACAGCCCCCCACCCTCAGGGTGCTCCTGTGTGACCAGGGAGCTCACGCAGGAGTGGGGACTAGGGACTTTGAGAGTGACAGCCTCCCTTCCTGGCACAGACTCTGCGCTCGACACCCAGGCAGGACCAGAAGGGGCTCCAGGGGACATTCCCTGAGCCTGGCGGAGTCGGGCGAGACCTCCCCCAGCAGACGAAAAGAGTCGGCCTCCGTGTCTCTGTCTGTAAAATGGGGCAGGGATTCAGGGGTGTTTGAGGACAGGAGGCAGCAGGAGCCCGTCTTCCTCTGTGTGGGATGGAGGCCGCTCTGTATTCAGCTGTGAGGCCCCAGAAAGAAAGGAGAGGCCGGGCGCGGTGGCCCACGCCTGTCATCCCAGGGGCTCGGGAGGCTGAGGCAGGAGGATCGCAAGGTGGAGGCCGGCCTCAACAAGTTAGCAACTCAGGGAGACCCTGTCTCTAAATAAAATATAAAAAGGGGCTGGGGACGGGGCTCTGGGGTTGAGCACCCCTGGGTTCCATCCCTGGAACCAGAAGAAATAAAGGAAGCGGTGGGTGAGACCCTGTCACTGGGGTCCTTGGGGCGCTGAAGGACACGGGGCACCTTGCAAACACCCAGATGTCTGCTGTCCGCCCAGCACCAGCCCCGGGTGGCCACCCAGGCTGTGGGGCGGTAATTGAATTGTCCCCAGCAGCTGTCGGTACTAAATAGACACTCGACACGGCCAGGCTGCGCCCCTGATTAGGGACATTAGCAGGTCGGTGGGGACAGAGGTCAGGTGGTTGATGTGGTGGAGGGGAGTTTGATGAAGTTAGTCCTGGAGCCGGACTTGAGTGGAGGTCCCACCTTCTGTGCGTCCGGGGACTCCCCTGCCCTCTTCTCGTAACGTGGTTAGGGGGACCTCCAGCTGCTGGCTGTCCCCGGGGGGCCCTCAGAGCCAGGTCCCTGGGAACGGGAGCCGGGCAGGGTCTCCAGACGTGGCCGCTGCGGCCAGATCAACTGCCTCAGCCTCCCTGGCCCCTGGGATGACAGGCGTGGGCCACCGCAGCTGGCCCAGATAGACATCTTTTTAAGAGCGGCACCGGAGGGCTCTCCGATAATCCGAACACGGTCCTTTGTTTCTTTAGGGTCAGCATCGTCCCGTGACAGGGAAGTCCCTCCCCATCAAAAGAGTCTGCCCTACACTACCTGGAGAAAACTCTGGCTCTGCCTGGCTGGGACCTGCTCTTTGTGACCCTTTAGCTCCAAGGACTAAAAACAGGCTTTGTCCTGGGAGATAGGCAAAGGCTCTGAGGTTACCAGAATTTTGCATGTGCAAAGGCCCTGAGGTTACCAGGGTTTGGCGTGTGCAAAGGCCCTGAGGTTACCAGGACTTTGCATGTGCAAAGGCCCTGAGGATACCAGAATTTGGGTTCAGTGGAGATACAGGAGTGGGGTCAGCATGGCAAGAGCTCACGGGGCGAGGGGGGGGGGGGTATCAGGGGAGGTCAGAGAAGTGGGCAGGGCCAGGCCATCAGCATGTTAAGATGCAGGTGGGGCAAGCGGTGTTTACATTTGGAGCATCAGAAGCCACAGAAGGTTTAAGTCAAGTCACACAAACGTGGACATTGGTGACTGGGATCTGGTGTGGCTGCTTCATAAAGAATCACGGCGGGAGGAGAAGACGAGGTCCTGGAACGGGGGCAAAGCCTGGAGAGAGCGCGACAGGGACCGTGGGGGGAATTGATGGTGGCATGGGACTGCCACTTGAGGTTGGATCGGAAGTGACAGTCACGGTCCTTGGGAACCCAGGTGATGCAGATGAGAGAGATTAAAATCTGCGCGCAGGGCTGAGGGTGGCACTCCGGGATGAGGCGCTGGCTTAGCATGCCCAGGGCCCTGGGTGGCATCCCCAGCACCAGAAGCCAAACATCAACCACCTGTCATCCCAGCGGCTCAGGAGGCCGGGGCAGGAGGATCGCAAGGTGGAGGCCAGCCTCCGCCACTTAGCAAGGCCCTGAGCCACTCAGCGAGACCCTGTCTCTCAATAAAATAGAAAAAGGGCTGGGGACGGGGCTCAGGGGTGAAGCACCCCAAGTTCAATCCCGCCACCCACATCCAGCTGCACAATAATGACCCCAGATTTTTTCCCCCAGGACAGTCTGGTCACATGTCCCTTGGTTGGAACGATCCCACCCTGTTTCCCCGCCCCCCCCCAGGTCATCACCACAGACACCCAGCTGTCCTTGAAGTCACTTGGCAAATTTATTCATCGTCAGCCTAAGACTGTGGCCCCCGGGGGGACAGCAGCAGGTGGCCGGTGGGGGGGCGGGGTGGCCCGAGTGGCCCGTTACTTGCTGTCCACCCTCTTGAGTTGTTCCTTGCCATTGATGGTCACCGATTTGAGCTGCCCGTCCTCCTCCACCTCCATGCGCTCCTGCCCGTTCTCCACGATGCGCTTGGTGGTCACCTTGTGGCCATTGACCATCTCGGTGGATGACATCACCGACTTGAACCCCAAGCTCCCGGAGCCGGACCCCCCAAAAGAGGTGGAGGAGAAGGTGGTGCGGCTGCCCCTGCTCCGGCCCAGGACATCGAAGTTGGAGAAGGCCTCCATGAAGGCTGGGAACTCGCCGAAGCCCGCCGAGAAGGCCCCTCGCAGGCCATGTCCCCTGCTGCCCCTGTCACTGCTCAAAGGGGTATCCCAGAAGTCAAAGGAAAAAGGGTCCAGGCCACCAAAGAACTCTCGGAAGATGTCCTCGGGGTTACGGAAGGTGTAGCCCATGTCGAAGGGACTGTTGTAGGGGGTGCTGGCCCCGCCACCTGCCCTCCAGCTGTCACATCCCGCCCGGTCATACAGGGAGCGCTTCTTGGAGTCGGAAAGGACCTCGTAGGCCTCGGACACCTGCTTGAACTTCTTCTCGGCCTCCTCTTTGTTATCGGGGTTCTTGTCGGGGTGCCACCGCAAGGCCAGCTTGCGGTAGGCCTTCTTGATGTCCTCTGGGGAGGCGCTGGACTGTACCCCCAGGACTTCGTAGTAGTTGGCCATGCCGAGGGGGGGTGACCAGGGAGCAGGCGGGAGCCGAGGGTCACAGAGGCCCCCGGAAGGCTGGGGCCTGGGTGCAAGGGATGGATGGGCACGTCGGGGCGCAGCAGCTGCTGAGGGGGGCCCCTTCGGCTGGGCCTCGGCTGGTCTCTGCAGGCTCCGGGCTAGACTGTGCCCGGTGGCTTTAGCTTTTCATAGTCCGCGTTCCCGGGGGACAGCTGCGGCCTCCACTGGGAGGGG
>NW_026000143.1:1078053-1090106 GCF_001458135.2 Marmota marmota marmota
GGTGGGGGGGAGGGGAGGGACAGTGCCGCAGTGGGCCTGGTGGGCTGGGCCCCCCTCCAGAGCTGGGACCAGGGGCCCCTTTGTGACATCAGTTCCTGGGGTGGGGCCTGGGGCCACACAAGGTCTGCCTTGTCCACCAGGCTCTGCCAATGAGGTGGGCCATCGCGGTGACCCTGGGACACGAAACCCAGTCACCCTGGGGCTGCCGGCTGAGCCTCCACTGGCCAAGGAGCGGAGGCCGGATGAGCCTCTGGGATCGGGCCTCGGTTTGGGCGATGAAGGTCAGTGGTAGTGGTCAGGTGTGACTCAACCAACCGGGGTCGTTTGTTTTGGGGCACCAGGGATGGAACCCAGGGGTGCTTCACCCCTGAGCCCCGTCCCCAGCCCTTTTTCTATTTTATTTAGAGACAGGGTCTCCCTGAGTTCCTTAGGGCCTCGCTAAGTGGCTGAGGCTGGCCTCCACCTTGCGATCCTCCTGCCTCAGCCTCCCGGGCCACTGAGATGACAGGCGAGAGCCACCGTGCCTGGCCATTTTAGGAGGTCTTTCTTTATCTCTGACCTCCCTCTCTCCTTCTCTCCTCCCGGTGCTCCTGAGGGCTTAGTTATGAGCATCTTGCCTGGGACGGCATCTTCTCTCCAGTTCCAAATCCCAGGGAGGGGGGAGGGCAAAGCAAAATCCACACTCTGCAACTCTGGCCTCAAGTGGTCAGTGCTATCACCCCCTAGCCACACACCTGGCCAAGAAATGGTGAATTGCACTTTGCTAGCAATGGCCCACGTCCACCCACCCACCCACTTGGGCTAACCCAAGTCACTTGGCAGGACCAATCGACAGACGAAGAGTCCCAGGGCCAGTAGCTGCCGGTGAAGACCACATTTCTGTTGCAGGACTCTGTTAACATCCTTCGAACGTGTCCTCCTGGTCAGGCTCACCCATGGGACCTGGAGAAAGACACTGGCTCTGTGGTCTTCCACCAGGATGGACACAGCTACAGCAGAGCTGTTGTTGACCATGGTCATGTCACACAGGCCATCCTTGATGATGGAGAAGACCGTTAAAATGGGCAAAGGGATCGTGGTCGCAGCGTCACGTGAAGGTACGGTGTTGGTGGGATCATAATTGTGTGGCGACAGTGGAGCTGATGATGGGCGTGGGGAAGGTGGCCATGTCCTGATGGAGGTGACAGTGATAGCTCGATGATGGAAGAGGTGTTGCTAGGATGGGGAGGTGACAGAAATAACTACTAGAGAAGCTACTGGTGTGGTTGGTGGTGGCAATGGAAATGGTGATGGTGAAGATGGTGGCGTCAGTGGAAGGTACACCTCATCAAGCTTCCTCACAACATGGCCTCCCCATGCCTCATTGAGCTTCCTCACAACATGGCCTCCCCACGCCTCATTGAACTTCCTCACAACATGGCCTCCCCATGCCTCATTGAGCTTCCTCCCAACATGGCTTCCCCAGGCCTCATCCACTTCCTCACAACATGGCTTCCCCACACCTCGTCCACTTCCTCCCAACATGGGCTTTCCCACCTCGTCCAACTTCCTCCTAACATGGACTTCCCATGTCTTGTCCACTTCCTCACAACACGGCCTCCCCATGCCTCGTCCAGCTTCCTCACAACATGGCCTCCCCATGCCTCGCTAGCTTCCTCACAACATGGCTTCCCCACACCTTGTCCACTTCCTCCCAACACAGGCTTTCCCATGCCTCGTCCAGCTTCCTCCCAACACGGACTTCCCACGTCTCATCCACTTCCTCACAATGCCCTCCCCACACCCTGTCCAGCTTCCTCACAACACGGCCTCCCCACGCCCCATCCACTTCCTCACAACATGGCCTCCCCACGCCTCACCCAGCTTCCTCCCAACATGGCCTCCCCATCTCCTGGATCTCAGCAAGCATTTGGCTTGTGCCACTTTTACTCACTGGCCCCAGGGTCACCCCTCTCTCTCTCTCTCTCTCTCTCTATCTCTCTCTCTCTTTCATGTCTTCCCACACTGGGCACCACATGCCGGTCGGAGGCGTACCATGTTCATGGAAGCCGGGGACAGCTGGTGTATTCACGGCCGCCATTTAAAGCTTCCATGGGGAATGTGTGGCCTTCTCCCCCCAGGGTCAGTGTGTCCCCAGGGTAGGGGATAGAACTCCCTCAGGAAGGTTTCCGCAAGTGTCCAGGCAACGGCTGGAGAGGATGATAACCCCGGCAGGGGGCGAGGAGGGAGCAACATCCTGGTCACGGTGTGGTTACATCCCGGTAGAAAGAGCAATGGTTCTGGTGGCGGCCACAGTGTTGGTAAGGGGGTGGGTGGCGGGAATTGCGATATTCATGGACGATGGTGGAGAGGACGGCTGTGGGAAAGGGGACGTCAGCCGGTGAAGGTGGCAGGTGGTATGGGGAAGGTGGGGCTCTGGGTTTTCAGTCGCCATCTCAAGACCCCTGAAATGGTCTTCTTGCAGAAGCCTAGAAGATTCTTCCGGAACCCCCCCAACTTACCCATGTGATTCCATATAAGTCGCCCAGGCATGAGATTTTTGAACCTGGAAGAAAAAGAGTCATTTGTGGGCAGCGGGTCCCCAGAGGTTGCCGTGATTTCTGAGCCAGTTTCGGTGACTCTTCTGCTCCGGGTGCCCACTGGGCTGTTGAGGGACTTCCGGAAAAATCATGGGAGTCTCAGCAGCTTCCAAGTAAGATCTTGAGAGCCTCTCGCTTTGGAGCGGAAGCTTGAGACCATCAGCTGTCACTCCCTTTCCCGAGAGTTGGTCCCCCAGCTTGTCCAGCTGTTGCGTAAGCTTGTATTAATTGTCCTCCTACACATGACGCCCAGTGACAGTGTGCCTGTCATGGCGATGGTGGTCCTGATGCTGGTGGACACGGTGACGGTGGTGATACTGTGGTCGTGACTGAATGGTGATCAGTGGGGAGGAGATGGTGGTGATGACGGTCATATCGATGGTGATCAGTGGTGGGGAGGAGATGTTGGTGGTGATGATCATATCAGTGATGGTCGTGACAGAGAAGGTGGGCATGGCGGGGGGTGGGGATGTTCATGGGGATGGTGACATCGGGATTGGTAAAGGTGACAATCAGCACAGTGTTGTGGGTGGTCCTAATGTTAAATCACCGTTCCCCTGACCGGGGCTCCTCTGTCTCCATCCTGGGGGACTCTCTGGGGCTGACCTCTGCCGTTTCCCACGAGGGACTCTGTTTCCTGGTGGTGGCTGGTCTCAGGGCACCCTGGCTCCTCTGGGCAGAAGGATCCAATGCCCAGGCAGGCTCAGAGAGGGCAAGGTACACCCAAGGTCACACAGCAGTCCCAGGAAGCCTTCCCCAGAGGACGGGCCAGACGGATGTAGACCGACGAGGTCCCCAATTGGTATTCTCAGCAGCCAGAGGCCCCTCTCTGTCTCGGTAATTAATGGAGTGGCTTCTTAAAAGGATTCTAATCACCCCCGATCCTATCTGCTTATCACATGCGTCCCTAATTAGATGATCCTAGCAATCATTCAGCTCATTCCCTCCAGCCCCCGGGCAGCCCTGCCCAGCCCAGCCACCCCCACCCCACTCCCAGGCTACCCTGCCCCGGCCAGATGGACCATTAGGGGACTTCTCTCGTGGCTCTGTAACTGCATTACCACCAGGATGGATGGGTGACCCGGGACGGATGAGCTAGGAGGTGACAGGTGGGTGACGGAGAACTGAGGGTGGGTGCGTGGGTGGACGAGCAGACAGACAGACAGACACAGAGATGACCTGGCAGTTAAGGGGTCCGTCTGCCCCGTCAGACAAGCTGGGTTCAAATCCCAGCTCTGCCAATCTCTAGCTGTGTGTTCTTGGGGAAGTTACTTAACCTCTCTTATCTCGGTTTCCTTATTTCATCAGGAAAAAAGGGAGGGTGGTGACCAACTCTGCCTCGTTGCAAGAGGGTTGTGTAAGTGTGCAGTGAAAGATGGGGCTGATTGTGGGTGACGAGACAGACCCAATAAGGGGACGGATTGATGACGAGTAACTGGGAGGTGCGGTAGGCCGATGGGTCCTTGGTGGAAGGGATAGAAAGGTGCAGATGGGTACTGAGGTGGGCAGGCGGGTGGTTACTCAATAGTAGGAGAGTTTTCCAGGTGACGTGGGCACACACCCGTCATCCCGGCAGCTCAGGAGGCTGAGGCAGGAGGATCGCAAGGTGGAGGCCAGCCTCAGCCACTTAGTGAGGCTGTAAGCAACTCAGTGAGACCCTGTCTCTAAATAAGATATGAAAAGGGCTGGGGAGGGGGCTCAGGGGTTCATAGGGCCCCTGGGTTCAACCCCCCAAATAGCGGGCGAGTTCATGAATGCCTGACAGGGAGTCGTGGGAAGTGGGCCACGGTGGGAGGTCCCCTGTCTTCTTTCCTCGAAATGATTAGAAGATTTCAACTCAGTTCCTGGCACAGATGGGGTTCAGACCTCTGGAAAGGCTTCCTGTCCACCCTCCCATCCATTGGGATGGGCACCAACTGCCCCCCCCCAGTTCCTTGACCCCACCAAAGGCTACGCCCTTCCTGGTGGTGGCCCCTGTGGACTCTGGAGGTCAGAGCTGGCCTCAGATGCAGGATGACTATCTGAATAAGGATCCTCTGTGGACCCTCTGAGTTCCAAGAAGCTCCAGCCTGTTTGGGTACTGCCCTCCCCGGGTCCCCGCCTCCTAGCGGGCAGTGCTGTGTCCCTGGTGGGGTTCCAACAGGAACTTCTACACACCCAAGAGGACTCAACCCCCAGGACTTCACACACCCACGGTCATCTGTGGTTTCTGGGACCTGGGGCTACCTGGGTTTTCCTAGAAAGAGACTAGAACAAAGTCAAGGTTAGCGTGACCATGAACACGGCTACCCTGAATGGTGTCCACCGTACTCCAGCTCCATCCATCCACCCACCCACCCATCCACCCACCCACCCATCCATCCACCCATCCACCCACCCACTCTTGAGCTCCTGCCCATCCCGTGCTGCGTGCTGGGCACTTGTCAGCTGCCCTGGTGACCGTGCCCGTGTCGGGTGTCCCATTCTGCAAACACCCACTCAGCCACCGAGTCTCCCGGGTGTGCACACCTGTGTACGTGTGTACACTCACCTCCACCCGCCTGTCAACCCTGCTGGGTCTGGAGATCAGAACATGGCGTCTTCAAAGTCATGGCCTCTGCTGGGCCCGTGGGGCTGCCTCACCACCCCCCGTGCCCTGGCCCCCCACGACCCAGCTCACCTGGTACCCAGCATGCATCTGGGTTTTGCCGGGTCAGGTGAAGAAGGCCTGGAGCCCTTCTCTGCAACGGACGATTCTGATCCACAAATCTTCCTTGTGCTGCTTGGGGTGGGGCCTGAAATCACCTGTGTCACCCTGTCCCCTGACATATGAAACCCATGTTGATGGCCAGGGTAGAGACCAGGGACGTTGCCCAACATCCTACAGGTACCGATGACATCCCCCACTGCAAAAAAAAAAAAAATTAATCTGACCCCAAAGGTCAATAGCTGAGGCTGGGAATTTGTTTCATATCCTGAAGTTATTATTCGCGTAGCTTTTCTGATGTGCTAAAGTCATAAACCTACAGGGGACCTGTTGGGTTATTTATTTCTTATTGAAGCAGGATCCTCGAGTCTGGAAATGGATTCATGAAGTCTCAGTGGGGAGACAGCGGGTGTATATATAGTGTGCCATGCCTGGGACAGTGGAGGTCATGGGACATAGAGGCCCAACCAAGGGCTCAGACACCAGGCCTAAGTACTCGGATTGTGTCCTGGCATGGGGAACTCTTGGGAAGATTTGGAGCAAGAGGAGGATCCGTGGCATATTCTAGAAAGATCGTTCTGCAGACGTCCCCACCCAATGGCAAAAAAAATGAAAGTGTACGTTGGGCAGTACCAAGCGTGGGTGAGCTTGATGAAATCACTATTCCCCTCGGTCCTGCCCAGGACATCAATCTCCCTTTGTCTGGTGTATCCATGCTGTATATGCTACCCTCCCATTCGTTACCAGCTGGCTCTGTTATTAGATCCCCTTCCATAATTTATCATAATGCTTATATTCAAATAATCCATGTTTAATTTAATAGGAGCCCCCCCCCAAAAAAAGCAATAGGGATGCGGGCCATTTTATTACAGTATATTGTTTTTGGTTGTTTTATTTTATGATTGTTGTTCACCTTTTACTGAGCCTGATGTGTACACGTAGATTTATCACAGGTATGTGATATGGTTTGAATGTGAGACACCCCGCCCCGAAGCTCATGAGACGCTAGTGAGAGTATCATCCCAGGGGCTCAGGAGGCTGAGGCAGGAGGATCGCAAGTTGGAGGCCAGCCTCAGCCACATAGGCAGGTTGGGGAAGGCTGGAGGAAGTAGGTCACTGGAGGGTTGCACCTTGTGGTTTATATTTTGTTCCTCGCTGCTCCTTGTCTGCCTCTTTGCCTTGTAGCCACCGTTCCTCCTGCCTCAGCCTCCGAGCTTCTGGGATGAACAGCGTGCTCCAGGGCATAAATATTAATTTTCATCCTTAAAGTTATCAAATCACATGACAGGACGTCTGGAAAGTGGAGAAAAGATGGGGAAAAAAATCATCTCTCACACGGATGTCTGCCTTTGTTAACATGCGGTGAAAATTCTTTCCACTTTGATGTCGCAATGACTGGTCGTAATTACCTGGTTAGGTCAGTGGCATTCGCAGTGCTCACGGGGCTTGTATGACCTTCACTACTGTCCACACCCCCCAGAACTTTCCATTCCCCTCCCCCACCCCGGCCTGCACACCCACTTTCTTTCTTTCCTTCTTTCTTTTTAAACCTGGGATTGGTAAAGGGTGACCACTTCACCCCTGAGCCACATCCCCAGCCCTTCTTCTTTTTTTTTTTTTATGTGCGGCTAAATTACCGAGGCTGGCCTCCAACTTGCGATCCTCCAGCCTCAGCCTCCCGAGCCTCTGGGAATGACGGGCGTGCGGCTCCCTCTTTCCCCTCTCTGAATTCGATGGCTGCTGGGGATTTCAGGTGAGGGGAGTCCTGCAGCACTCGACTGTGTTTGCCTTATTTTTTTTTTTGTTTTTCCAAGATCATGTCCTCAAGTTTGGTTCATGTCACAATTTCCTTCCTTTTTAAGACTGAATGATATTCCATTGTTTGGAGAGGACCACATTTGGGATTTCATTCATCTGTCGTTGGACACCTGGGTCATTTCCACCTTTTGGCTATTGTGAATGATGGGGCGGTGAACATACGGGGGACCCGATATCTTCTTGAGTTCCTACTTTCATTTCTTATATATATATATATGTATTTATTTTTATTTCTTGTATATATATATATTTTTCTCACCGTCCCCTTTGGCTGAGTATTTAGATTGTAGGTAACCTCTCAGTTTTAGAAATAGTGGTGACCTGGCCAGGACACAGGGCACACGCCTGTCTTCCCAGCCGCTCGGAAGGCTGAGGCAGGAGGATCACAAGCTGGAGGCCAGCCTCAGCCACTTAGCGAGGCCCTGAGCCTCTCAGCGAGACCCTGTCTCTAAATAAAATAGAAAAAGGGGCTGGGGACGGGGCTCAGGGGTTAAGCACCCCTGGGTTCCATCCCTGGTATCAAGAAAGAAATTGGAGGATCCTGAAAAATCTCAGGTTCTAGGCCTTCTTGCAAAGGCTTCTGGGTAATCGTGCAACAATTTTAAATCTTGGAGGTGGGAGCATCTCAGGGCTCCTTTCCAAAGCACCACCCCAAATCAATCTGCCGCCCTTCCTGCCTGCAAAAAAAATTGTCCCATCTTTTTGTTCAAATTCTCTGTCCCCCTCTCTGCTCCCTAGGAAGGCTGGTCCCAGCCTCTGAGATTCCCAGGGACTCTCTGGTCATGGAGTTGGGCGGGGGGGACCAGGCGCGGTGACCCAGCTGGCTAGGTTGCAGGGACTGGTTTCGAGATTAAATCTTTAGGACTGGGACGTGGCTCCGTGGGAAGGCACTGGCCGAGCGGGCGGGAGCCCTGGATTCCAGTCCCCACAGACACCACCAACGGGGACAGGAAGATCAAATCTCTCCTGAGTGTCCCGCCTACCACACAGGTGTATGTGGACCTGTGAGTACCCAGTGTCCGCGACACCCAGGTCGGCCCAGGCACCAGAGGTCTGTTGGAGACCGAGGCAGGGCCTCCCGAGAAAGAGAAGCCCTTTCCTTTGAGGGAAGAGACACAGAAATCAACTGTCACTGTCACCTCTTTGTATGTGACTTTCCTAACCTGAAACCATTTAATCCACTTTTTTTTTATACCAGGGGTGCTGAACCCCTGAGCCCCATCCCCAGCCCCTTTTTATATTTTATTTAGAGACAAGGTCTCGCTGAGTTGCTCAGGGTCTTGCTAAGTGGCTGAGGCTGGCCTCCACCTTGCCATCCTCCTGCCTCAGCCTCCCGAGCTGTGGGATGGCCGGCGTGCGTGCCACCGTGGGCCTGGCTGATCTGCTCCTTGTTACAGAGATGAAGCAAAAGGTTTGAACTATTGTGTCAATAGAATCTGGTTTGATATTTATCCTGCTGGGATTGCTTGTTCCTTTTTCAAGTTTGAAATCATCTTACCTTAAAATTAAAATATAAAAATATAAAAATAAAAAAGAGCCAGGTACCGTGGCCCATGCCTGTCATCCCAACAGCTCGGGAGGCTGAGGCAGGAGGATCCCAAGGTAGAGGCCAGCCTCAGCCACTTAGCCCTTAAGCCACTCAGCGAGACCCTGTCTCTAAATAAAATAGAAAAAAAGGGCTGGGGACACGGGACTCCCTGGGACCAAAAAAAAAAATGGAATTTGAATCGAATTGTCTTGTGTCATTTAGGACCCGCCCGCTCTGGGAATCCCCTGCCCCAGGTGAATCTGCTGTCCCTCTGGATGGACTATTCCTTTGAACAGCCTCCCACCCCGGGGCGGTGTGTGTCCCTGTGTCCTGAAGATCCCTTGGAAATCTCTGTCCCTCTCTGTCTTCATAACAGGTCCCCTGGAGGCCTCAGGGAGCAGGACCCAACTTTTGGCTAAGGGAGGTCACCCGGGTTTGGATCCTTCCTATGGAAACCGGGAGAGTCAAAGTGAGGCTTGGAAATGGCCCAGCCGGAGGGAAGGAGGCCAGGGCCAGCCGGCCCCACCTGGGAGCAAACAAATGGTACAAAGACCAGCCCCACCCCGGCCGCCCTGGCGCCAGGCCCCAGGGTCTACAAAACCAGCCTGAGCCCTGCAAAGGACAGCCACTTGTGGCGCCAGGTCTGGAGCTATGGTGGCCTGGGGGCACCAACCTGCTCATCTACTTATTTCCTGTTTGATGGAACCCACAACAGTGCCTGGCACGATGCTGTCCAAAATAAAATATGGGGTGACCGGAGCCAGGCGCAGTGCCCAGCAGCTGGGGAGGCTGAGGCAGGAGGATCGTAAGTTGGAGGCCAGCCTCAGCCACTTAGCAAGGCCCTGAGCAACTCAGCGAGACCCTGACTCTAAATCAAATAGAAAATAGGGCTGAGGATGGGGCTCTGGGTTTTGCTGAGGTTTTGCTGAGGCTGGCCTCCAACTCGAGATCCTCCTGCCTCAGCCTCCAGAGCCACTGGGATGACAGATGTGGGCCACCGTGTCTGGCTGATGATGATGGTTTTGGAGGGATTTTGCTCTGTGAGTCATAATGAGAGATGGTGAAGGTGGGGAGGTCATAGTCATGCACCAATGAGGAGGCCGGACTCAGAGGACTTGGTGAACTATCCTTGATTGACACTGATCAGGGACAGGAGGATCATGGGTGTGGGTCACCAGGAGCATCCACAGTGAAAGTATGGGATCCTCAGGTCCTCGGTGACCAAGGGCCTGCAGGACATTGGGTGATCAGATTCGGTGACTGTGCCGTCATGGCGTCCGGAGGGTCATAAGTGGCCTGTTGCAGTTCAAACTTGGTGACCAGAGCCAAGGGGGGTTACAGACTTTGGTAATCAGAGATGTGGGCGACTGGTGATACCAATGACTAGGGGCCAATCACTAGATTGGTGGCCAGGGAGGTTAATGCTTAAGCCCTTGGGGACCCTGAAGAAGAGGCAGCAATGTCAGATATCGGACATCAGAGATATTGGTGATAAGAGACCTTGGTCATCGGAGGCAGGTGACTGGGTTGGATGGGTCAGCGGCATTGGCAGAAAATTTGATGGTGAGAGGAGTCTATGATGGGGACATTGGACATCAGGTGTATTGTTGGTTAGAGATATTAATGATCAGACACAAGTGACCAAGAACATTGTGTGGCCCACGCCTGGAATCCCAGTGGCTTGGGAGGCTGAGGCAGGAGGATCGCAAGATGGAGGCCAGCCTCAGCCACTTAGTGAGGCCCTGAGCCACTCAGGGAGACCCTGTCTCTAAATAAAATATAAAAAGGGCTGGGGATGGGGCTCAGGGGTCGAGGGCCCCTGGGTTCAGTCCCTGGTACCACCCAACCCTGTCCCCCCCGAAAAAAGAGACATTGGTAATGGGATTGGAGATATTGGAGGTCACACATGATGATCATCAGATCATTAGGAGAAAAATAAATAACTGATCACCTGACTTGGTGGCCTGCCCTTGAACCCAGGAGTCTGAGGGCAGCCCAGAGAACATCATGAGACTCTCAAAAAAAAAAAAAAAGAAAGAAAAGAAAAGAAAAAGACCAATCGAGGACATTGGCGATCCTACTATTTGTGACATTAGTGACGGTGCATTGGTGATCAATACCTTGGCGATCAGAAACATGGATGAGAAGAGAGATTCATGAGCAGGCAGGCTATGGGTGAGTGGAGACAGTAATCACCGTTTATCGATTTGGGTGATCAGACACATCACGGATCAGAGGCATTGATGAATTATTGGTGATCAGTATCAGTGATCGGTTGTTAGGAAGCAGAAGTCTCTGGGGATCAGAGATTTCATTGACCAAGAATATCAGTCATGATATTCTGAGCCCCGTCCCCAGCCCTTTTTTCTATTTTATTTAGAGACAGGGTCTTGCTGAGTTGCTCAGGGCCTCGCTGAGTTGCTGAGGCTGGCCTCCACCTGGCGATCCTCCTGCCTCAGCCTCCCAAGCCGCTGGGATGACAGGCGTGCGCCACCGCGCCCCACTAGCTGTCACCGATGATCAACATCCTTGATCAAAGACGACAGTCATTGATATCGCTGATCGGACATTGGCCATCAGGTTTGTCCATACATATCCATCAGGTTGGTCAGTGAACAGTGGTGACCAGGTATCTCAGAGATCAGAAATGTCCCTGGGGAGAAGTAACTGGGTGTCAGGTTTGGATTTTTTCCAAGAAACCCAAGATTTTTTAAAAATTTAAATGGTGATGCATCAGTCCTCCCCACTCACCCACCCACCCGTTCCCTCTCCTGGGGTGTCCCCTGGGGGACCCCACCAAACAGGTTAAAGATTGATTCACAAAAAAAGTATTTTTTTTTATTATTCTTAACAGTATTCACTTTTAAGGATAGGCGGGTAGCATACGATTTTTTTTACAGACAATATATAAATGTTGTACATAATTAACAATAACTTAGTTCACTAAATCCAAAATAAAACAAGCCCAAATAAAACATAGAAACAGAAAATACTGCCGATTCTTTTTTTTTCTCAGGCGGATACTAGTACAAAATAAGTTACTTTCTGGGGTGTGGTGATTTCCCCAGCCCAAGACATGGCACTTGGTGGACAGGTGTCTTCCAGAGCTGGGGACAGTGGGGGGGGACGGTTCCCCTCTCCGGCCACTGCACCCCCAAGATCACCACCTACAGACTCTTAAGCTTAGGACATGTCTATGTACAGCTGTACCTTGGAAGGGTCCAGAGGGCCACACACAAAAACCAGGGGACCCCAGAGGGGACTGACTCCACCCCATTCCTGCCCAGATGTCCCCCACCAGGCCGCCACTGCCCCCCAAAACCAAGAGCAGCCCCTCCTCGTTGCTGGTACTCCCAGCTCTCCTGCTAGGATTTGTGGGATCCAAGAACTTTCCAGAAATAATCTCCAAGCTCCCCCATTGGTTTGTAATTTATATATATAT
>NW_026000143.1:1092048-1096241 GCF_001458135.2 Marmota marmota marmota
GGGCTCCTCTGTCCGCTACAGCCACCGACTCGCCCCCTGGGGCTATTTAAATGAAAGTTTACTGTCACTTAATACAATTTTAAGATGCAATTTTTTTTTTTTAAATGGGGACATTTCTGGTGATCAATAGTTCCAGGTGGCCCAAGGCTGGGGCCCCCCAGAAGAGTGTAGGAAGACACCTCCATCTCCCTAAGAATGATCCCAGCGGTCTGATGTCCCCAGACGCCACAGTAATAGTGCTAACCCGAAGCCCCGCCCCCTTCCCTGAGTCCCTGTCCCCAGGACAGGCCCAGCGGGGAGGCTGGGAAAAGAGGATCTTGTCCCCAACCGCTCTATCCCAGATCTACCTACTGCAGAGCCCCCCAAAACTTCCCAGAGAACCTCAGACTAAAGTCACCAAGCAGCCAGCGTGGGGGTAGGAGGAGGCTGAGGTCACAGGGGGGAGACCAGGGCTGGGGCAGGGAGGGGTCTCCATGACTCAGTCAGTCCCTGAAGCTGGAATTCTGACTCAGGGGCCACCAGCCTCAGCCTCCACCCCTCCCTCCCTCCCTCCCCCTCCCAGGCTCTCCCTGCACCCTCCCTCCAAGGGGGTGGGGTGGGGAAAGGGGGGACCCCCCAAAGCAAGCAAACGATTTAAGCCCTCATAAATCACTTGGCCCTGCAAAAAATATATATATGTATTTATTATTCTTAGCATTTTACGCATTATTTGCACAGTGGAGGGTATTAGAAATTTCAAAACAGCCCAGCGAGAGGCAGGACCTAGCCTGAGCCGCCTCTAAAACCCTTTGCAGAGTCCGGAAACAGATACACTGAGTTTCCTTATCTTTGGGCTGCAGATGTCCGGATAGGAAACTTCAACAGGAGATCCGAAAGGCCACTAATTTTTTTTTTTTTTCAAAATCACTCAAATGAAAATACCCAGTATAGGTGACTCTATGGAAAAAATAATAATAAAGGTTTTTTTTTTTTTTTTGGAGGGGGGTGGCTGGTGTGTGTGTGTGTGTTTTATTTAAATAAGCACAAAGTGCTTGTGTTGGGAACAGGGGAGGGCCACTAGGGTCGGCCACAGGGAAAATTACTTCATGGCTTTATTTTTTTTTTAATTAGTTATTATTATTATTTTTTTTTGAAAAGTTAAGTAGAGGCCAGAGGACAAGGTTGGAGACCTTTAGACACTTGATTTGGGGGATCCCTGCCTCTACCCCCTGCAGGCTGAGAGGCATGGAGAGTACCTGGTGGGTTGCACAGAAAGAAATCTAGACTAAAAAAAAAAAGAAATCTGGCTAGAAAGAAGGATGATCCGACCCAAACTGATCCCTAAATGATTTTTTCTTTTCTTTTTGAAAAAAAAAAACAACAGGGATTGAACTCAGGGGCACTCAACCACTGAGCCCCATCCCCAGCCCTATTTTGTATTTTATTGAGAGACCGAGTCTGGCTAAATTGCTTACAATAGACCTCGCTTTTGCTGAGGCTGGCCTCCAACTTGCAATCCTCCTGCCTCGGCCTCCCCCCCTGGAGTTGCTAGGATGACTGGCGCGCGCCTGGCTCCCCCCAAGATGATTTTTAAGAATTAAAAAAATTTCAAGAGGGTGTCCTCCCTCCCTCCACCCCGGGGTGCAGCCCCCCATCTCCGTCCCAGGTACCCCACTCCTACCAGTCTCCGCTTGGGTTTGATCAGGGGTCGGTTCTGCCCGTTCATCTTGTGATACAGCCCACAGGCATTACACAGGTAGTGACCGGTCCCATCTCGCCGCCACAGAGGAGTGGCGGTGGCTCCGCAGTTGACACACTCTCGGCCTTCTGGAGAGAGGGCAGGGAGAGATGCGGGTCCCCCTTCACGGACAAGATCACAGGGAGGGAGCCCCCAGGCAGCCCAAAGCTAGGCCAGACTTGCCCAAACAGAGCAGAACAGGCGTCCCATAGCTGGACCTACGTCGCCTTTGTTCCTTCCCCAGAGGGGGACCCTGCCTGATCTGTTCCCCCAACTCCATCTGGCATCTCGGGGAGCCCTTGGCTCCCCCAACTTCAGTTCTGGATCAGAAGGAAAAATTCCCCCCCAACTTTTCTCCCAGAAACCCTAAGAATTCAGACCTGGACAGGGATTGAAGTTATTGCTCTTTCAAATAGAATAAATAGAAAGTTCCTTTCGTGTTGGACTTGGAAGGGGGGCAGGGAGTTGTTGTTGTTTTTCTTTCTTAGTTGTTTAGTGAGTTGTTTCTTGTTATTTTTGTTTTGTTTCGTTTTGTTTTTTCATGACCATCTGGATTGCAAATCACACACCAAACAAACTTGGAGGAGAAGAGAGAGCCAAGCAGAGTGGGGACCCTGCGGCCATCAAGCAGGGGACTCGCTGTCACATTCCCTGGGAAATTCTTCCTGATTGAGTTCAAAACTAAAGTGGCCAGGGTATCACAGCAAGGGACGCTTTGGTTAGGAGACTCCAGAGTTTAAAATAAAATTTAAAAAAAAAACTTAGAAAAATCTTTTCCCTTCTCCCTGACTCTAAAGGGATTGGGGAGGAGATGGAGACCGCTGGAACCCGGTGTTAGCCACAGGTCATTGCCCCAAGGCCACATTCCTGGACAATCCTAGTTTGATCTGGCCACTGCTGGCCAAGCGGTGCGGGTACCCGTGGCTGCGTCCACTTGTCCCCTAGCTCTAGCCCTCGGGGAGGGAGAGTGAAGGGCATGCGGGGTGGTTAAGGGGGTGGGGGGACAAGTCTTGGGAATTTTGCTTTGGGGGAAAAAAAAAAAATCTCCCAAGGAGATCAGGAGCCATCAGATTCCAAGATGGGACTTGAGTTAGAGAACCAGATTCCTTTAGGGTCTGGAGACTTTGAAATGCTCCCAAGACACACGTCCACACACGTCCCCAGGACGGGCCGACCTCACCTAAGGCGCCCTGCGACTTCTTGCACTTCCAACCACGAGGGTGCCTCGAGTTTTCAGGGGACTCAAAGAGGGGGAAAGGGGACTCTCCTCGTGCGCTCGGGTCAACCTTGGAGAGGGGATGGCGGGTGGGGAAAGGGGACTTGGCTCCAGAGCAAAAGTTTCAGGTTCCCTTTGATCCCATTCTGTCAACTAGGAGGGTGACACTGTGCCCTCTCCCAAATCCAAGTCCCTGCGGCCAAAGCCAAAAAAGCGCGCGCCCATTCACCAAACCCCAGGCGCCTGAACTTACCTGAGCAGGATCGTGCCTTGCTCCGCTGCTTGGGGGTGAAGCTCGAGGCTGGACCACCCAAAAAGCCCCCTGGGTGGAAGAGTCCGCTGCCATATTCGTGCGCAGCGGCGGGCACATAGGAGGGGTAGGTGGGGATGGGGTGGTGGGTGGCAGGCTGCGTGCCCAGGGTGGCCAGACCTGGGCGCAAAGGGCTACCGCCCTCCAATTTCATGCTTTCGGTCAGTGACACTTGGTACTTGACACCGTCCTTGTCCTCCCCCCGGGCTGCTGCGCTGCCCCCTGCCGAAGACGAGGCCGGGGAGGCGGCCCCCGTGGCGCTCGGGTCTGGAGACACCTCTTTGGGTGGCGTCGGTGGGAAGCCGAAGAGATGGGAAGCAGACTGGGCTGCCGTGGGGGTGAGGGAGGCCACCGAGCCTCCGCTGCCTCCCCCGCTGCCACCAGCCGCCCCTGGGTAGACGGAGAGGGGTCCTCCAGGGCCTCCGGCAGCTGAGGGGTGCAGGGGGGTCTTGGAAAAGGGGCTCACGGTCCAGGGATTGTGGTGGTGCGCGGCCGCGGCCGACAGGGCTGCTTTGCCCCCATCCAGCCAGGGCAACCCGGGGCTGTGCAGCAAGTGGGGACGGCACATCTGACCTCCGGTCAGGCGAGCTGCGTGCAGAGGGATCGGGGATCAGGGTGGGGACCCAGAATCACGCCATCCCCATCCACCACCGACCAGCAGAGAAAACCAGAAACACTGCTAAGCATCAAGAATGTCAGTCCCCAGTTAAAGGACAAGTGGCGCCCAGAAGGGATCCCCCCACCATCCCGGGGGGCCCGGGGCCAGCTGGAAATGGGGCAAAGCCCTCCAGGTTCCAGATCGTCTCCAAGGGGCCAGTGTCCCCCCCATCTTTCTCAGCCCGATTTTCTTAGCTGGTCCGATTCCTGCAGATCCCACATCCGGGAAGCGGCCAGCCCGGCTCGGCCACCCCCTCCCTGGCCTGGCCTGGCGCGCGGAGCCTGGGCTTCCC
>NW_026000143.1:1102670-1115320 GCF_001458135.2 Marmota marmota marmota
CTCAGGAGGCTGAGGCGGGAGGATCGCAAGGTGGAGGCCAGCCTCGGCCACTTAGCGAGAGGCCCTGAGCGACTCAGTGAGACCCTGTGTCTCAATAAAATAGAAAAAGGGGCTGGGGATGGGGCTCAGGGGTTGAGCACCCCTGGGTTCAATTCCTGGTTCCAAAAAAATAAATAAATAAAATAAAAGGCTAATTTCCTGCTTCTTGGGGGTCAGGAGGTGGGTGTCTTGGAGGTGGGTGTCCCCTTATAGAGATGATGACCCTGTTGGGCTTTTCTCCCAATATTGGGACTTCCAATATCTTTCTCCCTCCAGGTATTGCAAACCATTTAGCAATTAATTAGTTAATGGATTAATCCAGTCAGCACTTTTATATTATTATTATTATTATTAATTTTTATTTTTATTATTATTATTATTACTCGGGATCGAACGCAGTGGCACTTGACCACTGAGCTCCAACCCCAGGTCTTTCTTTTTTATTTTTTTATTTTGACATGGTCTTGCTAAGTGGCTGAGGGTCTTGTTGAGGTGCTGACTGAGGCTGGCCTCCAACTTGCGATCCTCCTGCCTCGGCCACCAGACTCACAGGGCTCATAGGCATGTGCCCCTGCAGCCCGCTCATCAGCACTTTTAAGTAACGTCCCACATGGCACCGTAAGGCAAGGTACCCTGGATCCACCATATTGGACAAAACAGCTCTGGGAACCGAGCTCAGGAACTGAATCCGTCTAGGAAAAGAATCAGACATGGCTCCACCACACCTCTGCAGGGACGTGGAATAAACCCAGACATAGTCCCTGGCTGTGGTAGAGGGACAGGCCCACACAAACAGAATCTGTTAATTCCGACCGATAATCACTGGAACTAAAGAACGCTTCTTAAAGAAGAGGTGCACACACTCATCTGGGAACACGCTATGTAAAGAGTGCCTACAAATCAATAAGAAAAAAAATGGTAAAGGCTATGGATAGAAAAGTTTGGGGGAAGAAAACAGAAACAGCTCTGGAGTGAACAAAAATGTGCTCAATCTCACTCGGAGCTGTGGAAATTTAAAACACATTGAGCCAGGTCCCGTCAATAAATTTCTAAAAATCACACAAATAGTTATAAATGCCGTTTTTAAAAAATATCTATTTAGTCTTAGCAAAATATCAACACGTTCTAGGAAAGTTCACACTCCTCAGGGGATTGAAGTGTCAGCTGAGGCACACGGAAGAGTGGGCAATGGGTGACTGTCCAATGTACAAATGCGCTTGTCCTTCGAAGCAGTCACTCCACAGAGGGACTTTCATCTGATGTCCTTTCACATTTTATGAAATGGGTCAGGAAATTCACTGAAGTCGCATACGTTATGGCAAAAGATGGAAAGCAAAATATCTTTTCCCCTCACTCCTCTTCTGGACCTTCCTACATTGCCTCCCATGGGAGCTCTGGGGACACCTCCCAGGACATTTGCACTAGCTGACACACATCCACCCCAGGACATTTGCACTGGCTGGCACACATCCACCCCAGGACATTTGCACCCCAGGACATTTGCACAGGCGCTTTCCTTTATGCTGCTACTCTAGTCACATGGCTCCCTCACATACATTAGGTCTTTGCCCAAACGTCACCTTCTGGGACTACACTCCTGGTCAGCCTATGGAACCTACAGGTCCCGGAGTGTCCTGGGGACATCTGGTAAAACAGGTGACCTGGTGCTCACCATCATGACGAAGACTCCCCAGGGCCCAGACAAAGAAATCCCAAGGGTCAGATGTGGGACTCTCGGGCAATGACTGGGTCCTGAGGGGTCTAATGCCACCCGGGGGTCAATCAACTCCTTTTCTCTGTACAGCTTTACTCCGTATATCGGTCACAGTAAAGCAAAGCTGACTCATACAGGGATGTCTGCGCAGCCGTGGACAAGGTCCAACTACCCCTGAGGACACCGTAATGTGAGCTTTCAAGGGTTGGTTTTGTATCCACACGGTGGAATACTAGACAGCAATGAAAAATGACCACGATGTGGGGCATCTGGCCTCCAACTTGCGATCCTCCTGCCTCAGCCTCCCGAGCCCGCAGGGATGAACGGCGTGCACCACCGCCACCTGCTTTGGGGGTGATTTTTTTAATGTGGTGTTAGAGGAAATGGACCAGGAGTTATTAACAAAGTTAATTAAGACCTATTCGATTGAGAAGTGAGACAGAGAGGTGGAACTGGCTTCCTTGGAAACCTGCACACCCTTCTGCCCTGTGAAAATTCAGAGGGAAGAGGTTCGGGGGCCGCTCAGTCACTTCTGGATGTCAGAGATCAAGACATTTTCTGTTCTTAGGGCTCCTGGAGAAACCACCTCACAACCCAAGAGGGCGGCTACAGTCTTACCATTGTGTCTCCATCCCAGGAAGCAGGAAAGAAGACGGGAATGGAAAGGGCAAAGGTGCTTCTCAGCGGTCTCCTAAGGGAAAACGCCTGAGAGCGGACTCATCCACTTATAACCCACGGTCATGGTCACATGACCGGGTCTAGCTGCAAAGGAGGCTGGGTAATGTAGTCTTTCCTTGGGATGCCACATGCTCCTCTTTATGTCAGAAGGAAACCCCGGATTTTGGAAGACATCTTAGCAGATCCGGAGGCTGAGGCAGGAGGATCGCAAGTTGGAGGCCAGCCTCCGTCACTTAGCGAGGCCCTGAGCAACTCAGCGAGACCCTGTCTCTAAATAAAATATAAAATAGGGCTGGGGACGGGGCTCAGGGGTTAAGTGTCCCTGGGTGAGGATGGTCCCCAATGCAGAGGTGGGGGGATTTTAGGCAGTGACTGGATTATTAGGGCCCTGCTCTCACTAGTGGATTAATCCACTAAGTGAATTAATTAATTAATTGAATGAACAACTAGGAGATGGGACCTGTTGGAGGAAGTGGGTCACTAGGGCTGTGTCCTGGAAGGGTTGATCTTCTCCCCAGTCCCCAGCACTGACCACTAGCCACAGTCTTTGGTGCTTTCCCACTGACCGTGAACTGGACTTCTAAAAACCAGGATTAAAAATGTCCCACTGTGCTTTATCTCCTAAGCATTGCCCAGATGACAAAAGGAAAAAGATTAATTTGTTGGGCTCCACGAAACGCTACCACTTTGGCTGAGAAAAAAAAAAAAAAGATGCTCTAAACAAATTCAAAAGACGGACAATAGATCGGGAGTATCCGCCGTGCATGTAATAAAGGAACCGTCATTATCCATCACATGTAAAGTGTTCCCGAAAATCAATAAGAAAAGAAGACAAATAACCCACTGGGGAAAATGCGCCATCCGCTCACGAAGAAATTTGATAAAGTTATGAAAAGAAAACATGCCCTCGTCTCTGATCCAACCAACCGAGACGGCAAACCACAAGTGCCATTTGTCATTTAGCAGATTTGCAAACAAAAACAAAACAAACCCCACGCGAAAAAAGTTACACAAATAACGGGGACAATTGGGGCCATCCATAAGGACTTTCCTATACTCTTGGGGGGGACTGTCAACTGATCCAACCTTTCTGAAGAGCAATTGGCTAGAATCAACCAGGGATTGAACCCAGGGGTGCTTAACCACGGAGCCTCGTCCCCAGTCTTTTTAAATTTTTTTATTTATTTAAACTTTGCTAAGATGCTGAGGCTGGCCTCCTCCTTGCAATCCTCCTGCCTCAGCCTCCAGAAGGAACATGGCTCAGTCAACACTTCAATTAGGACATGGTCCAGCGAGGCCCATGTCAGACTCCTAACCTTCCAAAATGAGAAAATGATCCATTTGCACCACTGGGCACCAGTAAGTTGGCAGTTACTTGTCATAGCTGCAGCAAGAAACTCATACTACCTCCTTCTGGATCCGAATCTATCTTCAACCGTCAGTTTTCTGTGACAGTGACAAAACAGCTGAGGAAAGAAACCTTGAAGAGGAAAGATTTGGGCTCAACTTTCAGAGGTTTTGTCCATGGTCAGTTGCTTCCAGGACTTTGGGCCAAGTCAAGGCAGCATAGCAGGACAGAAGGCCCGGCTCACATCTTATCTCCACCACTTAGTGACTGGGTGGCACTCAAAGAGTATCTATCAAATAGTACCTTCTTTCAGAAGAAAGTCTGGTTTCCCTGGTACCTTCTCCCTTTCCATCGGGCTAGGATGTAGATGGGATGGAAGGAGCTGCTGCAGCCATCTTGGGTCACAGAGTAAAAGCTTCAAAATAAAGAAAGGGTCTCAGGTGTGTGTGTGCGTGGGGGGAGGGCACCAGCATCCAGCACTCCCAGCAAAGAAAGCAGATGTCAGCGATAGAGAAAACAGATGGTGGGCTGGGGATGTGGCTCAAGCGGTAGCGCGCTCGCCTGGCATGCATGCGGCCTGGGTTCGATCCTCAGCACCACATACAAACAAAGATGTTGTGTCCGCCGATAACTAAAAAATAAATATTTAAAAAATTCTCTCTCTCTCTCTCTCTCTCTCTGTCTTTAAAAAAAAAAGAGAGAGAGAGAGAAAACAGATGGTGTTTTTGATGTCATCATTTAAGCTCCTGGATCAAGCCATACCTGAAGTCCACACTGAGATTGGACATCTCTGATCTCTGCTGGGGGGTGGGGGATGAGCCAGGGACCTAGCAGATACATCACAGTTTCCAGAACACTCCGGGTCTCTGCCCAAAGCAGGAAGTAGGAGCATCTCTTGTTCTCTCTCTCCTTTTCTCCCCGAGAGATGTGTAGCATTTGCTTTGGGAGCACCTCAGAGCCATCAGGATCATGCCCCCAACCCCTGGAACGCAGGGATCCAAAGAACTGCGACATTTAAGCTCTGAAATGTCTCCAGAGATGGCCTTGTCCCAAGCCTGTTGGGCCCGTGGCCACAGCTGTGCTTAATAAGGTGCTCAGAGTGGGGGAGATCTCTCCTCTCTTCCTTTAGCAACCAGGGTCCCCTTTCCGTCTCCTCTGAGAGTGGCCTTTTTATTTTATGGGGTACCAGGGATGGTACCCTGAGCCCCGTCCCCAGACCCTTTTTCTATTTTATTTAGAGACAGGGTCTCGCTGAGCTGCTCAGGGCCTCGCTGAGTGGCTGAGGCTGGCCTCCACCTTGCGATCCTCCTGCCCCAGCCTCCCGAGCCACTGGGGATGACAGGTGTGGGCCACCGTGCCTGGCTCCCTCACCCTCTTGAATTAAAGCCAAATGTCATCACGGGTGCCTGTAGGGGACTTTGCGGGCACCTCTCCCCTTGGACCCTCGGAGGAGAGCTGGGCGTACCGTGGTGGCATCTCAGGAGACACAGCCCCTCTGCAGGGGGACCTTGCGCTCGGCCTGGGGCGGGTGACAGTCTCCCTCTCAGACTTCCTCCAGCCTGTGCCCGGGGCCTGGCAGTGCCAGTCACCGCGAGTGGCCCGGGCAGGCTGGGTTGCAAAATACATCCGGCGTGGCAGTTGGTGAAGGGGTTATGCAATCGTCACCAACTTACGGAAACCACCGTGAGATGTTCCCCAGGAGGAGAGATGCCTGGCCTTGCCACCTCGGCCACAGGCTCGGGCGTGAGGGGCATCAAGAACCCAGTCACCCTCCCAGCCTGGCTGGCATCTCCTCCCGGGGGTCTGCAAACCCTGGAGGACAGCCTCGGTGACGAGTGACGAGTGACACCTGCATGGGAGGTCCACCTTGGTGGAGGGACAAGGACCCAGACAGTCACAGAGAGTCAGGTCCTGGCTGTGCATCAGAGCCAGCCCCTTTTTCTATTTTGTTGAGAGACAGGGTCTCGCTGAGTGGCTCAGGGCCTCGCTCAGTGGCTGAGGCTGGCCTCCACCTTGCGATCCTCCTGCCTCAGCCTCCCGAGTCGCAGGGATGACAGGCGACATTCTATATCCCTCCTGCCACTCATCAGCCCAGTCTTGCTGGGAGGAATTTTGCAACTCAAACTGGGAGCGAGGAGAGGGTCGCCCCATCCACCCACCCAAGTCCCGTGAGCGTCCTTCACAGCTACCTCCTTGAACAAGAAGTGGATTGAGCCTGGGCTCTGAAATCCAGCTGTGCCTTCTGCCTCTGGGGTAAATGGCCCCTCATTTACCTCCACGGAGCACCCGGTTCTCCTCTGGGGACAACATGAGATGAAGGACCTCTGGCTCACTGTCTGTGCTTAAGAAAAGAAAAGTTATCCAGGTGCACTGGTGACCGCTTGGAATCTCAGCAGATTGGGAGGCTGAGGCAGGAGGATCTCAAGTTGGAGGCCAGCCTCAGCCACTGAGCGAGGCCCTCAGAAACTCAGCGAGACCTTGTCTCTAAATTAAAAAAAAAAATTAAAAGGGCTGGGGACGGGGCTCAGGGGTTCAGCACCCCTGGGTTCAATTCTGTACCAAAAAAAATGTTAAAAAAATAAAATAAAACTCGATTTTCCATTTTACTGCCACATCTTGGATGTCTTTGCACACAGTAAAATCACATCTGTCTCTTTCCTTTTCACAGCGGCATGGATTTTTACGGTAGCAGAGACCTTGATAAATGTTCTCAGTCCCTTATGGATGGATATTTGGGTTGGTTTCTGTATTTTGCTATTATAAATGAAGAAGCCCTGAGTATTCTTCTCTTTTTTTTTTTAGTTTAGGTGAACACAGTATCTTTATTTTTATCATATTTTTTAATGCGGTGCTGAGGATGGAACCCAGGGGACTTTCTGGGGTGCCGGGAGTGTTCTGTTTCCCTAACCGGGATGCTGGTTACCCAGGAGTGTTCAGGCTGGGAAAAGTCATCAGGATCGCATTTGTGGGCTGGGGGGGATGTGGCTCAGTGGTAGAGCACTTGCGTGGCCTGTGTGAGACCCCCCCCCAGGCTCCATCCCCAACTTTTAAAAAAAAAATTTGTGCGTTTTTCCATATTGTCTACAATACTACAGCTTAAAATCTTACTTTAAAATGTAGGTGAGACAATGGAGTATTACTCAGCCATAAACAAGGATGAAATGATGGCATTTGCTGGTAAATGGACGGAACTGGAGACAATCATGCTAAGTGAAATAAGCCAGTCCCCCAAAAACCAAAGGCTGACCTATAGATGTCGATCGTCTCTCCTGGGATAAGTGTGTTGCGGCTCAGTTTCCGTAACAAGTTAAATTCCAGTTTGTGCAGAACGTCTCTACTCAACACAGCTCAATAATTTGCCCACAGATTAGAGGATGCCAAGGGAGTTTCCCCAGGAGTTTAATAAGTGCACAGGGGGCGGACGGACTTTGTAAGGAAGCGATGTTGAGGTTGAAATAGGAAGGACGATGAATGCAGTCTGAGGTCGCTGTTCTTTATCTTGGGTTTTCAGTCATTTTTGTGTCTTCTTGTTTGCCTGGTAATTTCTGATCGAGTGCTGGACATTGTCGGCCATTCTCTGTGTTGTTATCTTTCTTCGTTAAGGATCTAAATTTGCTCCCAGAGAACACTGGGATGGAACCTGGGGCCTCGCACAGGCATGCGAGGTGACTTCTCAGACACTGAGCTACACCCTCAGCCCCATTTTGGAATCTTTTCTTCTCTTGAACCCAGAGGTGCTGACCCATGGAGCCCCGTCCCCAGCCCTTTTTCTATTTTATTTAGAAACAGGGTCTCGTTGAGTTGCTTAGGGCCTCCCAAAGTTGCTGAGGCTGGCCTCCACCTCAAGATCCTCCTGCCTCAGCCTCCCAAGCTACTGGGATGACAGGTGTGCGCCACCACACCTGGCTGCATTATATCTCTTTTAGCTGCCTGATGGCCTGGCTAGCAACTCTAAAATACTGCAAATAGCAAGAATGGACCTCTTATTCCAGATCTGACGGGCAGAGCATTCGGTCTTTAACTATTAAGTATGCTGTTAGCAATGTTTTTTTTTTTTTTTTTTTTTGATCCCTAAAACACGGGTAACAAAAATAAAAATCAAGAGTGACTTCATCAAACTAAAATGTTTCTGTACAACAAAGGATAAAACCCACTAAATCACAAGGAAACCTAGAGAACAGGAATATTTGCAAGTCATATATTTGGTAATAGGTTAATATCCAAAATATATACGGAATTCAAATAACTCAGTAGAAAAATAAATGAGATCTATAAAATTGGGATAAGGATCAGACTAGAAATTTTTACAAAGAGGGCAAGTAAGTGGCCAACATATATATAAACAGGTACTCAACATTAGTTATCATCAGAGAAATGCAAATCAAAAGCACAAAGGGATACTACATCACATCTGTTAAGGTTGCTATTATCAAAAAGCCAAAAGATAACAGATGTTAAATAGGATGTGGGAAAAAATGGAACCCCATACACTGTGGGATGAAGGGAAATTGGTACAGCTATTTCAGAAAACAGTATAGATATTCTTCAAAAAAAACTAAAAATACAGTTACTATATGATTTATCAATCCCACTTCTGGGNTTTTTTTTTTTTTTTTTGCTGAATATTCCAAGTATATTGTCACACAGTAGCGTAAGGACTCTCCTGACTCCAAAGGAATGTTCCTTTTTTGGTATTTTCCCTGGAAAATGCATTATTCACCTTTTTTTGTTTTGTTGTTACCAGGGATTGAACCCAGGTGCACTTAAACCCTGAGCCCCGTCCCCAGCCCTGTGTCTATTTTATTTAGAGACAGGGTCTTGCTGAGTTGCTCAGGGCCTCCGTTGCTGAGGCTGGCTTTGATCCTCCAGCCTCAGCCTCCCGAGCTGCTGGGATGACAGGCATCTAAGCCAGCACACCCAGCTTCTTTCTTTGACAGATCTTAATCTGCCTCTTTTTCTTGCAGTAAAACCACAAGTCTGAGCTTATCAGCTTTCTGTGAATTCTGTGACTCTTGCTGGTGAATCATCAAAACACAGGGCTCTCTGAACCTGCAGTGGGTGTCGTAAGCGAGGACCGTCTTGAAGGGACAGTGCTCCCCCTGACTTTGTACTAGAGGGTGCTTCACCACCGAGCCCCCATCCCCAGCCCCTCTTAAATTTTTTATTTTATTTTCAGTGGTGACACGTGAAGATGCTTTTGGAAGGAGGAATGACTCCGTTGGTTTCTGTCCATCCCAAGGGACAGGTGACTTTGTGGCTTAGTGAAGCATTAGTTTTCTCACGGAACAGAAATGAGGAGATGGTTCCCCGTTTGGGAAAGTGAGTGGCTTTTAAATGTCACAAAGCTTCTGGGGACCGCTCATGATCTCTCTGTCATCTCTGGTACATTCCTGGTGATAAGCTGGCTACTGAAATTCCAGGACCACCTCAGAGGAAAAAAAATGGGTCTTTTTTCTACCCTACCAGCACTCCCTTGGCCATGGGGTAGTCAAATCTCTGATGTTCCCCTGTGAGGCCTTCACCTCATGGCCCAAGATGGCAGCTGGAGCTCCGGACATCACATCCACATGTCAGAGATAGGAAGATAGAGAGAAGGATAAATAAAATGGTGAATTTACCCAACACAAATGAAAATGCGTGTCCACTAACGGACCTACCCAAGAACAGTCACAGAAGGTTTATTCATAAGAGCCCCAAACTGAAAACAAATGACTGTTCATTGGCGAGTGGATAAACACACTGCGGTATATCCATACAGTGGAATACTACACAACATGAAAAGGAACTGAGTGAATGATATATGCAACAGTCAGGATGCATTTGAAGCTGCAGACCTTTTATGACCCAACCTGGACTGTTACATGGAATAATTTCCACCATATTATACCTGCCTAGATTCAAGGGGAGAACCCAAAGGGAGAAAATGTTAGAGAATTTGTACCCATTTTTTTAAACACCACCACAAGGAGCTTGGAGGATAACTCGGTGACAGAGTGCTTCCCTAGCATGCCAAAGGCCCTGGGTTCAAACCCCAGCTCCATGAAAACAAATGACATTTTAAAAACAGTGCCTTTTTCATTTTTTAAATTTTGAGATAGGGTCTCACTAGGTTTGCTTATAATCTCACTAAATCGCTGAGGCTGGCCTCCAACCTGCAATCCTCCTTCCTCAGCCTCCCAAGTCCAGGAACGCGCCCCTCAATTCCTATTTTATAAGTGGGGAGACCAAGGCGAGGTGAACTTATGACTCAAGCAAGATTCCCCAGCCAGGAAGTGGTCTCTGCTTACTTCACCCAGGCCTGTCAATACCACATCCTGAATTCTTGTTAAATGAACTTCATGCCCCACGAGAGAGGATTTTTTTTTTTCCTGTGCCACCTCCTGGTCCCACACTCTGTGCCCTTTCTTCAAACATGACCTGGAAACTCCCCTCTCTCTATCTCTATTTTCATGAAAATCTCCTCTCCCCTGAATCCAGAGAGGGAGCTCAAACCTGCTCTAATATAAGGCAGCGAGAGCCGCCTTGGGCCTCAGGGATTGGCTCCTGGGTGATCACATGACCTGCTCCCAACCAATCAGAGTCAATTCTGGGACTTTGGCTGGAACCCGTGGGAAAATATGAAGTCCTTTTCCCACCAGAGGGTTCAGCTGCTAGGATGAGTGCCTGAGGGTGTATGTGAGAGGAGGGGACTTCTGGGAAACCTTCTAAGAAGCCCACGTAGAGGAGAACAGAGAGAGTGAAGAGAGAGACTGATTTTTATGAAATTGTCTCTGTCCAGTGGTTTCCACTGCCCAGTGATGGGACCATCAGCTATGACCACCTCATCTTTATAGAAGCATTTGAGTTGCAAATCTGTCACATGCAATCAGGAGTCCTGGCTAATTTATAACACCTTCCCTCATTCATTTATTTTTAAATTTATTGTTATTATTATTATTATTATTATTATTATTATTATTATTATTATTTTGGTACCAGGGACTGCACTCAGGGGCTCTCAACCACTGAGCCCCATCCCCAGCCCTATTTTGTATTTTATTTAGAGACAGGGTCTCCCTGAGTGGCTTAGGACCTAAGTTGCTGAGGCTGGCCTCCAACTTGAGATCCTCCTGCCTCAGCCTCCCCAGCCACTGAAATGACAGGCGTGTGCCACCGCACCTGTCTCATTTATTTTTTTTTCCAACAAATAGTATGATGTACGGTGGCATTAAAAGGCAGAGCCTCCACCTTTATTCAAGGGACACCCAGTTCATCATGCTGTGGGGCCACCAGATAGAACCCTGAGCCAAAACCTTTTTTTCTTTATCAGTTACCTTGCCTCTGGTGTTTCGATATAGAATCACAAAACAGACTAAGAAAGATGGTTTCAGAATCACTTTCACACACCATAAATATACCCATTTGTCTATTCCTCTCTCAGTTGTTGGACAATTGGGTTGTTTGTGCTCCTTGACTAGAATAAATAACACTTTCTGGAATAGTGTATATATTGTGCAAAAGTGTTCCTAATTCTCTTGGAGTGAGAGAGGGGTTACAGGGTAGTTTTATGTTTGACTTTTTGAGAAGATGTGTCATGTTTCCAAGATGGCGGCACCAATGCGCTGTCTCAATGATATGTGAGAGTTCCAATTTTTCAACATCGTCTCCAACTTGGTCCACCCATCATTTCCATGATAGTCATCCCTGAGGGTGTGAGGTGTGTCTCATCGAAGTGTTTGGGTTTTTTAAATTATTTTCTTTGTTGTCATTTATATGTGGTGCTGAGGTTCGAACCTAGGGCCTCACGCGTACCAGGCAAGTGCTCGACCACTGAGCCCCAGCCCCAGTCCCCCCATCCAAGTTCTGATGTGCATTTCCCTGGTGACTAATGATGGTGAAATCTGTTTCGTGTGTTTCTTGACATTGTCTATCTTTTTTTTTTTTTTTTGAGAAATGCCCATGTAAGTCCCTGGATCATTTCAAGAAATTGAGTTTTCTGGTCATTGTTGAGTTACCATCGCTCTTTCTATATTATGCAAACTAGATTCTTATCAGAGAGATGGTTTGCAAATAGTTTCTCATTCTGAGGGTTGGCTTTTCACCTTATTGGTAGCATCTTTGAAACACCAGAATTTTCTTATTTTAACAAAGACCAATTTTAACGCAACCAAACATTTCTTATTTTTTCCCTTTGTTGGCTGATGATTTTGGTGTTAAGAATCCTCGCCTATCTTGTGTCAGAGAGTCCAATGCTGATGTTTTCTAAGAGTTTTTACAATGTTAGGTCTTCTATTTAGGCCTTTGATCCAGTTTGGGATCTTAGTGTACATGGTGTGAGGCAGGAATTGTGGTGTGAGGCAGGGATCGTGGTGTGGGGTAGGATCATGGTGTGGGGCAGGGATCATGGTGTGAGGCAGGGATGGATGTGAGGTAGGATCAAGGATCATGGTGTGGGGCAGAAATCATGGTGTGGGGTAGGTATCATGGCGTGAAGTAGGATCATGGTGTGGGGCATGAATCATGGTGTGGGGCATGGATCATGGTGTGAGGCAGGGATCCTGGTGTGGGGCAGGAATCCTGGTGTGGGGCAGGGATCATGATGTGGGGCAGGGATCACGGTGTGGGGTAGGGATCATGGTGTGGGGCAGGAATCCTGGTGTGGGGCAGGAATCCTGGTGTGGGGTAGGGATCATGGTGTGGGGCATGGATCATGGTGTGAGGCAGGGATCCTGGTGTGGGGCAGGAATCCTGGTGTGGGGCAGGGATCATGATGTGGGGCAGGGATCATGGTGTGGGGTAGGGATCATGGTGTGGGGCAGGAATCCTGGTGTGGGGTAGGGATCACGGTGTGGGGCAGGGATCACGGTGTGGGGTAGGGATCACGGTGTGGGG
>NW_026000143.1:1118197-1123790 GCF_001458135.2 Marmota marmota marmota
AAAAAAAAAAAAAAAAAAAAAAAAAAAACAAGTCAGAGTCTCGCCTCCAGAAGCAAGTCACAGTCAGGTGTCCAGGAGCAAGGACAGGTGGGTTGGCCCAGGACGGGAGGGGGATCCAGGATCCGGGTCTTACTGAGAGCCTGGCCCCATCTAGGTCCAGCGAAAGGCAAATCCAGGAAATCCAGGATCCGGGTCTTACTTGGAATCTGGCCCCATCGACTGGGAGGCAAATCCAGGATCTGGGTCTTACTTAGAGCCTGGACTCCGTCCATCAGGAGGTGAGTCCAGGGTCCGGATATTACTTGCAACCTGGCCCGTCCATTGGGAGGCAAATCCAGGATCTGGGGTCTTACTGGGAGCCTGGCCCCATCCAGGTCCACGGAGAGGCAAATCCAGGAAATCCAGGATCCGGGTCTTAGTTGGAATCTGGCCCCGTCCATCAGGAGGCAAATCCAGGATCCGGGTCTTACTGGGAGCCTGGCCCCATCCACTAGGAGGCAAATCCAAGAAATCCAGGAAATCCAGGATCCGGGTCTTACTTGCAACCTGGCCCGTCCACTGAGAGGGAAATCCAGGATCCGGGCCTTACTGGGAGCCTGGCCCCGTCCACCTGCAGCAGGTGCTTTGGGTGCTGGGGAAGGGGCTTCCCTATGACGTCATCTGCACTTGGAGTCGCTCATGGGGTGTCTGTCCAGGACTTTGTCCCTTGGGAATCTGTCCCAGGAGGTGCCTCCTCCCTAGGTTAGCTAATGTTCAGAACAGAAATCCCAAAAAAGAGTCGGGTAAGTCAAGGCTCCGGAGGCTGAGGCAGGAGGATCGCAAGTTGGAGGCCAGCCTCAGCCACTTAATGAGGCCCTCAGCAACTCAGCGAGACCCTGTCTCTAAATAAAATAGAAAAAGGGGCTGGGGACAGGGCTCAGGGGTTAAGCACCCCTGGATCCAGTCCCTGGTACCACCCCCCCCCCAAAAAAAGGAACAAGCATGTCCCCACCCAACCCTCTCTGCTTCCTGGCTTGAAATGCTAACTTCTTGCTCACCCCACACACTCTCGCTGTTGCTATGTGCCATGAGGTGACGCAGCCAAAGGGGGCCCTTGCCACAGAGCCCAGACTCTATCCTTTGGACCTGGAACCCCCAGAACTGTGAGCTAAATCAACCTTTTTTCTTCATAAGCATCTTGCATCAGGCATTTTGTTACAGTCCCCAAAACTGACTAATACATGGCTTTGGGCTTCTGAAACCGTAATGTGGCTCCCTCCCTCTGATACCAGACCCAAGGATGAGGATCCTTCAATATAGACTTTGATGTTCTGTCTCCTCTTAGCCATTGAGGCTGAGAGGCTCGTTAATTTAGTTATTATTCATGCCCTTATAAAGATTTGAACTTGGGAGAACAAGGGCCCTGGACAAATGGGGTCCGCTTATCACATTATCAGAAGAGATTTACCGAGCATGGACCTAAGAGAGAACAAAATAGCCTCAGAGATGGGAAAGACACTCTGGTTGTGCTATTCGAACGCCTGGATCCAGCCATACCTGAAGCAAGCCCTACACCTAGAAAAAGAATTTCCACTTATTTGGAAATTGAAGGGTTTTTTTTTAAAAATTATTTTTATTTTTATTTCCTACAACCCAAGCCTGCTGGCTGGCAGAGATAAGGCCAGGGTGAGCCAGATGAGCAGGGTGCGGGGGAAGGAGGAGCCTAGAAGGGCTGTAGGGGAAGGGGAGGGCGGAGGCCTCGGCCTCACTGGTCCTCCGTATCAAAGTAGCTCAATCTCCAGAAAGAAACAGGAACTTCTCTACCTCGAGTCGAGAGATGCCATCTGTTAGCGCCACGGGACTGGCCAGTGCTGGCCAGAGAGGCAGGGGGAGGCCAGGCCCACGCTCTGATCCAGGAAGAAAGCGCGTGTGCGTGGGTGGCCGGGCGGGGTCTTCAGTTCAAGGTGGAGGCCAGCCTCAGCCACTTAGCGAGGCCCTGAGCAACTGAGCGAGACCCTGTCTCTAAATAAAATAGAAAAAGGGCTGGGGATGGGCTCAGGGGTGAAGCGCCCCTGGGTTCCATCCCTGGTGTCCCCCCACCAAAAAAAAAAAAAAATCCTTGAGTGACTTCCGTTTCCTCCAACAGAGACACCAAGCAAAGAAAAAATTCTGTAGTTTGTCTCTGGAATGGGCCCCAAAGGGAGGTGGTGGAACTTTTTCAACCCAGGTCCCAAGCAAAGGGGGGCCCCTCGGTCACAAACTGAAACCTCCAAAACCATGAGCCAAAGTCAACCCTTTTTCTTTTCTTTTCTTTTTTTTTTAACCTTTTTTCTTTTTAAGTTGGTTGCCTTGGGGTATGTGTTACAGTAACGGAAAGCGGACCGATACAGGGAACCCGGTTTTGTGGTTGCAGAGGAAACCTCTGCCTTTCTCTCCTGCCTGGTTCGTGTGCAAACAGGATCCTGGACATGAACCTGCCAACCATGGAGGCCATCTCTTTAGTCTGGGCCTTTGCCTCTTGGACTCCCCAAGTGCAGCCTGCAGCCCCAGCCTCCGGGCCTCTCTGGAGGAGAACAGTCAACAGAGGCTGCCCTGGGCCTTCTCTGCAGAGCCGTGCGGAGGACGCAGGGGCTGGCATGTTGTTCAGGAAGGAAATCTTTGCTGCTGTGACAGTCTGAGCGTCTCAGCTGAGCCCAGCAGTCTGGCCCGGCCAGGAAGCCACCCCCTCTGTCCCCCCTGATGGTTGCCGGTGGGTCCCAGGCCAATACTTTTGAGGACAGGAAGAGAAGAGGGAGATGGAGGGGGAAACCAATGTGGGATTCAGGAACGGGTTGAGTCAGGGGCTCCTGGTGGCTTCTAAGCCCCTGGGTCGTGAGCAGACAGCAGGACCCCGCCGGAATTCCTGTGGGACGCTTTGTTTTCAATTGGCAGTCACCGGACCTGGGCAGGGATTGGGTGACAGGCCAGAGCAAGGTCTCAGTGGCCACGGGGCTGGGCACTGCCCCCAAGGTGCCCGCCCACCCTCCTCGGGGCACCTCCCCACCCTCTGGCGCCACTGCCCCTCCTGGGCTGGCCACCCTGGAGCCGCCTGGACACTGGTCCCCGTCCAACTCCTCGTGCCACATTAACTCTTGTCTGAGGCCACCTCGTTTCTGGTGGCTGTACCCTCTGTCTGCCACAGGGACTCATTTAGTTTCTTTCTCCCCAGGACATGCGTCCCCCCAGACTGGGCAAACCCGCCGGGGAGGGGGTCCTTTCCTGCCTAGTCCTCCACAGAAACTCTGAGGACCCTTTGCAGTCTCCAGTGGGCTGTGTGACGTTGGCCAGGAAACACAACCTCTCTGGGCTCCAGCTTCCTCTGCTATGGGGAGGCCAGGGGTTGTTCAGGTGAGTGTGTAGGTGTGAACGTGAGTGTGCACAGTGTTGTGTGCAAGTCTGAGGCCACCTGGAGAGCAGAGGGAGGGGCAGCGGGGAGGCTCGGGGTGTGGCTGGACACATTATGGGGCCATGAGTCAGAGTGGGTTCTCTTCCTTCTCTCCTGCAGGCAGGACCCTGGGGGTGCCCGGGAGCCCGGCAGGGTCCTCAGGAAACAGGTGCTCCTGAAATATTTCCTGCTGCTAGGACTGCAGCCACCAGGCGAGGTCACCGTGTTCCTTGTGACAGCGGCCAGCAGGGCCCAGCTGCAGCCCCATTCAGAGGAGTGGGAACCCAAAGTCGCTGGTCACAGCTGGGCCCAGAGTGGGGAGCGCTGCTCTGCAGAGTCTGGAATTAGGGGCAAGAATTGGGAGCGCCTTTAATCTGCAAAGCCATTGCCAATTGTCCTGGTGTGGCTGTGAGTGTCCCCAGAGCCCTTGGGGGGCCAGGGGACAAAGCAGGAAGGTCCAGAGGAGGAGTGAGGGGTGTGAGGCCTGAACCCAGCAGGGAATGGCTCCCTGGGGGTCCCCTGGTGGCCCCTGGAGGCAGGTGGGGTGTGGTGGAGGAGGTGGCCCTGGGGCCATGTCTTGGGGTCTCTGTTTGTCCCTGGAGAGTGGAGTCCCTGCTCCCTGGTCCCCATGGGAGCTACTCCCTCCCCACACTCTTCCTCCATGATGTCCTGCCTCCCCTGAGCAATGGACCTGGCCGTCTGTGGACTGGGACCTGGGACACCCTGGGCCCCAAGTCCACTTGTCCCCCTCTACAGTTGTGCTGGTCCAGTATTTTAGTCCCAGCAGGAAAAAAAAAATCTGAATACAACACCAGTGATTCTCCCAACGTGTCGTAGCACCAGCTGGGGACACCAGAAATTGTTTTAAGCACGAAGGTAACACCAAAAAAAAAATTAATAACACGATCCGTCAGACGTAGTGGCTCACGCCTGTCATCCCAGCAGCTCAGGAGGCTGAGGCAGGAGGATCGCAAGTTGGAGGCCAGCCTCAGCGACTTAGAAGCATCCTGTCTCCAAAAATCCATCTTTTTTTTTTTTTTTTAAAAAGAGCTAAGGATGTAGCTCAGGGGTAGAGTGTCCTTGAGTTCAATGCCAGGAGCACACTTAAGCAGTTAGTATAATATGTAACATAGGTCAAGTTCACTGATTGGGTTAGTTCAATGTATATTCCTACTGAATATAGGAATAAAAAACTTTTCTGCTCATTCTGTAAGTTACCAAAGGAGAAAGGAGGCATCTCGATTGTGGATTAATCCATTTCTCCTTGTCTGTTTTCTGTCTATTGTCTCTTCTGGTTTTCATTCATGTGGTCTTGTCTGTGACTCTGCCTGGTTTTTTTTGTGTGTGTGCTTGACATTAACATCGGAAATCACGGGAGACCCAGGATGCTGGTTTCTTCCTCCATCCAAGGGTTAAAATGGCTTCCTCCAGGTGGGGTCTCCAAGGTGGAACTCGCTTTTGTGAATTTTTTGGTCACCCTGGGTACCGGCCTAGCGACTCCTAGGACCTCCGCAGGCCTTGAGTTAGGTGTTGTTGGCTGGTTTTGCTGTGTGGCCCCAAGGGGAAGGAGAGGTCCCCACCACCCAGCCACTGTTACAAAGCGGAAAGCTCTCACCTTGTTTTGGAAAGAGAAAAAAAAAAAAAGAAGAAGTTTCTCTTTCTCAGAAGAAGGCACAGCCACCTTAAATCCTGAAGAGCTGTCTCCCAGGAGGGGACACTTAGAGGTGGCGAGAATTTGAAGGAATGGGCTTCCTGTGATGGACCCCTAAAGGCAGCCTAAGGCAGGATGTTCCAAAACCGAGAAGTGGAGGAAGAGGAGGAGGAGGAGGAGAGGGAGGAGGAGGAGGAGGAGGAGGAGGAGGAGAGGGAGGAGGAGGAGGAGGAGGAGGAGGAGGGAGGAGGAGGAGGAGGGAGGAGGAGGAGGAGGAGGAGGAGGAGGAGGAGGAGGAGGAGGAGGAGGAGGAGGAGGAGGAGGAGGGAGGAGGAGGAGGAGGAGGAGGAGGAGGAGGAGGAGGAGGAGGAGGAGGAGGAGGAGGAGGAGGAGGAGGAGGAGGAGGAGGAGGAGGAGGAGGAGGAGGAGGAGGAGGAGGAGGAGGAGGAGGGAGGAGGAGGAGGAGGAGGAGGAGGAGGAGGAGGAGGAGGAGGAGGAGGAGGAGGAGGAGGAGGAGGAGGAGGAGGAGGAGGAGGAGG
>NW_026000143.1:1130290-1153265 GCF_001458135.2 Marmota marmota marmota
ACCCCGGGGGGGGGGGGGCAGGTGTGCATGTGCAGGGGACTTTTTTTCCTGCAGCCTCCCAGGGTAGGGGACAGGGGCCCAGGAGGGCTGGATTCTTTTATTGTCCATTGTTCCCAGGCCGGGGACAGGAAGTACTTTCTGTTCCCAATTGCTGGGGCGGATTCATTTACAGCAAAGGAGTTCAAAGTTGGCCCGTGCACCTGTTTTTTTCTCTCTCCCAGAGGCCAGCCTCCGGGGTTTTGGAGGGGCTTCAGGAGAAGTCCCCTGGGCAGGGACACAGCCTCCCCCCTCGACCCCTAGCCCCGCTCCACGTCCTCAGCCGGTGCCTCTGCGCATCTGCCTTTAGATCCTGGGTTCTGAGTGGACCCCAGCTAAGGCTCTGGGAACCTCCACAGGCCTCTGGGTCAGCTCCTCCACTGAGATTTCTTTGCCTCGTCCCCCAGGAGTCACAAATGAACCATGACAGCTGGGCGTGATGGCTGGAATCCCAGCCACTCGGGAGGGAGGATGAGGCAGGAGGTTGGCACGTTTTGGAGGTTCGAGGCCAGCCTCCGTGACATTATCTCAAAATAGAAACAGCAAAGGGCTGGGGAGGGTAGCTCAGGGGCAGAGTACCCCTTGAGGTCAATCGATCCAGAAAAAGAAAAAAAAAATGTTGGTGCAGAAAAGGAGGCAGAGAAAGGATTTTGGAGGCTGGGAACAGGACTGGGGAGGCTGACTGTATTTATAGTCCTTCCTTCTTTGTGTTTGGTACCCGGGATGGAACCCAGGGGTGCTTCACCCCGGAGCCCGGTCCCCAGCCCTTTTTCTATTTTTTTTAATTTAGAGACAGGGTCTCGCCGAGTCTCTGAGGGCCTCGCTGAATTGTGGAGGCCGGCCTCTAACTGGCGATCCTCCTGCCTCAGCCTCCCGGGCTCCTGGAGTGACAGGCAGGCACCCCCATGTGCCCAGCCTCTCTTATTTTTATAAGGGGACGGTCACCCAGATTCCCCACCCCACCCCGCCGTGCTGAGCCTTAGCTAGCACTGTCATTTGGTGTGTGGGTGGTGTCCCCAATAAGTTAGGTTCAAGATGGCTGCACTCTTGGTCCCTGTCGCCGGGTCTCCCTGCCTACCTGTCCCCTGCTCTGGCTGCCCACTCTGCTGCCGGGCTGTTTCCTCGTTCCCTGGGGACAGGGTGGGTGCATTGTCTCCAGGTCCCCTCCCCTGGCTGTCCCCCTGAGTGAGTGATGGGAGTGCCCTTTGTGGAAGGGGAGATTAGAGGCAGAGTGGAGGCCGCCCTGGAGTCTCTCTCTCGCTGCGGATGACAAGAGATGTCAGCCTCTCTCACTGCACAACCCAGACCCAGAGGAGTCTTGACAGGTCTTGGACCCCATCCAGGAGGGAGGGGACCCGAGGCTGGCACACAAAGGCCCTGCCTGTCTTCACACCTGCAGGAGCCGGGCTGGGGGTCGCAGGGAGAGGAATAAATCTCACTGAAAGCCTCATGTCACCGGGAGATAGCTCCTGCCAGACACTTCAGAAGAAAGGCTGAGCAGCCCACGGTGACAGGGGACATTCCCTGCCACCGTGGCTCTGCGCTGTTGGGACCTCAGGGCTGAGATGTCATCAAAGAAAGGCATCATGAACCCTTCCTGGTTATTTTCATTTAAAAAACAAAATGAGGGACAGAGACAGGCTGGGGGGGACAGAAAAATTCCATCACAAAAGCCAAATCAGCCTCCGAACCTAGGAGAGAAGATTCTAGAACCTTCCTTCTTTGGTCCCAGGGATGGAATCCAGGGGGGCGGGGGCTGCACCCCGGAGCCCCGTCCCCAGCCCCTTTTTAGATTTTATTGAGAGACAGGGTCTCGCTGAGTGGCTGAGGAATTTGCTAAGTGGCGGAGGCTGGCCTCCACCTGGCGATCCTCCTGCCTCAGCCTCCCAAGCCACTGGGATGACAGGCGTGGGCCACTGCGCCCGGCTTCTTTCTGTTTGTTGTGGTGGTTGTTTGGGGGTAACTGGGGGAGGAACCTGGGGCTCCCGGATGTGAAGCCAGTGCCTGGGGGTGGAAGAGGGGGCCCAGCATCCGGCAGGGCCAAGTGGTGCGGGGCTGGGCCTCTTTTCCCTGAGCAATGGCTGCCCCTGTGAGGGCAGAGGGGGGACCGGCTGTGTCTTCCCCGTGGGCTGCAGCAGGGCCTTGGGGGGGGGCCCTGCCACCAACGGGGTGCAGAGGAAGTTCCTGGGGGGCCTGGGTGCTGCCCACCAGGATGAGAGGGCCCCCTGAGGTCTTTGGGAGAACTTAGAAGAGAAGCTGATCCTGGGGAATGATGTGGAGGCCCAGGGAAGTCCAGGGGTGAACTGCTTCTAGAAACTTCTTTCTTTGGTACCAGGGATTGAGCCCAGGGGGACTTCATCCCCTGAGCCCCGTCCCCAGCCCTTTTTCTATTTTATTTAGAGACAGGGCCTCGCTGAGTGGCTCAGGGCCTCGCTCAGTGGCCGAGGCTGGCCTCCACCTGGTGATCCTCCTGCCTCAGCCTCCCAAGTCCCTGGGGTGATGGGCAGGCACCATCACGCCCGGCTAACGTTCTGATTTGGAGACAAAATTGTGTTCTGCCACCGTCGGGCCCCCTAGAGAAAGAGGCAAGTGTAGGGAAAAACTGAAGCTAGATCTCAGCAGGACCGACACACCGGGAGCCCTGGGCGGAGCCTACAGGGTAGGGAAGGTGGATGGGAGAGATCATGGGAGGAGATATGGGGAGGGAGAGATAGGGGCTCAGCGGAAATCAAGACAGACAGGAAGCAATATGGGATCAGTGTCCCCAGGGTGAGCGAGACGCTCTGATCAGTCCTGGGGCTTGGACCCCAAAGGTCACCTTCCTTTGCTAGGACAGAGGAACCCTGCAGCCAGCCCAGCCCAGGGCTGCAGAGGCTGCACCTCTCCCTGCAGTCACTAGGGGGTGCACCTGAGCTACTCCTGCAGCCTCTGCCCCATTCCCCAAAGGATCACCATTCCCAGCAGCTCCGGAGGCTGAGGCAGGAGGATCGCAAAGTGGAGGCCAGCCTCAGTAACTCAGTGAGTCCCTGAGCCACTCAGCGAGACCCTGTCTGTAAATAAAATAGAAAAAGGGGCTGGGGACGGGGCTCAGGGGTGAGGCACTCCTGGGACCAAAATTAATACAGAAATAAAAATTAAAAAGTCAGGCTAAGGTAAACCCCAAGCCAGGCGGTAGCTCACTCAGCTCCTCTCTCTCTCTCTCTCTCTCTCTCTCTCTCTCTCTGGGCCTGAGTTGTTGCCAATTAAAAAAAAAAAACAAAAAAAAAAACCACCATCCGAGCTGTCAGAGCAGAACTAGGACTTTATCTGCGTGGCCCCAAGAGGAAGAGAAGTTGTTACTGGACCCAGATCATAAGATCTCAAATCGAAAATCTTAACCCTGGGCGCTGGGGGTGTGTGGAGGGGTGCAGCTCAGGGGTGGTGGTGCCTGGCTCGTGCCAAGCCCCTGGGTTCAATCCCTGGGACGAAAAAAAAAAAAAAAAGATAAATTTATGGATCAAAGTTCTGTGGTCTCTTGAGGACTGTCCCCCACCCTGCAGCCTCTTTTTCCCAGAATCCCTTTTCTTTAAGGAGGAAACACCTTAGGAGACAAAGGTGTGTCACTTAGGAACTTTCCAATTGATCCTCCATGAGAGAGGCTTCATGGGAATACCAATGATTCTATTTTCTTCTCTCTCTCTCTCTCTCTCTCTCTCTCTCTCTCTCTCTTCTTTTTGCTACTGGTAATAGAACCCAAGGCTGCTCCACCACTGAGCTACGTCCCCAACCCTTTTTTATATATTTTTTTTTTACTTTGAGACTTGGGTCTTGCTAAATTGCTGAGGCTGGCCTCCAAGATGCTAGCCTCCTGCCTCGGCCTCCCAGGTCTCTGGGATGGGGTTCCAGGTATGTCCCACCGTACCTGGTCGCGATGATTGTGCTTCTAAGGAGCATTTCCCAGGAGCTGGGAGTGTGGCTCCATCCCCACAAAACACACACACACACACACACACACTTTCCAACCCAATCAACGTAAGGCCCAAGCACCCAACAGGGAATACGGTATATTGGTTTCTGCCAGCTCCATCCTATGTGACCCTGGGGTAAGATCCTTGGTCTGTCTGTCTGTCCCTTTCCTGTTACCTACAGTGAAGAGACCCCAGGACAATTCTGAGGATTTAAATCCAACGAGCTCACAGAGACAACAGGCCCTTGCTATCATTATTATTATGATTATTGCTCCATTTAAGCTAAAAGACATAACTCTGTTCCCTGCCACACGGTCACCAAGGAGTGACAACCCAGTGGCTTGAAGATGACACTAAATGGTCATAGTGTTACTTAGATAGACAGGCACAAGCTGGGCACGGTGGCGCGCACCTGTCCGCCCAGAGGCTCAGGAGGCTGAGGCAGGAGGATCGCAAGGTGGAGGCCAGCCTCCGTAACTCAGGGAGGCCCTGTCTCTAAATAAAATAGAAAGAGGGGCTGGGGACGGGGCTCAGGGGTGAAGCACCCCTCTGGGTTCAATCTCCTACCTCAACCCCAGTCCCCAAGCCATGCACACGAGGGTCTCATGAGAAAGTCCCCAGGCAGGCTGAGTCACGGGGCCTTGTCAGTCCCTCTACCAAGTCCACCATACTTCCTCCAAGTGGCTCAGATAATGCAGCGAAGATGACCAGATGACCGTCGTTGATAGTGAGTAATAGTGACGCCTAGGGAAGCTGCAGTTTGCCATCAGCTTCTTAAACACGATCTAAGATACGGACTCTGATCTGCGACACCCTCCAACCCCGTCAGCCTCCACAAGTGGAAACTGGCTTGTTTAAGATCACTCAAAAAAAAATTAGAATATTGGGCCTCACCATTAAAATATATATGAATATGTCACATAAATATTATGTATATATTTAAGCTGGGCACAAAGGTTTACAGCTGTAATCCTGGTAGCTCAGGAGGCTGAGGCAGGAGGATCGCGATTTGGAGGCCAGCCTCAGCTACTTAGAAAGACCCTGTCTCAAAATGAATTTTTTCCTTTTTTAAAAAAAAACATTCTTAAATGTCCAGGGCTAGGCATGGTGAAACTTTAATCTCAAGTTAAATAGCAGATGAAAAATGGAATTTTTTTTTAATGCTGGTAGATTTCAAAGTGAATCAGAAAGATCCCATTTTGCAGACTACTTTAGGCACTCCCATGTAGGTGTGGGAAAAAAAAAAAACTATAAAGCTTTTTCTGTGTCTTCAAAACACATTAGCATCGCTCACAAAATGATGCTTCATTCATGTTATTGAATTTAGAGGCGATCTTTAAAGATTGGTCATGTTTTCCAGGTGCCGCTGTCATCCCAGCGGCTCAGGAGGCTGAGGCAGGAGGATGGCAAGGTGGAGGCCAGCCTCAGCCACTTAGCAAGGCCCTGAGCAACTCAGCGAGACCCTGTCTCTAAATAAAATAGAAAAAGGGCAGGGGACGGGGCTCAGGGGTTAAGCACCCCCGGGTTCAATCCTTGGTACCAAAAAAAGAAGTTATAAATATATATAAAAGGAATGGGTAGAGGTTATTAGAAGTATTATTATTATTGCTGCAACGACAGAATGATAATTATTATGATCGTATAGTAACATGAACATATATTATATGTTTATATATGATATTGTACATAACATGGGTAATATTATGCATTGGTGCGTTATATATCATATTGTATATTATACAATGCATCGTATGCATGATATCTAATAGACATTCTATGTTAACATATATTATGCATAATATATAATACATGATAACATATTATACGTTGACATTGATTATAGTAATATTCTACATCATATATTTTAATATAATATATAATTATATATTTTTAATATATAATATAGTAATATTGCATATTACTATTATATAACATTATATATTTTAAATATATAATATNGGCTGAGAGATTAATGCACAAAATCCTCCCCGGCCTCCCCCACCCGAGGCTGGGAAAGGAAGGACCAGAGGGAGAGGCCTCAGCCACAGATAGATAGGCACGGGACCGAGCCCAGCTCTGGCCACCTGGACAGGAAGAGGCCAAGGGTGTGGATGGAGGCCCGGCAAGCATCATGGCCGACAGTGGAACCCAGGGCTGGCTTTGGAGGCTCTGGGCCATCGGATGCAGGGACTCACGCCAACCCTCCTGATCCAGCTGCTCTTGGGAGAAAATCCAGAAACCCAAGGATGGCCTGGTGGGGGTTGGGTGTGTTGTCACTGTTATTTACAGATTTAGGGGGTCCCTAGGTGGCACAGGAGCTCAGGTGTGGAGGCTGGCCTCCAACTTGCGATCCTCCGGCCTCAGCCTCCCGAGCCTCTGGGATGACAGGTGTGCTCCCCCGTGCCCCCCGACTGATGGTTTTTCAATAGTGCAGATGAGTTCTGTTTTGGACGATGATCATGACATTTTGTAAGGATCAGCAAATCCAACTTCCAGCTAGCGGGTGGCACTGCAGTCAGGGACGAGGACACTCACCAGATCCCAAGCACCTACAGCCCAGGAGTGTTGTGAGGAAATACGACCATCGCAGACACCATTTTCTGAGCATCTCCTGTGGACCCAGCTCTAGGGTGACTCTGGGTACCCTCCTAAGTCAGGCCCTGTCCCAAGCCTCAGGAGCCAGGCATGAACAGGAGGAAGAAATATAATTAAAACGTAATGAGCCGGGCTCAGTGGCGCGCGCCTGTCATCCCATCAGCTCAGGAGGCCGAGGCAGGAGGATCGCAAGTTGGAGGCCAGCCTCAGCCACTTTGCGAGGCCCTGAGCAACTCAGTGAGACCCTGTCTCTAAATAAAATAGAAAATAGGGCTGGGGACGGGGCTCAGGGGTGAAGCAACCCTGGGTTCAATCCCTGGGACCCAGACAGGGTGTCACAGAACAAGGACCTCAGCCTCTCCCTCCCCAGGTCCTCGTAGACCTGGGCCTCAGCTACCACTCAGAGGGTTAGGGACTCAGTCCCTGGCATGCGAAGAGGGACGCCAGCCTTTATTAAGTGCCTACTGTATGCTCTACATGGCCACAGCGTGTGTGCAGGTTCTGATGGTCAACTGGGCCCACGGCTTTGGTACCCCACAGACTCAAGGATTGTAGCAATGACAGATCCCATTTGGGGACCGGTCACTGGGTTCCAGACCAAGCTGAGGTCCTTCCAGAAGTGGGCAGGGACTTCAGCTGTCTTTCTCTAGGCCTCGGTTTTCTTAATAGGAATCAGTGACATAAGGATGTCACACTGGCTTTGGAACAGCTCAGTGACAATTACTGACTCTTTTTTTTTTTTTTTTTGGTACCAGGGATTGAGCCCCAGGGGTGCTTAACCCCTGAGCCCCGTCCCCAGCCCTTTTTTCTATTTTATTTAGAGACAGGGTCTCGCTGAGTTGCTTAAGTCCTTGCTGAGTGGCTGAGGCTGGCCTCCAACTGGCGATCCTCCGGCCTCAGCCTCCCCAGCCTCTGGGATGCCCAGATGAAATCATTTATGGACGTGAAGGGGGTCTCCCGTCCACGATTCCTTTCATCCTCAACAAGAGCCCTGTGAGATCACTCTGGGGGCGACCCCGTGTTGCAGGTGAGGACACTGGGGCCGGGAGGGTCACCCCCACCACCATCACCAGGCTGAGGCCCAGCGCGCCTGCGCACTCAGGCTCTGGCTTCCCCTGCCGAGGAGGCGCAGATGTGCGAGGTTCGGGCGCCCTCTAGTGGCCATGTCATGTAAGGCCCCTGCCAGCCTCTTCCCTGAAGTCCCTCAGGGGCCAGCGCCCAGGCACCCCATTTTTGCAAAGGGGACAACAGGTCTCTAAAAGGAAGCAGTCACTTTTATTCAGGGCCACGGGACACGGACATGGAATAACTGGAAGAACAGCCAGATTGGGTGCAAAAAATACACCACGAATCCTCCAGGGCTGTTGACATATGTCCCAGAGGTTCTGCTTTATTCAAACCCCAGGTCTTCTACTCCAGCTGGGTCATCTGTACGTCTGTCTGTCGTAGGGGACTCTGTAAGGGATGAGCATGTGCCCTGAGGCTCATGTGCTGGAAGCTTGGCCCCTAGGATGGTGGAATTGAGGTGGTGGGCCTTTAAGAGGCGGGGCCTAGGGAGAGGTGGTTAGGTCATGGGGCTCCGCCTTCAGGAAGGGTCAGAGCTGACCTGGTGGAAAGGGAGTGATCTTTCCAGACCAGGTTTTGGGGTCTTTTGTTTGGGGTTTGGGCTTTGGTTCTGGGAATTGAACCCAGGGGTGCTTATCACTGAGCCCCCCCATCCCCAGCCCCTTTTTATTTTTTTTTTTAATTTTGTGACAGGGTCTCGCTAAGTCGCCCAGGGTCTCCCTGTGACACCAGATTGCTATCCAGCAGCCCACCCCATCTGCACTCTGTCGCTTCCCTTTGTGCTTCTGACACAGCCCCAGGGGCCCTCACCAGGATGCCAGTGGCATGTCCTTTAGACTCATCCAGCTACATGAACCTTTTTTTTTACTTTATAAAGCTCCCGACCTCAGGCATTTTGTTATAGCAACAGAGAAAAGAGAGCGACAGGGCCGGCCTGCTGGGTTGGTTCTCTGCTAGGCCACAGATGGGCAGAGTCCCTACCATCAGACACCCTTAAACACAAAGACACACAGAGACACAGCCCAAAATGGCTCTCCGTTTCCCTGTCCTGGGTGTGCACAGACACACACTGTAGCTCAGGCCTCAGTCTACAGATGGCTTCTTTTTAGCCCAGTCCAATTCAAAGTGTCCCTAGCCAGGCACGATGGCACACGCCTGTCATCCCAATGGCTCAGGAGGCTGAGGCAGGAGGATCGCAGAGTGGAGGCCAGCCTCAGAAACTCAGCAAGGCTCTAAGCAACTCAGCGAGACTCTGTCTCTAAATAAAATATTTAAAAAAGGGCTGGGGACGGGGCTTAGGGGTGAAGCACCCCTGGTTTCCATCCCTGATACCCTCCCCCCAAAAGAAGGACCCCTGAGCTCCCTGCAGTGCTGGTGGGTGGAGGTCGGGCCTCCCCTGGAACCCACTGCACACTCAGCCCCTGACTTCTCCACCCCAGGCCTCTGCAAGGTTCACCAGCTCCAGGTCCCCAGCCTCGTGGCGGAAGAAGGGCAAGCGTGGGGGGGGGGGCTCTCTCCTTCAGCTACGGCTGCTTCTAGAACTCTGTCTGCGTTGGTGGCCCCAGAGGCCCCAGCCTCCAGGGGAAGGTCCAGAGGGGCCGCAGCCGGAACTAAGACTTTGGAAAAAAGTCTGGAGAAAAGCCCGAGCAAGTCCTGAGTCTTCAGTGGATAAGTCAGAAACCCAGAGCCTGGGTGTGTGGGTGTGGCCATGCCCTGGTGCACAGGTTGTGGACTGCGTAAGAGTCCTGGGGCCACCAGGAGCCAGGTGTGGGCAGAGGAAGCCGGAAACTGAATGAGTGGGTCCTGAAGGGACGGCAAGGCCATGAAATGGGACTTTCGCAGCCACCAGGCCTGGGGTGGGGAAGAGGCCAAGAAACAAGAAAGGGAAAGATGTCAGGCCCTCCCCTGCTCTTCAGACGAACTCCGTGTATCACATCACCCCATTTTTTATCAATTTAAATTTAAATTATTTTAGTGTCTTGTTTTTTCTAAATGTCACACCAGACTTTTTCTGGGCACCAGGGATTGAACCCAGGGGTGCTTAACCGCTGAGCCCCATCCCCAGCCCTTTTTGAGTTTTATTGAGAGACAGGGTCTCCCTGAGTTGCTGAGGCTGGCCTCCACCTTGCGATCCTCCTGCCTCAGCCTCCCGAGGTGCTGGGATGACAGGCGTGTGCCACCGTCCCTGGCTAAAGTCCTGTTTACAAGCCACCCAGTCTTTGGGGATTGGTTGTAAACAGCCATCCTCTCCCAAATCTGCCCGGGGAGGGGACAGAGGCCCCCTAGATCTCAGGCCACCCTGTCCCCAGGAACCAGGCCCATCTCCAAAATGGCGCCAGGGCCTGGTCCAAGGCAGAGGCTCCTGCAGAGGCCATAAGCCCTGGGGGGACACCCGGGGGCGTTTCCTGTCTAAGCCTGTGGCCCCCCAACCGCTGGCAGGGCGGGTTTCCGGCGGGGGCTGCGGCCAGGCCTGCGCTATCAGCTCGGCACCAGACGCCCCGGTCAGGATACTTGTGGTGAAACTGTGAGAGCCCACTGATCCTCCCCATGTCAGCCTCCAAGACAAATGTAAGTGGGAACATGTCACCCGGCCCTTCTGGAGCCCTCTGAGCCACAGGCCAGGGCTGCAGGCAGATGCCCAGGACTGAGCCCTGCCACCCAACCACCTATGGCTACAGGGACAGCCACCCAGTAGGCCACTGGGGTCCTTCCCACATCTTGGAGGCCAGGGCTTAGGGATGGAGGCTACTCTGGGGATCTGAGCCGAGGTGAGGGAGAGGGGACCAGGTCACCCCTCTTCACTCAGGGTGAAGGCCACGGGAGAGGGGACGCTGGGTCCAAAAACCAAACGGGAGCCAGGGGGGGGCAGGGGTGCATGCCTGTCATCCCAGCAGCTTGGGAGGCTGAGGCAGGAGGATCGCAAGGTGGAGGCCAGCCTCAGCCAAAGTGAGGCCCTGAGCAACTCAGCGAGACCCTGTGTCTCCATAAAATAGAAAAAAGGGCTGGGGACGGGGCTCAGGGGTGAAGCGCCCCTGGGTTCAATCCCAGGTAAAGAAAGAAAAAGGGGGAGGTGTTGGGGTCAAGGGCATAGAGGGATGCCGCCCCTTCACGGATTTACAAGGGGAAACTGAGGCCATGTTTACTACTGGGGAAATCAAGTGCCCAGAAAAGTTGGGGTGCACACACCCTGACCCTAAGTGGCAGAGCGCTCAGGATGCAGGAGGCAGGGCTGGGGAGGGGTGCAGGGGACCCCACTTGCGACGCCCCCCCTAGGATGCTGGGGGGCACCCACTTTGGCTAGCCCTGTGGCCTCCCCGTGGCCTCCACAAAGCAAATCTGAGAACCCAAGGTCCTATGACTCTTTTGCACCTTGCACACAGGCTCCCCGCGACCCCAGACCCAGTTTTAATTCGGGTCGGGGCGGCCATTCCACGCCTGCACCTCTAGGTGGCGCTACAGCCAGGGAATTGGCTTGGAGGGAAGCTGGGACTGGCTTGACCGTCGGCGCGGCCGCACGCATGCGCGACTTTTCTAGCCCGTCTGCGCCTGCGTGTTCAGCCTTCCTGCTGGGTGCCACCTAGTGGCGGGCGGATGATTTGCAAAGAGACTCCAGAGCGCAGGCGCAGCTCGCACCCGGGGCCTGCGAGCCTCCCGTTGGTCCAGCAGAGGGCGCTCGCCAGCCCCCTCGCGGGGGGAGCAATGGTGACAGTCAACCTAGGAAGCAGGGACACGGTTCCGATTTTGGTTTTGCACTAGGGATTGAACCCGGGGACACTCGATCCCTGAGCCCCGTCCCCAGCCCTATTTTGTATTTTATTGAGAGACAGGGTCTCCCTGAGTTGCTCAGGGCCTCACTTTGGCTGAGGCCGGCTTTGAACTTGAGATCCTCCTGCCTCAGCCTCCCGAGAGGCTGGGAACACACGCATGCGGTACCACACCCGCCCCCCAAACTTTTTTTTGGAGGGGGAGGGGTGTATGTGAGAAAGAGAGAGATGGTCTCGCTAAGTTACCAGGCTGGCCTCCAACTTGTGATCCTCCTGCCCCAGCCTCCCCACCCACCCAAAGCCTTCGTTCTGGGTTTACTGATCACAGATTCCAGCGGTGGTGGGAGGCGTGGAGGAGAGGGACAGAGTTACACAGGACTCACTGAGCCTTCCTTTCCAGTTACCTGAAGGATAAGCAGGAAGTGAGTGGGGTTAACCCCAGGTAGAGAGAGGAGAGAGCATGACAGTCACTTGGCACTGTCAGTCTCTCTACCCGAACTCCTCAGCTCCATCCATCCTTGCCAAAAATACCAGCTTTTGCCTGGATGGTCACAAAGGCTCTGGGTCTCTGTCCCACCAACCTTTGGGCTTCAGTGTGTCATCAGCCAGAATATAACCCTAAGCGTGTGTCCCCTAGGCCTGGTCCTCCTGATTCTAAGGGGAAGCCCTGGGGCACTCTGGGCTCCTCTGCTGCCCTCTACCTCATCTTGTGGATGCCATCAGGTCTGAAAGCCCCAACCTGCCCCAGGGCCTTTGCACCTGCCCGGAGCCCACTATCCTACCACCTGCATCTCCTATGGGGATCATTGCTCCTTTAGGGAAACCTTCCCTCCCTCCTAGTACTCCCTGGACACCTTCCTCACAGGGCAGTCACTTTGTGACTACGAGTTGGGTCATTTGACTGACAACTGTCTCTAGGAACCATCTCTGGCTGGGTGCACTGGTACAGGCCTATAATCCCAGCGACTCTGGAGGCTGAGGCAGGAGGATCCCAAGGTGGAGGCCAGCCTCAGCAATTTGGTGCATCACTAAGCAACTCAGTGAGACCCTGGGGGCTCAGGGGTATAGAACACCACGCCCAGCCACCACTGAGAAGACCTTTTGTTCAAAACACAAACATGTTCCGGGTTTAATAAGATTCTTTTGAAAGTTTAAAAAAAAAGAAAAAGGAGCAATTTAGGGACAGGGGACAGCCTCTTGCAGTGCCTGAGGCAGAGCCAGCTTCTCTTCCCTGAAGACCTTTAGCAATGACAGCTGGCGACCTCTTCGAGGCCGGTCCTCAGCCTCCCTCCCAGCCTCCACCCGCCCAGGCTCGGGGCAGCAGGGCTACAGGGCGTCCAGGATGTGGTCGATCTTGGTGACCAGCTCCTGACGCTTCCCTGAGATGAGCTTCTCGTTCTCGATGTAGGTGTCCTTCTTGAGCTTGCCGGCCACCAGCCGCTCAGCCTCCACGGCCGACTTGAGCACCAGCTCCTTGACCTGCGCGTCCAGCTTCTGCATCTCGCTCACCTGGGGGGGGTGGGGGGTGACAGCAGGACAGGGTCACCACTTCCTGGGCCCGCAGAGCCGGAGCTCTGGAAGGAGCAGCCACCAGCTGGTGAGTGCGGCCGCGCCCCCCCAGGCGGGCCTGCATGTGCAAAGGCCCTGGGGCAGGTTGGGGCTTTCAGACCTGAACAGAGGGGCAAGCTGTGCAGGTCAGCGGGCCTCCTTCACCTCCTCACAAAACCCAGCAAGCACCAGGCGCCATGGCCACCCCTGTCATCCCTGCAGCTTGGGAGGCCGAGGCAGGAGGATCCCAAGTTGGAGGCCAGCCTCAGCAACTCAGTGAGACCCCGTCTCTAAATAAAATATGCCCCTCGGGGTCTCTGACCACCCAGTCCTCTCCCGGGAATCCCAGTCCTGGGATTAGCGTCCTCATGTGCCCGGGACTCTCAGAAACACGAGATCCCATGTTTATCACGTGTCACCTTCACGAGGACACTGCACCTGGCCCTGGGGCCCCTGACACTGCTGAATGTCAAGCCTAGTGACTTTGCTTTCCCGACACTTGGCAGGGGATGTCCCCCCAGCCCTTGGTGGTGTCCAGCTGAACTCCTGGACCTCGCTGGGCAAGCGGCAGGGAGGAGGGACACCAAGTGGGTGTCCTCCGTGTGCCAGGGGACCTGCCAGAAGCTTCCACGTGGCTTCACCCTGGGTCCTCAGATGAGGCTTACTGTGCGTTTTGGTTCCTGGGGACGGAACTAGGGGGCAGTTCACCCCAGAGCCCTGTCCCCAGCCCTTTCTATATTTAGAGACAGGGGTCTCACTGAGTTGTGGAGGCCGGCCTCCAACTTGTAATCCTCCTGCCTCGGCCTCCCAAGCGGCTGGGAGTGCCCTGAGGCTGGCTCACCTCTGGGTTCTCGGCCACAAGCACAGACAGCGCTACAGAGGCCGCAGAGGTCCCCCCAGGCCCGCTGACCACCAAGACCCGGCTTCCCATGTCCCCAGCCGCTGCGCCATCACCCCAGATGGACGGTGGAAGGATCCCGAGGGACACTCACTCGGTCGCAGAGGTCGGAGCCCTCGGTCTTCAGGCGGGACTGTAGCAGGGCGATCTCGCTGCTCAGGGCCTTGTGCTCCGTCTCTAGGCCCTTCTTGCCACTGTTGAGCGTGGACACGTCGCGCGACTGCTTGTACCTGTTGATGGTCTCGTCGAAGTGGCGGTAGAGGCCCAGCCTCTTGTTCACCAGGCTCAGGACCTGCTCCGTGATGCAGGCCACCTTCATCCTGGCCTCCGCAGCCGGGTCCTGCAGCAGGGGACAGGGGCTCCTGACCACCCGGACCTGAGCTCCCAGGGATGCCCACGGCCCCCTGCATTCAGGCAAGAGTCGCGCACAGGACACGGACAGGGAAGGGCCGGGGCTGAGTGGCACAGCACTGGCCTGGCTCGTGGGAGGCCCTGGGTTCCAACCTCAGCATCATGTGACAATAAATAAACATCAAGGCCTTCAAGTCAAATGTAGGACGTTAAAAGAATCTTCTTAAACAGACTCAGCCGGGCCTGGTGGCCACGCCTGGGAGCCCAGCCCCTGTGGAGGCTGAGGCAGGAGGATCCCAATTTAGAGGCCGGCCTCAGCCACTGAGGAGCGGCCGCGTACCTTGGTGATGGAGAAGTCGAGGCGCACGTAGACGATGACGGTGAAGAAGAGGACGTAGAAGGCGGCCACCACCAGCAGGGGCTCCTGCAGCATCAGTACCTTGTTGAAGGTGTAGTGCACCTGGGGGGACAGGGCGCAGGGACCCGGCTCAGGGCTGCGGCCAGGGGGCCCGGGTGCAGGCCCGCCCGGGGGGGGAGCGGCCGCACTCACCACGAGGTCCTGGATGTGCTGTTCCACCAGGTTCTTCTTGTGGGCGACGATCACGGGGCGGCCGAAGGTGTCCAGGTAGGTGTAGTGCAGCTCATCCGGGGCCCGGCTGATCTCGTAGGGACTGTCCACCTGGATGTTCCTGGGGGCAGATGGGGACACGACAGAGCCTCACACCAATGGCCCTGAGGGGGGAGGTGGCCAAGAAGTCCGAGGCCAGGGGAGCCAGGGCGGTGGCCCATGCCAGGATCCCAGCGACTCAGGAGGCTGAGGCAGGAGGATCGTGAGGTGGAGGCCAGCCTCACCAACTCAGCGAGACTCTGTCTCTAAATAAAATCTAAAAAGGGCTGGGGACGGGGCTCGGGGGTTAAGCACCCCTGGGTACAATCCCTGGGACCAAAGAGAAAGAAAATCACTACCTGTGCCCTCCCGCCCCCTGCCCGCCTTTGGACCCGTGGGAACATCTGCCATTCGGAGATGGCTGACCTGTCACCAGAAGCCTAGTCTGAGGCCACATTCATGCCTGGGCAGCAGAGGACCCTCAAGGGCTCATGGTACCAGCCCCGCCAGGTCATGGGCTCCAGCTCCCAGGACATCCACCCACAAGAGCCACTCAGGGACCTGGGGGCCTCAGGAGCTACTACAGGAATGACGGCGTCGTCTTTTATTTCTTAAAATTTTCTGTGGTTGTACTTGTTTATTTTCATGGGGGGCTGAGGACGGAGCCCAGGGCCTCACCCGTGCCAGGCCAGCACTCTGCCACCGAGCCCCCAGCCCCAGCCCTTTTTATCTTTCATTTAGAGACAGGGTCTTGCTGAGTGGCTGAGGCTGGCCTCCAAATCAGGATCCTCCTGCCTCAGCCTCCCAAGTTGCTGGGATGACAGGTGTGGGCCACGGTGCCCGGCTCTCAGTTCTTAACCCTGGGTTCCCATGCCAGCTGGGTGCCAGGTGACAGTTCTAACGGGCTGTTTCGACCTTCACTATGGTCCTGTTCATCCTGAAGAAACTCCCTCACAGTAAATCCTTCTGATAGTCAGACCTATATAAAGGACGTGCAGAGCTTGTTCGGGGTCCCTGCTCCCCGTCAGGGCTGCAGGTGCCCGCTGAGCCCCGGCTGACTCTCTATTCGTGTCTGTCCCCTCCAGACGCCCTCGCTGCCCGCTCGGGACCTGAACAGAGCGTCCTGCGGGACGTGGCGTGAGCGTCACTCAGCAGAGACAGGTTTCTGGGTCAAAGCTGTTCGATGAGCACCTACTCTGTGTCGTGGTTTAGGCACCAGGGGGAGCCGGAAGGAGGCGGGTGTCAGGGGGACGGGGCACTCACTTGGCGCCCTCGGGAAGGATGATCTTCACCGTCAGGGAGTCGATCACCTGCTCATCGAACACGTGGTCCACGAACCTCATCTTGAGAGCGTACTGGTCACCTGGGGGACAGAGCGACCACAGCAGGGCCTGAGCCACAGGAAGGGCCAGCAGGGGGCCAGCAGGGGGTGTGGCCGCCCTCCTGCTCCACAGACGGCAGAGAAGCCTGTGTCAAGGCGCAGTGATGCGGAGGCACAGGGGTCTGAGACGGGGCCAAGGCCACCCCAAACCAAGCCTCCTACTGCAAGGAGCAACAGAAAAGGGCCAGGTGCCGTCGTCCTGAGAGAAGTTACGCAAGGAACACGTTAGCCAGGAGTGGGGGTGCGTGTCTGTGACCCCAGCGGCTCGGAGGCTGAGGCAGGAGGATCGCAAGTTGGAGGCCAGCCTCAGCCACTTAGCAAGGCCCTAAGCAACTCGGCGAGACCCTGTCTCTAAATAAAATCTAAAAAGGGCTGGGGACGGGGCTCGGGGGCAGAGCGCTGGCCTAGCACGGGTGAGGCCCTGGGTTCGATTCTCAGCATCGCATAGAAATAAATAGATAAAACAAAGGTCCTGTGTCCATCTTCAACTAAAAAATAAACAGATAAATAAAAATGCAGAGACACACTACAGATCAACCCACTAAGTAAGACACTAGAATCTCTCTAAAAGGGCAAAACTTGAAGACTACGACCTGGGAAGTGAGAAGGGAGGGTGACAGTACTGGGGACGGTGTGCATCCACAGCCAATCCCATCAGTATGCACACCTAGAATGCACCAATGAGAAATGTGGAGAGACAAAAAGAGCACTACCTAGAGATCTACACTCGGTGATAAAAATTGGAAGAAAAATCAAGAAAGCGATCACCAGCCAGGCACGGTGGTGCATGCCTGTGATAACTGCAGCGACTCAAGGAGGCTGAGGCAGGAGGATCACAAGGTGGAGGCCAGCCTCAGCAACTTAGTGAGGCCCTAAGCAACTCAGTGAGACTCTGTGTCTAAATAAAATAGAAAAAGGGCTGGGGACGGGGCTCAGGGGATAAGCACCAATGCCCAACATGAAAAGGAAAAAGAGTCACTCCTGCTACCCAGCCTTCCTGACGATGGAGGACGTTCTTTCCCCATCTGGGACAGGTTAAAAACAGGAACAGTGATCGAAAGAAATTAGTTCGTGTCTTATTATGGGAACGACTCTGAACACTGACCCAAGTTGTAGAGGTACTCGTAGCTCGGGAGGTTGTAGCCGACGATGTAGTGGGTCTTCCATCCCCCGAAGAGGGGAAATCGAGGCCGGATCTCCATCTCCACAGAGTCGTCCAGGATGAGGAGGTGGCTGGTGGACACGTTGCCGATCTCATCCCGGTAGTACACGTCCTGGGCGGCAGCGGGGAGGATGGTCTGCAGGGGAGGAGACAGCTCTGCTCAACACTCCAGAGGAGTGCTCTGAACCTCAGGATCGTCTTCGGGACCAAGATCTTCACTAGTACTTAGTTCAACAGCCCCAAACCATCAACAGCGGTAAGGAGTCTGACTTCCCCCCCAAAAGCTCGAGATTTCTAGAAATTGCATCTACTTCTCAATCTACAATGCTAAATAAACAAATTCTTCTAAAACGGGAAATAAAGCAGATTTGGAGGTGGGTACGGTGGCCCCGCCTGTCATTCCAGCGGCTTGGGAGGCTGAGGCAGGAGGATCGCAAGGTGGAGGCCAGCCTCAGCCACTTAGCAAGGTCCTCAGCAACCTGGCAAGACTCTGTCTCTAAATAAAATAGAAAAAGGACCAGAGATGTGGCTCAGTGGGTAAGCACCTCTGGGGTTCAATACCCAGTAGCAAAAATAATAATAATAATAATAATAATTCATAATAATAATCTTACTATAGTTATTTTCCAAAGAGATAGAAATTAGATGTAAAAGAAATGACAATAAATTACTAGGTGTAAGGTCTTGGAAGAGATTTCTTCTTCTAATATTCTTATTTTACGATGCAAATCTGCAAGTATATTTTAATAATGGGGGAGGGGGAATATCACACCTTTGTTCTTGGGGGGGGGGGTCCCTGTACAATATTTAAGTTTATAAAAATGTTTTTAAGGGGCTGGGGGTTGTGGCTCAGCAGTAGAGCGCTTGCCTAGCTCATGTGAGGCCCTGGGTTCGATCCTTAGCACCACATAAAAATAAGTAAATAAAGATATTGTGTCCCACTAAAAAATAAATATTAAAAAAATAATAATAATAAAATAAAAGTATTGTGCCCACAGACAACTAAAACATAAATATATATGTGTATATACACACACACGTATATTTTGAGAAAAAGAAAAAACAGAGACATGTAAACCGTCAGCACAATACTGTGTGGACAGTGGTACAGTCACAGTGTCCTCCTATGTCACAGATTCCTTAGAAAACATGGTCATTTATATAAATGGCTTCTAACACTGTCACTCGGCTACTTGAGCATAGTACTGGGGATTGAGCCCAGGGGTGCTCAACCACAGAGCCCCGTCCCCAGCCCTTTACATTTTTAGACAGATCTAAGTGGCTGAGGCTGGCCTCCACCTTGCGATCCTCCTGCCTCAGCCTCCCCAGCCGCTGGGATGACAGGCGTGGGCCACTGCGCCCCCAATTTCCAACAACTGTATTTGTCTAGTTTCCAAAAGCCACATGAAGGCGGAGACAATGACGTCAGCCTCTCCTGGTGTCCCAGGGGGCCCTTCAGACCTTAAAGGAGCGGATGGAGGATATGCCGCTGTCGGGCTGCCTCTGGTAGTCGTAGCGGGAGAAGGGCCCCTTCAGCACGGCGCCCGTGTGCTTGAGGTCCACGTTCTCCTCCACGGCGATGTTCCCCCAGTGGGAGACCTCGATGACCCGGGTCATGCTGGTGATGGTCAGGAACGGGTTGTTGTTCTCGTAGTGGACTTTGAAAGGATCCTGGGCGGGAAGGGAACCAGGATCAAGGCTCTGGCAACGCCAACACCCAGACTCGCCAACACCCACACAGCACAGATGACTGGGGACCTTCTGGAACGCTCTACCACGGAGCACTGTGCCCCTGCCCCTTTAAGACAGGGTCTCGCTAAGTTACTGAGGGTCTCACTAAATTCCCGAGGCTGGCCTCCAACTTGAGATCCTCCTGCCTCAGCCTCCCAAATTGCTGGGGTGACAGGCGCACGTCACAGCATTTAATGAATTATGACGTAGGTAATGGATGCGACATTTTAAAATGTGTACTGGGACTTCTTGTTAGAAATAAATGTTCACAATATTGTTATTAATTGGAAAAATGATACCCTAAATCACTTAAGTTCCAATGTAAATATCATTTGACTTTTTTTTTTTTTTAGTTTTGGTCCCAGGGATTGAACCCAGGGGTGCTTAACCCCTGAGCCCCGTCCCCAGCCCCTTTTTATATTTTATTTAGAGACAGGGTCTCGCTGAGTTGCTCAGGGCCTCACTAAGTGGCTGAGGCTGGCCTCCAACTTGCGATCCTCCTGCCTCAGCCTCCAGGGCCCCTGGGATGACAATCGTGTGCCACCACATGCAACCAAAGGAATTGTTAATATTTAAAACATCCTCGCTTTTTTAGAAATGATGTGGAGGTAAAATGACCTGCAATCACTCCAAATGATATCACAGATGACCCCCGATGTGTGCTCTAAGATATTCCAGCAAAGAAGACTTTTTCGCACACTTAAAATTTTTCAAAATAACAAGAGCTTCTTCAGCCTGACCTGCTTCCTCTTGTCGGAGTCCCAGCCCCAAGGCCTCAGCCACCACAGCCACTGCATGAGATTCCCTGTGGCCTCTGTTCCTCCAGTCCTCCTACCCAGCATGCCTCGCTTCCTCGGCCAGCCCCATTTCCACTCCCCAGTGCCATCCCCAGCCTCCATCCGTGCTGTCAAAAGGAGACATGGACTCTGACAGGTCACTTCACAGGAAGTGGAAAACTCTGGGGAAGATCTAACCAGTGATTTCAGATTTCCATCCACCCCCTACGAACAGTCCCTGTGGGAGGGGTCTGCTTCACTGAGCCTTGGGTTCCTGGGACTGGGCTCAGTGTAGAGGCACTGGGTTCGAGTCTCAGCACCCCATATAAATAAATGATTAATAAAGTTCCATCAACAAGTAAAAAAAATTTTAAAAAAAGCACAAATTAAGAGCTGGGAATGGTGGTGCGTGCCTGGAATCCGAACAGCTCTGGAGGCTGAGGCAGGAGGATCTCAAGTTAGAGGCCAGCTTCATAAACTTAGCAAGGCCCTGAGCAACTCAGCGAGACCCTGTCTCTAAAGGAGGCCTGAGGAGGCCCCAGCTCCCAAATCTAACCTTCCCACACCCACACCGGGGCCTCCTCCTGGGGGACACCTCCCCTCCGAGCCTTGGTCTGAGGCGGGCAGGGCAGGGCTGGGTGACCCACCTGACTGTAGGCAGGAACGTTCTGGAAAGGCCCGTAGTCCAGCACGTCCTCCGAGCGCGTGGGGCTACCCAGCTTGGTGTAGCTCTCCACGTTGCGCGAGGCCAGCTTGACGCGCATGGTCTGGGTCTTGGTGGGGTAGGGGGAGTAGAAATAATGGTTGCCCTCGAACACCACCAGCTGCTTCTCCGACTGGGTGATCTGCGTTGGGTAGGGCTGAAGCACGTGGGTGTACACGGTCTCCACGACGAGGGAGATCTTGGCCCCGGGGTCAAGGGCGACGGGGAGCTTGACCAGGAAGAATCTCCCGCTGGAAGAAAAAAGAAGCCAAAAGATGAAGGTCACCTGGCAGGTGGCCACGCCCAGCAGCTCAGGAGGCTGAGGCAGGAGGATCACAAGGTGGAGGCCAGCCTCCGCAAAAGTGCAAAAGCCCTAAGCAACTCAGCGAGACCCTGTCTCTAAAGAAAATATAAAAAGGGCTGGGGACGGAGCTCAGGGGTGAAGCACCCCTGGGTTCCATCCCCAGGAATCTCCCCAAAAAGAAATGGGTCTCAAACATTTCGAGCTTACCTTTTGCCCTTAATTTTGGTTTCCCGGACTTCTAGATTGTTCTCTTCCTCCTCTTCTCCCTTTACCTAGAACAGGAAAAAAAATGGTCATTCTTTCCTGTCTCTTGGTTTTTCAAATTTCAGGCGACAACTGACCAACGACCCCAGAACGTCCACCATGACGTATTCAAACTTTTGAAAGGTTGAAGTTTCGTGTCAGAAGATGGTTTTTTTGGGCTGAGCTGAGGATGGAGCCCGGCGCCTCCCACACCAGCAAGTGTCCTCCCACTGAGCTGCACCCCGAGGGTTTCTTTTTTCAACCTGAAACATAGCACTTTCCAAAAGCTCCAACGTTTCCTTCCTGACATTCAAATATGCAGAGGCACAGAAAATAAACAGCATTTTAATGAGGTAATAGATACGACCCAGGGGCCCTCCACCCCTGAGCCCCGTCCCCAGCCCTTTTTCTATTTTATTTAGAGACAGGGTCTCGCTGAGTGGCTGAGGGCCTCGCTAAGTGGCTGAGGCTGGCCTCCACTTTGCGATCCTCCTGCCTCAGCCTCCTGAGTGGTTGGGATGACAGGTGGGCACCACTGTGTCTAGCAACTGCAGGTCTCATATCCCCAAACGGGCCTACCTCACAGCCACCAAGGCAGTCAAAGGTAACCACAGAGGTCCAGGGTAAAAGTACAGCCCTGACCTACCCCTCACCGTGAGACCTCATGTGCGCTGTTAAACACGGTCCCAGACTTCGGACTTCTCACCTGCCACAGAACACCTGCACCTCAAAAGGGAGAATGTGCTTTAAACACCTAATGCAAATTCAAAAGGGACAAAAGAAAAAGGAAAAAAAAGAAGCTTTTGGAGGCTCTGAATGGTGATCAGTGTAACTCAATGTGACATCAGTGCAGAGCCACCAAACTGCATGACCTCTCTGCAGCTTTTGATTTTTTTTTTTTTTTTTACTTGTTGATGGACCTTTACTTTTTTTTTATTTGCTTATTTGTATGTGGTGCAAGGAACTGAACCCCGACTTTGGAGGGCAAGTGCGCTACCACTGAGCTACAACTCCAGCCCCAACCTGCAGCTTTTTATATACAAATTATATTTTAAACAAAGATTGGGGCTTGGCGGGGCTGGCGTTGGGGCTCAGTATGTGAGGCCCTGGGTGTGACCCTCAGCACCACATAAAAAAATAGATAAATAAAATAAAGACACTGTGTCCAACTACAGCTAAAAAAATAAATATTATTAAAAAAAAAAAAAAGAAGGCAACCATTAACTAAAAAAAATAAAATAAAAAGCTTGGGAGAATACATTTTAAAAGCAAGACATGAATTAAGTAGAGCCACCCAGCCTGTCATCGCTCTCCAACTGGATGACAGGAGGGCGGGTCTCCCGCTGTGATCTATTGATACTGTGACATCATGAAACCGTGGCTGGCTTTCCTTAAAAAGAATGGTTTTTTTTTTTTTGAATTTAAAAAAAAAATGAATAAAAGAATGAGGTTGGACATTCGAGTCCTTTAACTTGAGTGGGAGCGCAAGCTGAAGTCTGGAGCCATCTTTGCAGGAGAAACCTCTGAGGGACACTGCGCTGCGGGGCCACACCTGGAGTCCCAGCCAGGTGGGAGGCCGAGATGGGAGGATCGCAAGGTAGAGGCCAGCCTCGACAACTCACAGAAAATCCTGGGCAATTGCACAGGACCCCCGGGCGCGGGGCTCGCAAAGGGGTGCGACCTTGGGTCCCAGGCCCCTGCCATCTCTCCGCCTGTCGCGCCCGAGGACCGGGGAGTACCCAGGCTGGACCCCAAGGGGAGGAAACGGGCTGCGTGGGGTCCACTCGGGCCGCCGCCTCGAGGCCCGCGGTCAGCCTGCGGGGACTCCCAGGGGAGGCCGAGCGCCAGGCCCCGAGGTCACCCG